>NC_141875.1:580628778-580931809 GCF_056163025.1 Triticum urartu | reverse complement strand
CGGCATGAGGGAGTGCTGGACTAAGGGGTCCTCGGGCGTCCGGCCTGTTATCTATGGGCTGGACTGATGGGCTGTGAAGATACGAAAACCGAATACTACACCCGTGTCCAGATGAGACTCTCCTTGGCGTGGAAGGCAAGCTTGGTGACGGAATATGTAAATTCCCTTCTTTGTAACCGACCTTGTGTAACCCTAGATCCTCCCGGTGCCTATATAAACTGGAGGACTTAGTCCGGATAGATATACTCAATACCTTAGTCATACAGGCGAGACTTCTAGGGTTTAGCCATTACGATCTCGTGGTAGATCAACTCTTGTAATACTCATATTCATCAATATCAATCAAGCAGAAAGTAGGGTATTACCTCCATAGAGAGGGCCTGAACCTGGGTAAACATCGTGTCCCATGTCTCCTGTTACCATCAACCTTAGACGCACAGTTCGGGACCCCCTACCCGAGATCCTCCGGTTTTGACACCGACATTGGTGCTTTCATTGAGAGTTCCACTGTGCCGTCATCGCAGAGGTTGATGGCTCGACTTATCGTCAAGGAAAATATCACCTCAAGAGGAGCTCTGGCCTCGAGCCAAACCCTCCGGTTGGGCGGTTTTACCATGATCGCCCGCTCGGCCTTTGAGCCGATGAGGATGACCTCCTGAGTCATCAAAAAACGTATCTGCGTTGATTATGGATACGCCAAACGGATGGATCCGACGGATTTATTATCTTTGAACGAACTCTTAGATCGCATCGCCGCCTTGGGAGTTGCTACAGACTATGATCGGATTGGGCTTAAACCCGACCAGAGAGAGATTAATTCTCCACCGATCACCCACCGGATAGCGGTAGTCGAGGAGCAAGATAACCCTTCCTCTATACTGAGGACGAATAACGTTCGGATCTACGACCCCGAGAAGCCGGACACCTACCGGTGGAAAGACATGCCTCGCCCTCCAAACTTAGAGTCGGACAATGGGCTTAAAAAATCAGAAGATACTCCGGAGCTCGAACTGTTCAGTCCAGAAAAACCTCAGACTCCGGATCATCGATCTGGTCAGGGTTCAGATCCAACGCCACCCACCCACTCACACATAAGCGCTCTCACGAGCATACAACAGCAGCCCCAGGAAACGGTCCACTACTTTTGGGCCAGATTCCTCCTTGTCAAGGACAAGGTCAATGATTGTCGCGACGAGGACACAATATCAGCATTCCGCAACAATTGCACGAGCGAAGGACTCCTCAACGCCATTAATCGCCGCCGCATACTACACTTCACTGACTTAGAAACTATTGTACAGAAGTACATCGCAATGGAGAGCGCTTGGAGAGATCGGACAGTCTGGGAGCTATCGGTCCCAACTCAACCACTGGTCCAGGCAAAAAGGGCGCACCCCTGTAACTCGCCTAGACCAATAGCCAAAAAATGCAAACCCGTTATGCGGCGCGGAACCATTCTGGAGGAATGGCTTGATAGCCCATGCAAAATACACACCACACCGGATACCATACTAACCCACAGCCTTAGAGCATGTTGGATACTCCGGCAGGTAGCCAAAAACGACGAGGACATCCTCACCAAAGACACCCCAGAGCAACACCCTCCAGAAGACGACAAACACAGAGTCCTGACAATCTTTGAGACATTCACTTCAAACAATAGGCACAAAAGAGCACTCCGCGAACTCGCCGAAGTCTGCCAGATCGCAACAATAAACCCTTGGAATGACACAACAATAACCTTTAACGCTGGCGACGAACCAAAACACAGGAAAATCCGAACACCAACCGCCTTGGTCCTCAGCCCAATCATGGATGGCTTTCGGCCCACCAAGGTTCTCATGGACGGCGGCAGCGGACTGAACCTCATCTATGAGGATACAATACGAAAAATGGAAATAGACAGGAGCCGCATCGAGCAAAGCAGCACGACCTTCCGAGGAATCATTCCCAGTCAGGAGGCACGATGTGCGGGAAAAATCACACTCGATGTGGTATTCGGCACGCCGGAGAACTATCAGTCCGAAGAGATAACCTTCCAGGTGGCCCCCTTCAACAGCGGATATCACGCCCTCTTAGGGCGAGATGCATTTATGCGCTTTCAAGCAATACCCCATTACGGGTACATGAAGCTTAAGATGCCCGGGCCCAATGGTATAATCACTCTAGTTAGTGATCCGGACATAGCACTCCGCGCCGAGAATTAAACCGCGTCCCTGGCCCTTGAGGCATTATCTGAAGCCCTCGTGGTCGAAGAGTTAACCGCGCTATGCTCCATGGTGGACAGAGATGATGTGGTCCTAGACAAACGACCCAAATCCACCTCATTCAAACCGGCAGAAGAAATAGTCAAATTCCAAGTCCATCCAACGGACCCCAAGAAGACAGGATCCATCGGAGCACAACTAGACCCGACGGTTGACGCCGCTCTATGAGAGTTCCTGGACGAAAATTGGGATATATTCGCCTGGCACCCTTCCGATATGCCAGGAATCCCACGCGAGTTGGCCGAACACAGCCTCAAAATATTGAAGGGACACAAACCGGTCAAGCAAACACCGCGGTGCTTTTCCGAACCCAAACGCCAAGCTATGGTGGAAGAGCTAGCCAAGTTAATCGAGGCCGGATTGATTAGAGAAATAAAACGTCTGGACTGGCTAGCAAATTTGGTGATGGTACCAAAGAAGGACAAATTCTGGCGCCTGTGCGTCGATTTCAAAGACCTTAGCAAGGCATGCCCCAAGGATCCCTTCCCCCTCCCCCGCATCGATCAAATCATTGACGCCACCGTGGGACACGACTCACTATGTTTTGTTGACGCATATTCCGGATACCATCAAATCAAAATGAAGGAATTCGATCAAGCTGCAATAGCATTCATCACCCCATATGGACCATTCTGGTTTAACACCATGCCCTTCGGGATCAAGAACGCTGGCGCTACATACCAACACATGATTCAAGCATGCATGGAGAAACAGATCGACAAAACAGTTGAAGCTTATGTGGACAACATCGTCATCAAAACTAGGCATGTCGAAACACTAATAGACGATTTACGTCTCACATTCGACAACCTCCGCGTGTATGACATTAAGCTCAATCCAGAAAAAATGCATTTTTGGCGTCCCTGCTGGAAAACTGTTGGGCTTCATCATTTCCAATAGAGGAACTGAAGCAAACCCAGCCAAAATCTGAGCTTTGTCATAATTGGCTAAACCAACAGACCTTAAACAAGTTCAAAAACTCGCGGGTTGCGTAGCAGCTCTAAGCCGCTTTATCTCCAGATTGGGAGAAAAGGCACTGCCACTCTATCGCCTTCTATGGCGAACCGACCACTTCGAGTGGACGGACGTGGCAACAGCCGGACTGGAGGAAATAAAAGCCCTTTTTGCGAGCAATCCAATCCTGGCCGCACCAAACGCCGGCGAACCGATGTTATTATACATATCGGCAACACATCAGGTGGTGAGCGTCGCACTCGTCGTTGAACGAGAACAGGACGGGCATAAATTCCCGCTTCAGAAGCCAGCATACTACGTATCCACTGTCCTTACACCATGCAAATCCCGGTACCCTCATTATCAAAAGATAGCATATGCGGTCTTCATGGCATCCCGAAAGCTCTGTCACTACTTTCAGGAGTGTTCGATCACGGTGGCCTACGAAGTACCACTCAATGACATTATAAACAACCGCGATGCTACGGGCCGGATTGCCAAATGGGCCATCGAGCTCCTCCCATTTGACATTACATATAAACCACGTCGAGCTATCAAATCCCAGGTACTGGCTGACTTCGTCGCCGAATGGACGGAGGCCGAACTCCCTAAAGAGTACGGGACATACTCCAATTGGGTCATGTATTTCGACGGCTCCAAAATGCTAGCAGGGTTAGGAGCGGACGTCGTTTTAACGTCCCCTACTAGAGACGTCGTTCAGTACGTCCTCCAAATACTATACACAGACTCCACTGACACAGCCGAATACGAGGCCTTATTACATGGTCTCCGGATGGCTGTCTCCATGGGCATACAACGCCTAGTGGTGCGTAGGGAATCAAACCTGGTAATATCTCAAATAAATGGAGACTTCAATGCCAAAGATCCGAAGATGGCAGCGTATCGTAACACAGTCATAAAAACGTTGGCCCGGTTCGAGGGGCTTGAGTTCCATCATGTGGCTCGAGAAAGTAATCAAGCGGCGGATGTTCTTGCTCATATCGGCGCTAAGCGCGATCCCGTCCCACCTAATATCTTCCTGGAAAGGCTTTTTAAGCCATCCGTGGTGTGGTAGGGGAAAACGGCAATACTAGTCCATATCCAAACATAACCGCAGATCCCGAAAACACCGACGTCGTTGGAGGCTCAGCCACCGAAATAACACCGTCGGCGCATCTCATCATGGCAGTCATTGCCCCATGGACCGAACCCTTCGTGGCCTACCTTAACAGGAAGGAACTTCCTGAGGACCAGAATGAGGCCCGCTGCATTCTCCGGCATTCAAAGGCCTACAAGGTTCATGATGGAGAGCTCTATAAGAAAAGTGCTACTGGAGTCCTTCAACGATGTATATCCGCGGAAGATGGGCGACAACTCTTGGCTGAAATTCATGTCGGACTCGGCGGTCACCACGCTGCAGCTCGGGCCCTTGTTAGCAAGGCCTTCCGTACAGGGTTTTATTGGCCGACGCCCCGAGCAGATGCACAGGACCTTGTCCAACATTGCGTCGGATGCCAACTCTTTTCCAACCAAAGCCATATGCCCCCCACTGCCCTACAAACAATCCCCATCACTTGGCCTTTTGCGGTCTGGGGGCTCGATATGGTCGGACCCCTTAAAGGAGGAAGTCATAAGAGAAAGTATCTGCTGGTCATGGTGGATAAATTCACTAAGTGGATACAGGCCAAACCAGTCAAAACGGCCGAAGCGGGGCCAGTAATAGATTTCATATCCGACGTGGTACACTGTTACGGTGTCCCGCATAGTATAATCGCCGATAATGGCTCCAATTTTACAGTCGATGATGTGAAAACCTGGTGCGCTAATCTAGGCATTAAGCTCGATTACACCTCTGCCTATCACCCGCAGACAAACGGTCAAGTCGAACGGGCTAATGGTCTTATTATGAGCGGCATCAAACCCAGACTAGTGCGGTATTTGAAGGAATCGGACAAGCACTGGGTGGAGGAACTTGACTCCGTACTCTGGGGGCTGCGGACCACGCCCAACCGCACTACCGGATATACACCCTTCTTCATGGTGTACGGTGCGGAAGCAGTGTTACCCTGCGATATTATTCATGACTCACCTCGAGTGCGTATGTACGAAGAGAGAGAAGCCGAGCTAGATCGGCAGGAAAACATAGATACCTTGGAGGAGGAGCGCGATGTCGCATATTATCAACAACAGGCTCGTAGGTATCAAAGCGGGGAAGTGCGGGCCAAGACTTATAACGTTGGTGAACTCGTTCTACGCGTGGCGGAGAAGAAATAGGACAAACTCAAGCCCAAGTGGGAGGGTCCCTTCATCATTGACGAAGTTCTCACCGGAGGAGCGTACCGCCTACGTGATGCGTGAGACAATCACCTGGATACGAACCCCTGGAATGCGTCCAGACTACGACGATTTTATGCCTAGCGCCGAACTCTGTGTTCGTTTCCTTCCTCCTGTTATTACAGTTATTTTTTTTCTCCCTCTCTTTTCGTTTTTTTACCTTTTTCATTTTTTCTTTAGCCTTACAGCTAGACCATCCCTACCTGGTGCGTACATCTCTAAATATGTACGTTCATTATACTTGGGGGCTTCTCGTACAGAAGCTTGCGACTATTCTTCGAGCACCAAGCTCGGCACATATGCGTTTTTTCCATATGTACCTTTTCTTCGCCATTATATGCATCGATATGACTTAAGTTTTGGCCAAGCTGGGTTGCCTGGCTCCTGTGCTTATGCCCTACGTTCCTGTTAGTTCGGCTAGGGCATAAAGGGAGCACATCTGTGATTGTTACTGCCGGGTCATACGGATGTGTACCTCAGACTGGGTGAAGCAGAAAGCTAGCATTCTTAAGGGAATATTCGGTCGGCGAATTAAATGTGTTTCCGCATTCATTCCATTGTGAACCCCAGATGTTACTTACTCTACAATTTTTTCAATCACAGTTCAGACATGCACATTAAATGCATGCACACCCACGGAAAGGAACCCTTAACGGAACTATTCTCTCTGGAAGATGTTTCTTACATAATGTAATATAACATAACTAGCCGGATACACATTGTCTGCTCGAGAAATTATGACCCCTACGCCTGGTTTCCAAGCATACCCCAGTATATTCTGCCGCTAGGGTATTCGGAAACACTCCGCACCTTCGGGTCCAGAGGTTGAAGCGAAAATGTCGGTGATGACAATTGTCTTTATTATCCAGCTAGAAGGAAAGTACATAGTCACTCATGACTCAAACACTTCCTGCTCTATACCGTCCAAAAGGAGGTGTAATTTACAATCCTGTTGGGAATATTTGGCGGCCACCTCTACTTGGTCATATACTAAATTAACGGGAATTTCTTCCCCATTCGGCCCTAGTGGTCCGACATGAGGCATGTGATTAGGATCCAGCTTGGTATATCGCGTCTTCACCATGGCCCAGGCCTCTCGCGCACCCTCTCGGCAGGCCGATATCTTCCACAGTCGGATACGCCGCCGCGCTCCCTTGAACAGCTCTACCAGCTTCTCCATACTTCCTGGAGGGGAGCCGGATGGCCATAAGGCCTTGGCTACACTCCGCATCGCCTGCCGAGCTTGCTCGTGCAACTGCGACAGCCCTTGCAGAAGATCACTTGATGATCCGGACACCTCCTCTTCAGGGCAGTTCATCAATATACCTGCAATTATAGCTATATCAGCTATTGTTACCTCCAAACTGTTATAAGATAAAAGCGGCCACATACTGAATATGCCGCCTCGCAGCTTCTTGTTCTCCTTCACAGAGTCCGCTAGCTAAGATCGCACATCTTTTAGTTCTTTGTCCAGTTTGGTGTTCGAATCCTGTAGTTTCTTTTTCTCTTGAACGTCTTTTGTCAATACACGCTCGCCCGCTGCTAGTAGCTTTTTGGCTCCGTCTTCTTCGCTTCGAGCGGCGTCCAGCTGCTCTCGTAATCGGTCTAACAACCCAACACAAAGATAAGCACCCAGATTCACACTATCAGTGTATCATTATGAATTCTCGATAGAGGGAAATAGTACTCGGAGATGCCTTGTATTTCCCTAGTTTGGCATTGGCAGCAAGCAGTCGGTGCTGACACTTTTCTAGTTCTTGAGCTAACAGGGTGTTCTTCTCCGTAAGCACCTGGTTGTACATTGATACTTAAATCAGTTGTTTCAACTCCTTTAAGTCTCGGGGGCTACTGGCATATGGTTATCATAGTCAGACAAAACAAATTTACCTGCACATCTTTCAAATGTTGCCTTGTGGCCCTGTTAAGCCCATCTCGAGCAGCTCGGATGTATGCATCGGCCGAGATGAAGGCGTTAAACGACTCTTCCGAAAAACCAGGGTCTTGTAAAATGGCCTGGCGGCGCCGATGATCCATGGCACTCTCCACTTCCGAGTTGGTGACAGATACATCATCCGAGTCCTCGGCTGGAGGACAGTCCGGCGCCGCCTCCGCATCAGCCCTCGTCTTCACGGTAGGATTTGAATCCTGGCTGCGGGAAGTACGATCGCTCGAACCTCCGGATATAGTCCGGCGCACCTTTTTCCTGACACATGGCAAACGGGAAGGTCACGGTTGGACGTGACTGCCCAGGTACACATTGGCAAACTCATACCTCTTCGATGAAGGCTTGGCCGTGTCTTCGTTTGCTTTCCTCTTGGGAGGCTAACCTGGTGTGGGGGACGCTCTCTTCGGAGATACCCCTGGGGTGGTATGCGCGCCGAACCCTTCCCCTTTTGAGCACAGGATAGTGTGGTGGGTGAGAAGGAAGGAGAGATCTCTTTTGGATAAGGTGTCTTTGGATTACTTACATCTGAAGCTGGAAGGAGGCCGGGGTAATCGGCGATAATGGGTACATAGGTACCGTCGTAGCTCATCTGATAGAATGTGCCCTCCTCAAGCTCCACGAATATGTCCGGATCTTCTTCACATCCGGGGTCAAGATCCCTGTTGCGACTCTTCGACTGAGGGGCAGGGTCATAGATCCCCTCGACAGCCTTTCACCATTCCTGTTAGGAGTAGATAAGATGATGCCTGTCAACGAATGATCTAGGGATAGGATAAAATAAGTGGGGCTGAACCTTACCCAGCTGGGAGGATTGTACATGGAAAGTCCGTCTCGATATCGGAGACGGCTGAACTCCTCCTTTTCCCCTTTATACAGCTCGGCCAGAATCTTGGCTAGAGCAGCGGGGGTCTTCGGGCCCTTTCGGTCGTAACGCGAGGCATCGTCTTCTGTGTTATAATGCCACATGGGCAGTCCTCGGTATTGGAGTGGCTGGATCCCCCACGTTATAGAAATCGACATCACCTCGACTATTGACAATCCAGACTGGGCAAGCGTTTTAATCTTGCCCAGTAGCAAGCTGATCTCCGCGCTATCCTCTTCCTCGAGGCTCCGAGGACGCCAGCTATGGCGCTTCTTCAGCGGAGCATTTGAAAACTCGGGGAGGCCTATGCGGACGGGGTCGGGTAGAGCGACGTCGTCAATGTAGAACCATTCGGAAGGCCACTCTTCGGGAGCTTTCTTCGGCGTGCTGGACAGGTATCTGGTCTCGGCGATGCGCCACACTTCGGCTCCTCCCACTTCAAAAATTGATCCCCCTTGATTGCGAGGGACGAGGCAGAACAGTCTTAATCAAAATGGGCCTCGCAACCGAGGAATAGTTCACACAGGGCGACATAACCCGCAATGTGGAGGATGGAGCCGGGGGTAAAATTGTGCAGCTGGAGGCCATAGTACTCCAGCAGCCCTCGGAGGAATGGGTGAATTGGAAACCCCACTCCCCTCAGCAGATAGGGGACGAAGCACACCCATTCTCCCGCAGAAGGATTGGGAAAATCCTCTGCCTGGGTTTTGCCATTGAAGGAGGCCAACCCTGCTCGAGCAGGGACCAGATCTGCTCGAGGGAGAAATCCCTGCATTTGCAACTTCGCCAATCGGCTAGGGACACAGAGCACCTCTCCCACTCTCCTCTCTCTAGGTTGGAACGGGAAGTGGAGCTAGGATTGTTGGCCATGTTGGAATGGTCTTGCCTGGCGGTCTCTGAGGATTTTCTCCGCTTGGTGCCGAAAGAATCTGAGATCCAATATCTTTAAATAGATGCTCCTCCTTGCAGGATTGGGGTGTTATTTGCAAAAAATACCCTCACTATTCGCATTCACTCGACACGTGGAAAACGAGGACATTAAGCGCCTTGCAATACGGTATAGAGGAGGAAGCCGAGGGGAGACACCGAATCTACGGCCGAATACACTACTCAAAAATCATTAAAGAAGGAACCCGCCTTGCAATACGAAGGCAATCTGTATGCCGAACACCTTGCTATTGAAGACTGGTTCGCGGGCTACTGAGGGAGTCCTGGACTAAGGGGTCCTCGGGCGTCCGACCTGTTGTCTATGGGCCGGACTGATGGGCTGTGAAGATACGAAGACCGAAGACTACACCCATGTCCGGATGGGACTCTCCTTGGCGTGGAAGGCAAGCTTGGTGACGGAATATGTAAATTCCCTTCTTTGTAACCGACCTTGTGTAACCCTAGATCCTCCCGGTGTCTATATTAACCGGAGGACTTAGTCCGGATAGATATACTCAATACCTTAGTCATACAGGCTAGACTTCTAGGGTTTAGCCATTACGATCTCGTGGTAGATCAACTCTTGTAATACTCATATTCATCAATATCAATCAAGTAGGAAGTTGGGTATTACCTCTATAGAGAGGGCCCGAACCTGGGTAAACATCGTGTCCCCTGTCTCCTGTTACCATCAACCTTAGACGCACAGTTCAGGACCCCCTACCCGAGATCCACCGGTTTTGAACCGACATGGTCCTCATAGGGCGCGCCCAAAGTGTGGAGTCCTACTAGGACTCCCTAGTCCTAGTAGGATTCCACCTCCTACATGGAATAGGAAAAAGGGAAGGGAGAAGGAGAAGGAAGGAAGGGGGCGCCCCCTTTCCCTAGTCCAATTCGGACCAGTCCATGGGGAAGGGGCTCGTCTACTCTTGAGGCCTTTCTCTCCTTTCCCGTATGGCCCATTAAGGCCCAATACGAATTTCCGTAACTCTCCGGTACTCCGAAAAATACCCGAATCACTCGGAACCTTTCCGATGCCCGAATATAGCCTTCCAATATATCGATCTTTACGTCTCGACCATTTCAAGACTCCGCGTCATGTCCCTGATCTCATCTGGGACTCCGAACAAACTTTGGTCATCAAATCACATAACTCATAATACAAATCGTCACATAACATTAAGCGTGCGGACCCTACGGGTTCAAGAACTACATAGACATGACTGAGACACATCTCCGGTAAATAACAAATAGGGGAACCTGGATGATCATGTTGGCTTCTACATATTCTACGAAGATCTTTATCGGTCAAACCGCATAACAACATACATTGTTCCCTTTGTCATCGGTATGTTACTTGCCCGAGATTCGATCGTCGGTATCTCAATACCTAGTTCAATCTCATTACTGGCAAGTCTCTTTACTCGTTCCGTAATGCAACATCCCGTAACTAACTCATTAGTCAAATTGCTTGCAAGGCTTATAGTGATGTGCATTACCGAGAGGGCCCAGAGATACCTCTCCGACAATCGGAGTGACAAATCCTAATCTCGATCTAAGCCAACTCAACAAACACCATTGGAGACACCTGTAGAGCTCCTTTATAATCACCCAGTTACGTTGTGACCTTTGGTAGCACACAAAGTGTTTCTCCGGCATTCGGGGGTTGCATGATCTCATAGTCATAGGAACATGCACAAGTTATGGAGAAAGCAATAGCAACAAACTAAACGATCATCGTGCTAAGCTAACGGTTGGGTCAAGTCAATCTACTGTTCAAGAAATCTTCCGATTCACCGATTAATCTTCTGATTTATCGCTAATCATGGGGTGACCGATAAGATTATGCCTTATCTTTGCCGTTTATCTTTTGGACCGATTTATCGTTCTGACAAGTGATTTATTGGGAATCTACCGATAAATCAGACATATTCATAGCACTATGTTTGCAAAAACTATGTTTATTTATGTTTTGTGGACCTTGTTACGCAATATGTACCATTATCCTATTTTGTTTGTCATTATATGCGGATTCAAAGGCTAGAAATCAAGGTAACACTTCTGTCAAATATTGTTTTGGTGTTGAATATAGCGTATTTTAGTGTTGGGAACCTGAGATTTGCAAAAAATATCCGATTAATAGTCGACCGATAAAATCAATTAATCAGCCGATTTCTGATTAATCCCTAATCCCTAGCTGACCGAGACGATAACGATAAGCGATATCCTCAACATTGAGTCAATCACATCATTCTCTAATGATGTGATCTCGTTAATCAAATGACAACTCATGTCTATGGTTAGGAAACATAACCATCATTGATTCAACGAGCTAGTCAGGTAGAGGCATACTAGTGACATTATGTTTGTCTATGTATTCACACATGTACTAAGTTTCTGGTTAATACAATTCTAGCATGAATAATAAACATTTATCATGATATAAGGAAATATAAATAACAACTTTATTATTGCCTCTAGGGCATATTTCCTTCATCGCGGCGGCGGCGTGATAGGTCTCCAACGTATCTATAATTTTTGATTGCCCCATGCTATATTATCTACTGTTTTGGACTATATTGGGCTTTATTTTCCACTTTTATATTATTTTTGGGACTAACCTATTAACCGGAGGCCCAGCCCAGAATTGCTCTTTTTTGCCTATTTCGGTGTTCCGGATAAACAGAATATCAAACGGAGTCAAAACAGAATAAAATCTTCGGAAATGTGATTTTCTCGCCGAACGTGATCCAGGAGACTTGGACCCTACTGCAAGGGATCAAAATGTGGTCACGAGGGTGGGGGGCGGCCCCCCTAGGGCGCGCCCCCCTGCCTCGTGGGCCCCTCGGTGCTCCACCAACGTACTCCTTCCTCCTATATATACACACGTACCCCCAAACGATCAGAACAGGAGCCAAAACCCTAATTCCACTGCCGCAACTTTCTGTATCCACGAGATCCCATCTTCGGGCCTGTTCCGGAGCTCCGCCGGAAGAGGGCTGTCATCACGGAGGGCTTCTACATCATCCTAGCCCCTCCGATGAAGTGTGAGTAGTTTACCACAGACCTTCGAGTCCATAGTTAGTAGCTATATGGCTTCTTCTCTCTCTTCGAATCTCAATACAAAGTTCTCCCCCTCTCTCGTGGAGATCTATTCAATGTAATCTTCTTTTTGCGGTGTGTTTATTGAGACCGATGAATTGTGGGTTTATGATCAAGTCTATCTATGAATAATATTTGAATCTTCTCTGAATTCTTTTATGCATGATTGGTTATCTTTGCAAGTCTCTTCGAATTATCCGTTTGGTTTGGCCAACTAGATTGGTAGTTCTTGCCATGGGAGAAGTGCTTAGCTTTGGGTTCGATCTTGCGGTGTCCTTACCCAGTGACAGAAGGGGCAGCAAGGCACGTATTGTATCGTTGCCATCGAGGATAACAAGATGGGGTTTATTTCATATTGCATGAATTTATCTCTCTACATCATGTCATCTTGCTTAAGGCGTTACTCTGTTTTTAACATAATACTCTAGATGCATGCTGGATAGCGGTCGATGAGTGGAGTAATAGTAGTAGATGCAAAATCGTTTCGATCTACTTGTCACGGACGTGATGCCTATATACATGATCATGCCTAGATATTCTCATAATTATGCACAATTCTATCAATTGCTCAACAGTAATTTGTTCACCCACCGTAGAATACTTATGCTCTTGAGAGAAGCCACTAGTGAAACCTATGGCCCCCGGGTCTATTCTCATCATATCAATCTCCATCACTTTTATATTGCTTTGCTATTTACTTTGCCTTTACTTTTTGCTTTGCATCTTTATATCAAAAATACCAAAAATATTCTATCTATCAGATCTCACTCTCGTAAGTGACCGTGAAGGGCTTGACAACCCCTAATCGCGTTGGTTGCGAGTAGCTATCGCTTTGTGCAGGTACGAGGGACTTGAGGGTGGGCTCCTACTGGATTGATACCTTGGTTCTCAAAAACTGAGGGAAATACTTACGCTACTCTGCTGCATCATCCCTTCCTCTTCGAGGAAAACCAACGCGAGCTCAAGACGTAGTGTCGTGGAATTGCCACGGTAGATGTCCTCTTGCAAGGACTTGATCATGGAGCCATCGCAACTAGGAAGCTTAAAGGGGTTAATCGGGACAAAGGACACGCGAGGTTTATACTAGTTCAGCCCCTTACGGTGAAGGAAGGCCTACGTCTAGTTGGGTTGGAATTGCTTGAGGTTTCGATGACCAGGGAGCGAGATACGCTATACCCGGTTCTCGATCTCTTGTTTCTTTTGTCCCTAAGCCGCCAGCGGGTCGTCCCCTTATATACACGGGTCGACGCCCTACGGCTTACAGAGTCCCGGCCGGCTCATAAACAGTGTCCGGCTCGGTGACTAGTTATTTCTACCTTACAATACAAGTCGCGCCCTCATGGCGGTTTATCACCATGGGCCCTAAATCGTCTGTGGGCCTTTAGACCCTTTACTGAACCGCCATCTTCACATCTTGGACTTGGGCTTCAGATGGGCTTCTCTTTGCGTAACCCGGCCCCTCCTGGGCGGCTTACGTAAATAATTATATCCCCAACATTAGGCCCCAGATTGATTTGAACCGGTTCATGCCAATCTTTAAAAACCTTATAAACTAGCCCTTAGTCTTCTGTTTTGCGCCGAAATTCTAAGCCGCTGTGACGTCATCATCCGGATCCGGGTCAAATCTTTGTGACGTCATCTTCAATAAAATTCATATTTTAATCCGTCATATCCTCCAACGAATCTTTGCCTTTACTGACCATCCCGAGAATCGAGGCGTCGGGGCCGCTGGATAATGATGCTTTGGTCTCCTCGTTTCTTGCGCCGTCTTGGTCGGCCCCTCCTTATAAATAGATGCGACCTAGGCCTTCTCCATTTCCTTCAGTCGTCTTCCTCCTCGCACTTCTTCCTTTGCTGCTCAAGCTCCGCCGCCACCGCCGTCGAACTCCTCGTCTTCACCGACTCAGGCCGCTGCATCACCCTGATTCCGAATAGAAAACGACGGCGGCCCTCTGCAGCTCTTCCGCATCTGTGAGTTCCTCTTTTCCCCTTTCTCAGATCTGTCTTTAAATCTTCTTGAGTTCGTTGGTGTTCATCACTGCCTGATGCAAACCTCCATTAATTTCACCTCCAATGCCTTTGTTTAGATTATAGAAACAACATAAAACTGCTGCGGAAAATATTCGTGCTTATCCTGTATAAGAACAGATCTCATTTCCCTTGTTTTGGAAACCCTCCGCGAGTATATGAACTTCTCTGTACTGTTTTTAGGTCTAGAAATATTTTCTTTCTCAGAACCTCGTTTGATCCAAAATAATGATTGCAACTTATGAAACCTGTTTGTTCCACACTTAACCAAAAAACCGCATCTGTTGACTCTGCTTCAGCCATAATAATTCATGTGACCGGTTTAAAATAATACCGGTTGTCAGCACCGCTTGCTTATGGCGACTTTAAGAAAACCTTAATCATCTTTAGTACCTGCAGCTGCTAATCATTATCACATAGTTACCTGTATGTCATTAGGCCCCTTCTTAAGCCGCGATCTCAGATAACCCAATAATGCTTATTCTCCGGGTTATAATGAACCGGAAAATTTCCTTTATCTTGTTGTAGGCTTCAATTTATCCAATGGCACCCAAAGCTGTTAAGCCTCCGATTACCTGCAACTGGGTCCCATCCATTGTTACAGAGAGCAAACTGTCCGAGTTTGTAAAGTCTGGCCATCTGCCCAAGAAGGATGTCATGTCTTATCGCGCTCCTGACCCATCTGAAGAGAAACCTCAACCCAAGGAAGGGGAGGTGATCATTTTCACCGATCACATGAGCCGGGGATTTGCTCCTCCCGGTTCAAAATTCTTTAGAGACGTTTTGCACTTCTTTGACTTAAGACCTCAAGACATCGGGCCCAATTCGGTGTCAAATATCTGCAATTTTCAAGTTTTCTGTGAGGTCTATCTTGGAGAAGAACCCAGCCTACTTTTGTTCAGGGAGTTGTTCTATTTGAACCGGCAGAATGAACGCGCCAACGGACCGAGTCTAGAACTTGGTGGCATCTCGATTCAGCGACGAAGAGATTGCCTTTTCCCTTATGCTGAACTGCCGAGTCATCTAAAGGACTGGAACCAAACGTGGTTCTACTACCAGGACACTTCTTCGGCTGGTGAAAACCCGCTGCCCGGCTTCCGTGCATTGCCCCTTGAACCTACTCACCCGCTGCCGGATAAGTTGACAACTACTGAACGTCTGCCACTCACCCCCAAAATCAAGAAGATAAAAGCTCTTTTAGGGAACGGCTTAGATGGCATTGACCTGGTCTGAGTCTGGGTTGCTTGGAGAATAATTCCATTAAGCCGCCGCCCCGGCTTAATGTGTAATTATTTAGGCGAGAAAGATGACCCTCAGCATCATAGCCCTGACGACTTACCAGATGATGTAGTGGAAGCTACAACTCAGTCCTTGTTGAAGGAGGGCACAGTGAATAGTAACGCCTTCGGCTTACTACCTTTTTGCCAGAAGAACCCGGCCCCTGCAGTAAGTTTCCAGCCGTCGGGTTATTATTATCTCTTTTTTTTATCATGTTAGGCTGTATTCTTATGCATAACCCGTTATAACCTTTTACAGGCAAATGATAACTTCTGGAAAACCCAATATGATCATGAGGCAGCCAAGAAAGCCAGGGCAGCCAAGAGAGCCGAAAAGAAAACCACCAAGCCCACCACCTCAAGGAAGAGGAAGCCAAGCGCCTCTGAGCTGTTTCAGCTTGATGATACTGATGATAATGAGGAAGAGGTAACCTTTGAATTTCCCTTTCTCCTTTATCACTACCTTAC
The DNA here is from genome assembly GCF_056163025.1 of Triticum urartu. Classification (NCBI taxonomy): domain Eukaryota; kingdom Viridiplantae; phylum Streptophyta; class Magnoliopsida; order Poales; family Poaceae; genus Triticum; species Triticum urartu. Next base: position 580,915,645 of record NC_141875.1, on the reverse strand, counting down.
TGATACCAACCTTCTTTCAGGAAGACACGGGCAACAGCCAACCCGTCGAGGAAGAGGTAATTATAATCTCCTCCGACTCCGAGCTTCAGTCGCGTCAGAAAATTCGAAGAGTAACCTAGAAAGTAAGATTTTCACATCCTTTGGCTTACCAAGATCCTGACTTTCTTTTGAAGCGACAGATTTATGAGAGCCGGAGGCAGACCCGGACCAGCAAAGACGCGGAACTCTCCTCCGGTTTACCTGATGTGACCAGGAAACGCCAGGCTGAGGTTACCTCCGATTCACACCTTCTTTTTCCTTTGGCGGGTTTCATTCATTATCCTCTCAATTCTTCTGACTCCAATTATCAGGATATTTCACCTTCCTCCGGTGAGTCTATGTAGTCCAACATGCCAGCCTTCAAAACTGCTCCCGGGTAATATAAACTTGTTGTACCTTATGCCTTTATTTTACTCATACTTTTCGTATTTAACCTGTCTACTTTTTCCGCAGTGTGCAAGTAAAGCCCAGCAAAAGGGCAAAAAAGAATAAGCCGCCCCAAGAGTCGGTTGTGACTGAACCAGAGCTGGGCACAGCTGCTCCTGATGCCCCTGCTCACGAGCCGCCGCCTCAACCATCTCATGACGCTCCTATATCTTCCTCTGACCAGCCTACTGAGCAAATCTTCAACAAGTCTGGTAACCCGGAGGCTCCTAGCCCCGCCAAAGCAAGTGATCCGGAAGTTCAGATCCTCAAAACTCAGTTTGTTGAACCGGCACAGTGTTCTAAAGAGACCGTGTTCTTGCCAAGTGTACTTGCCAAGTGTTCTAAAGAGGAGTTGGTAGAACGCCGAAAGGCCAAGATGGACGTCACTGACTATACTCATTTGAGTATCGAAGAGACCGTCTCCGGCTATATCAATCAAGTACATAGCAGTCGTGACCTGGAAATTGACATGGTGAAGCAGATACAACAGAAATCTAAGGTATGACTTATGCTAGCTTTCTTTAACCATACTTACTGTACCAGCCCCCAAGTCTATTGCTTATAAGTAAATATGCTGTAGACTTTTGAAAATTGCCTAGCACTGCTTATCCGGCCTAGGAAAAAGACTTTTAACCCAGTAACACTTGCGATACACATTAGCCCCCAAGTGCTAAACATCTTTGCTTGCAAAGTGTTTGGGACTTTAATTTCCATGAACCGGAGTAGTAATTGAAAATTCTTCAGGATACATTAGCCCCCAAGTGCCAAATACCTTTGCTTGCAAAGTGCTTGGGACTTAACACTATTTACCATAATCTTGAGTGTTATCTGGTGCAATGCAGGTCATGATAAGTCAATTTGAATCGGAAATTGTTGACCTGAAGAACCGCGTGGCAGCCCAGGAGACTGAAACTCAAAAGGCTAACTCCAAATTTGAATTCAGCGTCTCTGAACAAGAGAAGCTAAAGCAAAATTTTGAATCGGAGAAGAAAATTTGGGCTGATGAAAAGGCCGCACTGGTGACCCAGGCCGAGACAGCAGAGGCATCGCTGGCGGAAGCAACGGCCGAACTGTCCGACTTAAAGCGCCAGATATCTCGAATGGTCTTAGCAATCTTTGGTGAGTGACTTACTCAAATCTTAAACACTACAAAACTCCTTGAATGACCATTTCGGTTGTTTCCTCTGACTCACCTTATGCTTAATAACGCAGGCCCCAGGAGCACAAATCTCAAGCAGAACATGGTGATCAAGCTGAAGGCGGTTTATACTCTGGTGGAACAGCTCTACACCGGGTCACAACGTGCCCTGGCCGTTGTGTCTTTATCAAATGATGTTCCCTATCTCCTGCAAGATGTGCTGAAGCGGCTTGCTGTGATACCTCAGCGGATCCAAGAGTTAAGACGAGCATCTGCAAGAGCCGGAGCTATAGCCGCATTGAGCCGGGCCAAGGCGTGGCTTCTAGAACTAGACCCTGCTGATATTGCTCTTGGGTATCCAAGTTTAAAGGAAGATGGCACCGTGTTTAATGATAAAGATTTCACCGCCTGTGTGAAAGATATACGTCCGGTGGCTACTCTTATTGGGAACGACACTGACCTCTCCAAGTGTCAGCCGGGTTATGACAAGGAGAATCGGAGAATCCCCATGCGGCATTATGACGACGTCAGCTTGATCCTTCCAACCCGTAAGCACACCTTTGCTCCTGAAGTCGACCCAACCGGTTTAATAGATGATGAAGCTGAGTTTGAGGCCTTGAGTGGCATTGACTGGGCCTCATCATCCTTCCAGGACAAAGCAGCCGGCGGAGAGGCGGAGAAGGATAACCCGGAGGCTTCAAATCAACCCCAAGAGTAGATTATCAGGCGCCACCTGCTTATGTAGTTGTAGAAAAACAATGCCGCATCTTTCAGACTCGGAGAGTCTTGTAATAGAGTAAAAAATACCTTGAGTTTTGCTATGCCTTTGCGTATGCTTATGGCCTTTAGTACTAGCATAAGCTGCCGTCACTATATACTTTATATGAATCTGCTATGCCCTTTGCAGAAATACCTTGCATTGCCCTGTAGTGCTTACAGCTGTTTTCCGGCTTATATAAACCAACCCCTGAGGGTAAACTTAACTCCTGAAAATTGGCACATACAAGTTCACCTGGTTCTTATCAACCTGATGTAACTAATATTAATTCTGGAAGATTGTAATGTATTCCATTGTACCTTCAATAGGGTCACAAGATATCTAATGTTGGCAATTGTAAAATATGATGAACAAAATTCAAGGGTTTCTGATTCGAATACGATCAGTGACCCGTTCCAAAGGGGTTGAGCTAAGATTCGGATATGATCTGTTAGCCCCCAGTGGCTGTGGCGATGCCGATCAAGTGGGTATCGACAACTATGTTCTCTTTGGTTCGAATACGACCTATGTTTGAACAGGAAGCCCCCAAGTGACCATAAGAGTTGTTTAATGACGCTGATTCGAATACGATCCACGTCAGACCCAAAAGGAGTTAAGCTATGATTCCGATATGATCAAGAAGCCCCCAAGTGGGTTTGGCAGTATGCTGATCAAGTGGGTATCGACAACTATGTTCTCTTTGGTTCGAATACGACCTATGTTTGAACAGGAAGCCCCCAAGTGATCACGGCTAGATTCAGATATGATCATAAGCCGGACCAAAGGAAAGCCGGATTCAGATATGATCCGCTTCTCCTTGGTCATCTCCACCACCTGACAAGGAAAACACATAAACCTTATTGGGAGTGGAAAAAAGGACAGAGGTCCTACTTTATTGCTTTATATAATATACATAGTATAAGTATATACACATTAGAGCCGACGGCTCAAGTATAATAAGGCCGAAGATGAGCGATATTCCACGGCCGACGGGTCTCCTCCTCCGACTTACGTGAGTCTTTGTGTTCCCGAACATCGATAAGGTAGTATGATCCATTGTTCAGATTCTTGCTGACCACAAAGGGTCCTTCCCAAGGAGGGGATAGCTTGTGCATGTTAGATTGATCCTGGATGAATCGGAGCACTAAGTCGCCTTCCTGAAAGGTTCTGGACTTAACCCGACGGCTGTGGTAGCGGCGCAGGTCTTGCTGGTAAATCGCCGAATGGGCTATTGCCAAGTCTCGCTCTTCATCCAAAAGGTCAAGTGCATCTTGCCGAGCTTTTTCATTGTCTTCCTCAACATAAGCCGCCACACGGGGTGAATCGTGACGAATGTCACTTGGCAGGACCGCCTCTGCTCCATACACCATAAAGAAAGGCGTGTAACCCGTAGATCTATTAGGTGTAGTATTGATGCTCCAGAGTACAGAAGGTAACTCCTCCACCCAACAACCCGACGTCCGCTGTAAGGGGACCAAGAGCCGGGGCTTGATACCCTTCAAGATTTCTTGATTGGCTCGTTCTGCTTGACCATTTGATTGAGGGTGAACTACAGCTGAAACATCAAGCCGAATATGCTCTCGTTGACAGAACTCTTCCATAGCTCCTTTGGAAAGGTTAGTACCATTATCAGTTATGATGCTGTGTGGAAAACCAAAGCGAAAAATCACCTTTTTCATAAACTGGACTGCTGTGGCTGCATCACACTTACTCACTGGCTCCGCCTCCACCCACTTTGTGAACTTGTCAACCGCCACCAAGAGGTGAGTCTTTTTATCCTTAGATCTTTTGAAAGGCCCGACCATATCAAGCCCCCAGACTGCAAATGGCCAGGTAATTGGAATCATCCTCAATTCTTGAGCCGGCGCATGGGCTCGTCGTGAGAATTTCTGACATCCGTCACATTTACTGACCAGGTCTTCTGCATCAGCATGAGCTGTCAGCCAATAAAACCCATGACGGAAAGCTTTGGCCACAAGAGATTTTGAGCCGGCATGATGGCCACAATCGCCTTCATGAATCTCACGAAGGATCTCCTGACCCTCTGCAGGTGACACGCAACGTTGAATCGCGCCAGTGACGCTGTAATGATGTAACTCGCCATTGACAATTGTCATGGACTTAGACCGCCGGACGATCTGTCTTGCCAAGGTCTTGTCTTCAGGCAACTCTCCCCGGGTCATGTAAGCCAAATAAGGCACTGTCCAATCCGGGATAATGTGGATAGCCGCCACCAGCTGTGCCTCTGGGTCTGGTATTGCCAGATCTTCTTCTGTAGGTAACTTAACAGAAGGATTATGCAAAACATCAAGAAAGGTGTTAGGCGGCACCGGCTTACGCTGAGACCCCAACCGGCTTAAGGCATCAGCCGCCTCATTCTTTATTCGATCAATGTGTTCCACTACGTAACCCTTGAAATATCCAGCCACAGCATCGACTTCACGATGGTAAGCCGCCATGAGGGGATCTTTAGAGTCCCACTTGCCTGACACCTGTTGAGCCACAAGGTCTGAGTCTCCTAAGCATCTTACCCGGCTCAAGTTCATCTCTTTGGCCATCCGGAGACCATGGAGCAGGGCCTCGTACTCAGCTGCATTGTTAGTGCAAGGAAACATAAGCCGGAGCACATAACAAAAATTGTCACCTCGAGGGGAAGTTAATACAACTCCAGCCCCCGAGCCTTCCAACTGTCTGGACCCATCAAAGTGAATAATCCAATAAGTGTTATCGGGATTCTCCTCAGGTGCCTGTAGCTCTGTCCAGTCGTTGATGAAATCCACCAAAGCTTGAGACTTAATGGCAGTACGCGGTACGTACTTCAGACCATGAGACCCGAGCTCGATGGCCCATTTGGCGACTCATCCTGTAGCCTCTCTGTTCTGAATAATGTCTCCCAAGGGGGCAGAACTTACCACAGTGATAGGGTGACCTTGGAAGTACTGCTTCAGCTTCCGGCTTGCCATGAACACCCCGTAAACAAGTTTCTGCCAATGAGGATATCTTTGTTTTAACTCGATGAGTACCTCATTGACATAATAAACCGGCCGTTGAACCGGATGTTCCTTACCAGCCTCCTTGCGCTCTACCACAATTGCCACACTGACGGCTCGTGAATTAGCATCCACATATAACAGCAAAGGCTCTTTGTCAATGGGAGCCACAAGAACTGGCGGCTCAGATAACTGCCTCTTCAAATCCTCAAAAGCAGCATTAGCAGCATCACTCCAGACAAAGGTGTCTGCCTTCTTCATTAATTGGTACAGCAGTAGGGCCTTCTCACCTAACCGGCTTATGAACCGGCTTAAAGCGGCGACACGACCCGCCAATCGCTGAACATCATTAATACATGCCGGTTTAGACAAAGAAGTGATTGCCTTAATCTTCTCCGGATTAGCCTCGATGCCCCTGTTTGAGACCAAGAATCCCAAAAGCTTGCCTGCAGGCACACCAAATACACACTTCACCGGGTTAAGCATCATTTTGTAAACCCGGAGATTGTCAAAGGTTTCTCTGAGATCAGATATCAAGGTTTCCGCCTCCCTGGATTTCACTACTATGTCATCCACATAGGCATGAACATTGCGCCCAATTTGATTGTGGAGACAATTCTGTACACACCGTTGATAAGTTGCCTGGGCACTCTTGAGCCCAAAAGGCATAGACACATAGCAGAAGGCTCCAAACGGGGTGATGAAAGCCGTCTTCTCCTGGTCCTTAACTGCCATCTTGATCTGATGATAACCATAATAAGCATCCAAAAAGCTCAAATGCGCACAACCTGCCGTAGCATCAATGATTTGATCAATACGGGGGAGGGCAAAAGGATCAGCCGGACAAGCCTTATTTAAGTCCGTGTAATCCACACACATCCGCCAGGTGCCATTTTTCTTGAGTACGAGTACCGGGTTAGCCAACCACTCCGGGTGAAAAACTTCGACAATAAACCCAGCCGCCAAGAGCCGGGCGACCTCTTCTCCTATAGCTTTTCGTCGCTCTTCATTGAATCGCTGCAGAAACTGCCTGACCGGCTTATACTTCGGATCAATATTAAGAGTGTGCTCAGCGAGTCCTCTCGGTACACCTGGCATGTCAGAAGGTTTCCATGAAAAGATGTCCCAGTTCTCACGGATGAACTCGATGAGCGCGCTTTCCTATTTAGGATCCAAGTTGGCACTGATGCTGAATTGCTTAGATGAATCGCCCGGAGTAAAATCAACAAGCTTAGTCTCTGCAGCCAATTTAAACTTCATGGCTGGGTCATGCTCCGTAGTCGTCTTCTTGAGAGAAGTCATATCCGCCGGGTCAATGTTATCTTGATAAAATTTGAGCTCCTCTGCTGCACAGACAGACTCGGCGTAAGCCGCATCGCCTTCTTCACAATCCAGGGCCACCTTTCGGCTTCTATGCACAATGATGGTACCCTTGTAACCCGGCATCTTGAGCTATAGATAAACATAACACGTCCGTGCCATGAACTTGGCATAGGCCGGCCGCCCGAACAAAGCGTGATATGGACTCTTGATTTTGACCACTTCAAAAGTTAACTTTTCCGCCCTAGAATCATGCTCGTCTCCGAAGGCCACCTCTAGCTCAATCTTGTCCACAGGATACGCCGACTTATCGGGCACCACTCCATGGAAGACGGTGTTGGAAGTCTTTAAATTCTTGTCAGTTAAGCCCATGCGCCGAAAGGTCTCGTAATAGAGGATGTTGATGCTGGTACCTCCATCCATGAGCACCTTAGTAAATTTATACCCACCAACCTGCGGTGCCACCACTAGGGCCAGTTGACCCGGATTATCAATCCGGGGAGGGTGATCCTCCCTGCTCCAGACAATAGGCTGTTCTGACCACCTCAAGTAACGAGGGACAGCTGGTTCAACAGAATTCACAGCCCTCTTATTAACTTTCTGATCACGTTTACACAAACTTGTGGTGAATACGTGATACTGCCCACTGTTTAACTATTTTGGATGGCTCTGATAACCCGACTGCTGCTGCTGCTGACCTCCTTGACCAGACTGCTGTTGATTATAACCACCCTAGTTTCCCTGAAAACCGGATCCTGAACCACCGCCCGGGCCATGAAAGCCGCCGGCTCCTGAGCCGCCGCTTGGGCCTTGATTGCCATCAAACATATTAGAATTCTTGAAAGCTTTTATGATTGCGCAATCCTTCCATAAATGAGTCGCTGGTCGTTCCTGGGTGCCGTGTTTCGGGCAGGGCTCATTGAGTAGTTGCTCAAGAGACGGTCCTGACCCACCAAACCGGGGTGGCTTCCCTTTGCGCTTCTTATTGTTACCCTGTGCATTGGCCACAAATTCTGGGTTACCGTCCGCCTTACGCTTATTGTCTCCTTGACTTGCCGGGTTATGCTGCTGACCCTTTCCATTACCGTTCTTCTTTCCCTTCCCCGTCTTTTCATCATCACACACGGGGTCCTTGGTACTATCAGAATCGGCATACCTGACTAAAGCCGCCATCAGCGTCCCCATATCATTGCAATCACGCTTAAGGCGCCCCAGCTTCTATCTCAGAGGCTCAAAGCGGCAATTCTTCTCCAGCATGAGAACTGCTGAGCCGGCATCCATCTTATCAGACGAATGTATTATATCTTTGACCCGGCGCACCCAATGAGTCGTACATTAACCTTCTTCTTGCTTACAATTTGTCAGATCCACAATTGACATAGACTGCTTGCAAGTATCCTTGAAGTTCTGGATGAAACGGGCCTTTAGCTCCGCCCATGAACTAATGGATTTGGGTGGCAAACCCTTTAACCAAGAACGGGCCGTTCCGTCCAACATCATGGTGAAATATTTAGCCATTGCTTCATCACTAACCACCAGCAGCTCCATAGCCATCTCGTAACTTTCAATCCACGCCCCAGGCTGTAAATCGGCTATATAATTCGGCACCTTCCGAGGTCCCTTGAAATCCTTGGGCAGACGTACATTACGTAGAGCCGGTACCAGACAAGGAACTCCTCCGGTTCTAGTAGCAACTCCCGCGTCAACGGAAGTCGTCGGGTAAGCCAGTGAGTTATGTTGGGCTGCTAGCTGAGCCGCTAGCTGAGCCGCCCGCTCGTCCTCCTGACATATCCGATCCTGAACCGGGTTATACCCGCCGGGCTAGTTCCGACGTTGAGCGTTACTTGACAAGGCCTCTGACTCCATGTGTCTACTGTAACTCGGGCTTCGATTTTGACGAGGCGGGGCTAACCAGGGCGGAGGAGTCGAGTGAATCCTATCCCGGCTATAGGAGTAGGTCTCTTGCTGAGCCAGGGCTGTTTGGACAAGTTCTCTGATCTTCCGGGTTTCCACCGCTGTCGGATCATCCCCATCTACTCGGAGAGCTGCCAAACGTGATGATGCTGCGATTAAGTTCTCCATGGGGTTGGAGAAGTGACCCTGTGGTATTGGTACGTAATTGGGCGGTGCCATATTGCCATGAGGAGGTGCCATCCCCTGAGGCTGGACTGGACCTCCCACTCCAGATGTAATAAGCTGATTCGCACCTGGCGGGTTGCTTGGGCCGGCCCTGGGTGTAGCAAAGAGATTCCGAGGATCATAATTCTGAGGTAAACGGGACTGAGTTTTCTGATGGCTCCTCCTCATTACCTCATTAGATGCGTTTAAGCTCAACGTGAGCTACAAGGCCTCTGCCTGAATTTGTTGCGCTCGTACGTCCAAAGCCGCCCGCTCTGCTGCTAATCTAGCATCCTCAGCTGCTAAGGTTTCCTTGACTCGGGCGATCTCGTCGCGAACCTGTGCCACATCTGCCTCATGCTCAGATTGGTTTGCAGGGATGACTGTAACAGTTAACAAATCTGTAAGCTTATCCATGAGATCCATCAGCACTTGAGCCGGTGAGCGCACGGGGCCTCCTGCCTCGGCTGCTCCTAACCCGGACGTTATCACCACTGAGGCCGTAGAATTTTGGCCTGGTTGAGTACCAGCCATGAAGACTCCTGCCCAGTCTGGCGACTCTGAGAGGTCCGGAATAGTGTTGCCATCGGAACAGCCCCCAAGCACACCATCTTGAACTTGATACAACGAATCTGTTGAGCCGGCGGATGAATCGCCGTCAGAGAGGACGGCCGGCTCACCATCACCTTCAGATCCTTCAGGAAGTTCACCTCCATGGATGCAACCCACAAAGGCACGCTTCACGACGGGTTGAGCTCGGGCGGGTTTCGCACGCTGAACTGTCTCGACGAGGTCGGTGCAGCTGTCCGGCTCAGGACCCGGCTCACCAATCCGGCCGATGAAGACGTGAATTCCGCCAAAGGGGACCTGGTAGCCGTACTCAATTGAGTCGGCGTCGGGGCCCCAGCCTTCCTCGTCGATGTAGATCTTACCGCGATGACTCTTGGTCATCTGGCCAACTGCGTATCCCTTGAGCCCTTCGAAGCTTCCCTTCAAGAACTCAAATCCACCGTGCGCTGGCCCCACGGTGGGCGCCAACTGTCGTGGAATTGCCACGGTAGATGTCCTCTTGCAAGGACTTGATCATGGAGCCATCGCAACTAGGAAGCTTAAAGGGGTTAATCGGGACAAAGGACACGCGAGGTTTATACTAGTTCAGCCACTTACGGTGAAGGAAGGCCTACGTCTAGTTGGGTTGGAATTGCTTGAGGTTTCGATGACCAGGGAGCAAGATACGCTATGCCCGGTTCTTGATCTCTTGTTTCTTCTGTCCCTAAGCTGCCAGCGGGTCGTCCCCTTATATACACAGGTCGACGCCCTACGGCTTACAGAGTCCCGGCCGGCTCATAAACAGTGTCCGGCTCGGTGACTAGTTATTTCTACCTTACAATACAAGTCGCGCCCTCATGGCGGTTTATCACCATGGGCCCTAAATCGTCTGTGGGCCTTTAGACCCTTTACTGAACCGCCATCTTCACATCTTGGTCTTGGGCTTCAGATGGGCTTCTCTTTGCGTAACCCGGCCCCTCCTGGGCGGCTTACGTAAATAATTATATCCCCAACACGTAGCAAGAAGGATTTCTGGCACTGTTGCCGGGGAGTCTACGCAAAAAGTCAATATACCAAGTACCCATCACAATCCCTATCTCTCGCATTACATTATTTGCAATTTGCCTCTCATTTTCCTCTCCCCCCAATTCACCCTTACCGTTTTATTCGCCCTCTCTCTCCATCCTCCCTCTCTATTTGCCTCTTTTTGTCCGCTTGCTTTTTGTTTGCCCGTGTGTTAGATTGCTTGTTTGTCGCGATGGCTCAAGATGCTACTAAATTGTGTGATGTCACCAATACCAATAATAATGATTTCCTTAGCACTCCAATTTCTCCTCTTACCAATTCTGAATCTTGTAAAATTAATACTGCTTTGTTGAATCTTGTTATGAAAGATAAACTCGCCCGCCTTCCTAGTGAAGATGCCGCTACTCATCTGAATAACTTCGTTGATTTATGTGATATGCAAAAGAAAAAAGATGTCAATAATGATGTTGTTAAATTGAAGCTATTTCCTTTTTCGCTTAGAGATCGTGCTAAAGCTTGGTTTTCGTCTTTGCCTAAGAATAGTATTGATTCATGTAACAAATACAAAGATGCTTTTATCTCTAAGTATGTTCCTCCCGCTATGATCATCTCTCTTAGAAATGATATAATGAACTTTAAACAACTTGATCATGAACATGTTGCACAAGCTTGGGAGAGAATGAAATTAATGATACATAATTTCCCTACTCATGGTTTGAATTTGTGGATGATTATACAATTTTTTTATGCTGGATTAAATTTTTCTTCTAGAATCTTTTAGATTCGGCCGCGTGAGGCACTTTTATGGAACTCACTTTAGGAGATGCTACTAAACTCCTAGATAATATTATGGTTAATTATTCTCAATGGCATACTGAAAGAACTTCTAATAAAAAGGTGCATGCGATAGAATAAATTAATGTGTTGAGTGAAAAGATGGATGAACTTATGAAATTATTTGCTACTAAGAGTGTTTCTTCCGATCCTAATGATATGCCTTTGTCTACTTTGATTGAGAATAACAATGAATCTATGGATGTGAATTTTGTTGGTAGGAATAATTTTGGTAACAACGCTTATAGAGGGAATTTTAATCCTAGGCCATATCCTAGTAATCCTTCTAATAATTATGGGAATTCCTACAACAACTCTTATGGAAATTATAACAAGATGCCCTCTGATTTTGAATCTAATATTAAAGAATTTATTTCTTCGCAAAAGAATTTTAATGCTATGATTGAAGAAAAATTGCTTAAGATTGATGATTTGGCTAGGAACGTTGATAGAGCTCTTGATGTTGATGCTTTGAAACTTAGATCTATTCCACCTAAGCATGATATTAATGAGTCTCTAAAAGCCATGAGAATTTCAATTGATGAGTGTAAGGAAAGAACCGCTAGGATGTGTGCTTCCAAAGATGCCTTTATTAAAGCGTGTTCTTCCAATTCCTATGAAAATCAAGATGAAGATCTAAAAGTTATTGATGTGTCTCCAATTAAATCTTTATTTTGCAATATGAATCTTGATGAAACTGAATATGATCTTCCTTTACCTAGAAGGCGTTCTAAAAATTCGGAGTGTTTAAATCTTAATGATGAAATTGATGAAAGTGGGATTGAAAGAAATAAAAATCTAGATGTTGCTAAACCCACTATATTGGATTTCAAGGAATTTAATTATGAAAATTGCTCTTTTATTTATTGTATTTCCTTGTTGCAATCTGTGCTAAATTCTCCACATGCTTATAGTCGAAATAAAGCCTTCACCGAACATATTGTTGATGCCTTGAGGCAATCTTATGAAGAAAAACTTGAGTTGAAAGTTTCTATCCCTAGAAAACTCTATGATGAGTGGGAACCAACTATTAAAATTAAAATTAAAGATTATGAGTTTTATGCTTTGTGTGATTTGGCTGCTAGTGTCTCTAGTATTCCCAAGACTTTGTGTGATTTACTAGATTTTCGTAATTTTGATGATTGCTCTCTAAACTTGCATCTTGCGAATTCCACTATTAAGAAACCTATGGGAAGAATTAATGATGTTCTTATTGTTGCAAATAGGAATTATGTGCCCGTAGATTTCATTGTTCTTGATATAGATTGCAATCCTTCTTGCCCCATTATTCTTGGTAGACCTTTCCTTAGAACGGTTGGTGCGATTATTGATATGAAGGAAGGGAATATTAGGTTTCAGTTTCCATTAAAAAAGGGCATGGAACACTTTCCAAGAAATAAAATAAAATTACCATATGAAACTATCATGAGAGCCACTTATGGATTGCCTACCAAAGATGGCAATACCTAGATCTATCCTTGTTTGTTATGCCTAGCTAGGGGCGTTAAACAATAGCGCTTGTTGGGAGGCAACCCAATTTTATTTTTATTCCTTGCTTTTTGCTCCTGTTTAGTAATAAATAAATTATTTAGACTCTGTTTTGGTTGTGTTTTTTGTGTTTAATTAGTGTTTGTGCCAAGTAGAACCGTTGGGAAGACTTGGGGAAAGTCTTGTTGAACTTGCTGTAAAAAACAGAAACTTTAGCGCTCACGAGAACTGCTGTAATTTTTATAGAAAGAGTGATATTGAGTTAATTCTTTTTGCAGATGATTAAAGATAAATTCCTCACATCCAGCAATTTATTTTAGAATTTTTGGGGTTCCAGATCTTGCGCTAGCTACATATTACTACAGACTGTTCTGTTTTTGACAGATTCTGTTTTTCGTGTGTTGTTTGCTTATTTTGATGAATCTATGGCTAGTAAAATAGTTTATAATCCATAAGAAGTTGGAATACAGTAGGTTTAGCACCAATATAAATAAATAATGAGTTCATTACAGTACCTTGAAGTGGTCTTTTGTTTTCTTTCGCTAACGGAGCTCACGAGTTTTCTATCTTGAGTTTTGTGTTGTGAAGTTTTCAAGTTTTGGGTGAATTCTTTTGATGGATCATGGAACAAGGAGTGGCAAGAACCTAAGCTTGGGGATGCTCATGGCACCCCCAAGATAATCCGAGGACACCAAAGAGTCAAATCTTGGGGATGCCCCGGAAGGCATCCCCTCTTTCGTCCACTTCCATCGGTAATTTACTTGGAGCTATATTTTTATTCACCAACATGATATGTGTTTTTCTTGGAGCGTCTTGTATTATTTGTGTCTTTGTTTGTTAGTATGCCACAATCATCTTCGCTGTACACACCTTTTGAGAGAGCCATACATGAATTAAAATTTGATAGAATACTCTATGTGCTTCACTTATATCTTTTGAGCTAGATAATTTTGCTCTATGTGCTTCACTTATATCTTTTGAGCTAGATAATTTTGCTCTATGTGCTTCACTTATATCTTTTGATCTAGATAATTTTTCTCTATGTGCTTCACTTAGATCTTTTAGAGCACGGTGGTGGATATGTTTTAAAGAAACTATTGATCTCTCATGCTTCACTTAAATTAATTTGAGGGTCTCTTAATAGCATGGTAATTTGCCTAATAATAATATGCTTGGTATTCAAGATTTGTGAAACTTTCTTTTGAGTGTGTTGAATACTAAGAAAAGATTAAAGCGTGGTAATTGTTTTGAGATATGGAGGTGATAATATTAAAGTCATGCTAGTTGAGTAGTTGTGAATTTAAAGAATACTTGTGTTGAAGTTTGTGATTCCCGTAGCATGCACGTATGGTGAACCGTTATGTGATGAAGTCGGAGCATGATTTATTTATTGATTGTCTTCCTTATGAGTGGCGGTCGGGGACGAGCGATGGTCTTTTCCTACCAATCTATCCCCCTAGGAGCATGCGCGTAATACTTTGCTTTGATAACTTCTAAATTTTTGCAATAAGTATATGAGTTCTTTATGACTAATGTTGAGTCCATGGATTATACACACTCCCACCCTTCCACCCTTGCTAGCCTCTCTAAATACCGCGCAACTTTCGCCGGCATCATACACCTACCATATACCTTCCTCAAAACAGCCACCATACATACCTATTATGGCATTTCCATAGCCATTCCGAGATATATTGCCATGCAACTTTCCACCATCTAGTTCATCATGACACATCCATGATTGTCATATTGCTTAGCATGATCATGAAGTTGACATAGTATCTGTGGCAAAGCCACCGTTCATAATTCTTTCATACTTGTCACTCGTGATTCATTGCATATCCCGGTACACCGCCGGAGGCATTCATATAGAGTCATACTTTGTTTTAGTATCGAGTTGTAATCATTGAGTTGTAAATAAATAGAAGTGTGATGATCATCATTCAATAGAGCATTGTCCCCAAAAAAAGCAAGGCCAAAGAAAGAAAAGAAGGCCCAAAAAAAGGGGCAATGCTACTACCCTTTTTTCCACACTTGTGCTTCAAAGTAGCACCATGATATAGCAAGTATCATATATTGTGCTTCAAAGTAGCACCATGTTCTTCATATAGAGAGTCTCATATGTTGTCACTTTCATATACTAGTGGGAATTTTACGTTATAGAACTTGGCTTGTATATTCCAATGATGGGCTTCCTCAAATTGCCCTAGGTCTTCGTGAGCAAGCAAGTTGGATGCACACCCACTAGTTTCTTTTGTTAAGCTTTCATACATTTATAGCTCTAGTGCATCCGTTGCATGGCAATCCCTACTCACTCACATTGATATCTATTGATGGGCATCTCCATAGCCCGTTGATACGCCTAGTTGATGTGAGACTATCTTCTCCTTTTTTTGTCTTCTCCACAACCACCATTCTATTCCACCTATAGTGCTATATCCATGGCTCACGCTCATGTATTGCGTGAAAATTGAAAAAAGTTTTGAAAAGTTAGAGTATGGAACAATTGCTTGGCTTGTCGTCGGGGTTGTGCATGATTTAAATACTTTGTGTGGGGAAGATGGAGCATAGCCAGACTATATGATTTTGTAGGGATAACTTTCTTTGGCCATGTTATTTTGAGAAGACATAATTGCTTTGTTAGTATGCTTGAAGCATTATTATTTTCTATGTCAATATAATCTTTTGTCTTGAATCTTTCTAATCTGAATATTCATACCACAATTAAGAAGATTTACATTGAAATTATGCCAAGTAGCACTCCGCATCAAAAATTCTCTTTTTATCATTTACCTACTCGAGGACGAGCACGAATTAAGCTTGGGGATGCCTAATACGTCTCCAACGTATCTATAAATTTTGATTGCTCCATGCTATATTGTCTACTGCTTTGGACTATATTGGGCTTTATTTTCCACTTTTATATTATTTTTAGGACTAACCTATTAACCGGAGGCCCAGCCTAGAATTGCTATTTTTTTGCCTATTTCAGTGTTTCGGATAAACAGAATATCAAATGGAGTCCAAACGGAATAAAATCTTCGGAAACGTGATTTTCTCGCCGAACGTGATCCAGGAGACTTGGACCCTAGGGCGCGCCCCCTGCCTCGTGGGCCCCTCGGTGCTCCACCGACATACTCCTTCCTCCTATATATACACACGTACCCCCAAATGATCAGAACAGGAGCCAAAACCCTAATTACACCACCGCAATTTTCTGTATCCATGAGATCCCATCTTGGGGCCTGTTCCAGAGCTTCGCCGGAAGAGGGCCGTCACCACGGAGGGCTTCTACATCATCCTAGCACCTCTGATGAAGTGTGAGTAGTTTACCACAGACCTTCGGGTCCATAGTTAGTAGCTAGATGGCTTCTTCTCTCTCTTTGAATCTCAATACAAAGTTCTCCCCCTCTCTCGTGGAGATCTATTCGATGTAATCTTCTTTTTGCGGTGTGTTTGTTGAGACCGATGAATTGTGGGTTTATGATCAAGTCTATCTATGAATAATATTTGAATCTTCTCTGAATTCTTTTATGCATGATTGGTTATCTTTGCAAGTCTCTTCGAATTATCTGTTTGGTTTGGCCAACTAGATTGGTAGTTCTTGCCATGGGAGAAGTGCTTAGCTTTGGGTTCGATCTTGCGGTGTCCTTACCCAGTGACATAAGGGGCAGCAAGGCACGTATTGTATTGTTGCCATCGAGGATAACAAGATGGGGTTTATTTCATATTGCATGAATTTATCTCTCTACATCATGTCATCTTGCTTAAGGCATTACTCTGTATTTAACTTAATACTCTAGATGCATGCTGGATAGCGGTCGATGAGTGGAGTAATAGTAGTAGATGCAGAATCGTTTCGATCTACTTGTCACGGACATGATGCCTATATACATGATCATGCCTAGATATTCTCATAATTATGCACAATTCTATCAATTGCTCAACAGTAATTTGTTCACCCACCGTAGAATACTTATGCTCTTGAGAGAAGCCACTAGTGAAACCTATGGCCCCCGGGTCTATTCTCATCATATCAATCTCCATCACTTTTATATTGCTTTGCTATTTACTTTGCCTTTACTTTTTACTTTGCATCTTTATATCAAAAATACCAAAAATATTCTATCTATCAGATCTCACTCTCATAAGTGACCGTGAAGGGCTTGACAACCCCTAATCGCGTTGGTTGCGAGTAGCTATCGCTTTGTGCAGGTACGAGGGACTTGAGCGTGGGCTCCTACTGGATTGATACCTTGGTTCTCAAAAACTGAGGGAAATACTTACGCTACTCTGCTGCATCATCCCTTCCTCTTCGGGGAAAACCAACGCGAGCTCAAGACGTAGCACGGCGCGGTCACAGATCCATCGTGGATCTGGTCCTGCGGGTGCGGTCTCGGCCTCCCCTGCTCGGTCGGCGGGTCTCAGCGGGGGGACTTCTCCTTGCTGAGATCTGGTAGCGGCAGCCTGGATCATCCAGATCCCGGCAAGGATGGCGGCGGCCCGTGCACGAGAGATGGAGGTCTTCGATCAGATCTGGGTAAAATCTTTCTATTGGCTATTGCCAAGGCCGACGATGGCAACGTTGTCCATGCCGTTCCCTTTCTGAAGGAATCGTCGAGGAGAAGTTCATGGTCACTCTCTGCTACCTCCGGGGGAAACCCTTGATCAGTAGATCGGATGACGACGGCTCTCTGGTGCCGTTTCCCCCTTGGGGGCGTCATTTTTTGAAGGTGCACACGGGCTCGAGGGACCAGAGGACGGTGTCTTTCATGGAGCGGCGCTTCATCTTACACATCGATAGTGGCGGATCTCGGCGGCGTGGCGCTGTGGAGATTCGACGTCTGATGCACGGAGATGGACTCGCGCAGGAGGAGGAAGCTGTCTGGCGTCATGGTGGCGTTGATGGCGGAGTGGCCTGGCAAGGTCAGTGCTTCAGTACTGCTCTGAGAATGGACCAAGGGATGATGGAGGTGACGGCCCTTGCAGCGTGCGGTGCTCACTGGGAGTGTGCCAGATCGGTGTGGGACCGAATCCACACTACTAGGGAAAACATTATACACAGAACTTTAGCAGTAGCGCTTGTTAAAAGAGCGCGCTACTGCAAGATAGCAGTAGCGCGTGCAAAATAAGCGCGCTGCAGATGGACATATATCAGTAGCGCGTCTCACCGAAAACTCGCTACTACTAAAATTCCAATCACTTAGCCGATGGGCTACACATAGTAGTAGCGATCTTCCAAAAACCGCGCTACCGCTAATAAACTTATAGCAGCGCGTTTATGTGTAAATCGCTACTGCTAATGAAAAGAAAATGAAATGAATAACAAATAGAGAAGTAAATGAAAATGAAAGAAATAGAAAAAATAGAAAGGAAAAATATATAATGTAAAGAAAAATAAATGAAAAGGGGAAAAAATGATGAAGACGTAGCAGTAGCGCGCTCTCTGAAACGCGCTATAGCTAACTTAGCTATAGCGTGTTTTCTGTAACGCGCTACCGTTACTTTTGACTTAAGCAAAAACGGTTTCCCCCAGCCACCACTTCTCCCCCAAATCGATCCCTCGCTTCGCCGCCGTCTCCCCCACTTCGTCGTCGCCCCCACTTCGCGGCCGTCTCCTGCCGGCGTCGACGCCGCGCTCATCCTCACGGCCGCCGCCCAAGGCCGCCCAGCCTCACCGCCACCGCCTCTCGGGCCGCCCTCGACCTCACCATCGCCTCCCTCGACCTCACCGCTGCCTCCCTCGACCTCACCGCCCCCGAGACCGCCAAGACTGCCGCGTCCCTATCCTGAGCCCGCCCACCCCGCCCCTACCTCCGTCGCCAAGCACGTCCCCGCCACCGTCTCTCCCCTCTCTGTAAGCCCCCAACCCATCCTTTTTAGTTAATAGATGTTAATGTTAAGTAGTAGATAATGTTGATGTTTTTTAGTTAGGGTAATAATAGACGATGTTAAGTAGTAGATAATGTAGATGTTAATTAGTTCAGTAGGGTTTAGTTTTTGAATTGAGTTTGTTTAACTAGATGTTAATTAGGGCAGTAGGGTTTAGTTTAGAGTAAAGTTTAGTTCAGTAGTTAACTAAATATAATCTATATTTGGTTTTTGAATTGAGTTTGAGAGAGCATGTATGATTTGTGTAGATTTCTTGAAGTGTCAAACGCTATAGGACATGCAAATTTGAAGTGGTCAGGATATATGCAAATTCCTCAGTTGTGTTTGCCCATGTTTCGATTGTGCCCAGGTGGCCTTTTGTTGTTTCCAGTGAATGAAGCTGAGTGGCCTATGTTTTGCCGGAATGTTGATTCATTTCCGTTCTGGAAAATTTCAGGTTCTCGATTTGTCCACTTTTTAGCAAAGGTCATGCCGAAATTTTCCGTGAATTTCGGCATGACTTGTGCTACAAACTAGGACATATCGAGTGCCCGGGATTTGCCGCACCAGAAAGGAGTCAACGTTCCTGCAAAACATAGGCCTTTTGTATGGCATTATTCATTTTATTAGGTCTAGAGTTAATTTACTAGATTTAATCGTAGGAAACATGGCTAGCAACGATGAAGGACAGGGTTCTGGTGATTGCGACGATGTCTACCGGGCGGCAGACGAATTTTTTAGCCTTGCCGACGATCAACCGGTGGCATCGGGGACTGAGACCGACACGCAGACCCATGCTGAGACTGAGACCGGCGCTGAGACTCAGACCGGCATCGAGACCGGCGCTGAGACTGAGACCGGCGCTGCCTCGGGGAGCGGAGCCGGTGTAGAACTGAAAGCAAAGAGGCAACGGCTTCCTAACAGACTCAAGACTACTAGACTGGTGGTCACGGAGGTGGACGACGGCAATTTTGAGCCAAAGGCGCCCGAGGAAGCGCGTCGATGCTACGGCAATCAAATAGGCTGCATCGTACGGACAACCGCCACCATCAACGATGAGAAACTACCGAAGATAGAAAATATGAGGAGTTCCCTCCTAAAGAAGTTTCACCAGATATTCTTGTTCCCGGGCCGGAATGAGAAGGATTATGAAGATCCAGATGAGGACCCGGCAATGAAGAAGATAAACAAACACGCCATGACCAAGTTTAGCAACGCGTTGGCCGCCTGAAAAAATCGAGTAAAAGCAAAGATCATCGACAAGAAGGAACCCTACTCCGAGATTGTAAAGGATAATCCGACAATCACGGAAGAGCGGTTTCAAATATTCAAGGAGGCTTGCGAGGCCGAAGCTGTCAAAAAAAGTCTCAATACATGAAGGGGCTTCAAGAGAGGAACATTGGGAGCCACCACCTCAGAAGTCATGGTTACGGCGGAAAGAGGTCCAAATGGGCCAAGGAGGACGCGGAAGCCGCGAGTCTTGGCATCCCAGACCCCTTGGCGGATTTCACTGTCCCGCAGGAGCGTGATGTCCTCCGGGCCCAGCACCGTTGGGACCCAGTGAAGAAGGTTTACGAGACAACACCAGTCATTACGGAGTTCATGAGACTGCTGGTAATTTTAGTTTCTGATCAATTCGACTACACACGTTAGTCATATTTGTAAATGATCCTTGTGCCTTTTGCAGAGAGAGCAGCACCGGATTGCGGCCGAAAGCGACTCGCCGTCTGAGGCATTGGCGAGGCCCAAGTGGGACACTCCATTCAACCGGGCGTTGAACATATTGAAACAACAACCAGTGGATACTCGACCATCGTATGGACGCGTGCACGGTGTCGGAGACGGCGCCACGTGGAAGAAGTACTACCGTGAGACCACGGAGGAGAGAAAGGAAAGACGGAGGTTAACTGAAGAAAACATCGACAAGAAGGTTGAGATTGCGGTTGAGAAGAAATCATCTCAGACAGTCGCAAAAGCGGTAGCTGCCGCAAAACAGGTGGTTGCAGATTTGTCTACTTCCTTGGTGACGGGCGTTATCACTTGGACAAGGCAAAATCCAGAAAAAAATGCAGAGGACTTTCCCCTTGCCGACTTCTTGGGGAGCAGCTCGACTAGCGTTGCACCAGCACCGGCTCCCGCACCGGACGTGCTCGGTGGTGCTTCGTCTGACGCCCTCACGGTATCTGTCACACCGGCCCCCTTCAATATAAATGTATAATCTCCCGTTTCCATTGCCTTTCGGATGTCTCACGTCGCAGACTTTTCTTTGCAGGCCGACGAAACCTCGTGCACCATATTGTACACCATCGGCGCCCAGAAGGTGGACGTGGGGAAGGCGACGATAATGAAGCCGAAGGAACCATTGTTCCATTGCCGGCCGATCCCCCCGAACGTCTTCAAGGTTTTCGTGGCCAGTGTCAAACCAGGCCACGAGAATTTGCCTCCTCCAATACTAGTGGGGGATGACGACTGGACACCGCGGCGACTTGGTGATTGTTGCAATGGGTGGGTCCTGTTGTGGCCAAAGAGTCTGCTTCGTCTGGAGGCGGTCGAGAGCACACCCACGAGCCCGCAGCCTCAGCAAGGTATGAACATCAACACCCCACCTACCCAATTAGCGTCGGGTGTCGGGTTGGGTGATAGCGGACGGGGTAAGGAGGAGGCTCCATTAGTCGCTGATGACGTCGCCATGGATGAGGATGAGGACGACGATGGCGCTGAACAGTATGTATATACTGGTGCCTCCTCAGGGTTTGAGCGTCATGAGTCGGTGTCTGAATTGTCGTCTCAACGTATTATGGACGACCTTCCGATAGTAAAGAAGTCTAGGAAGAGAGCGAGGAAAGGCAAAAAAGCTGATTCTATGATCCAGCCGCCTCAGCAGCCTCGGCTTCAGGACCGTATAGATATCCCCGATGCAGATAAATGGCATATCCCCGGTCAACCAATCCTACCTGCAACAGCACTACGGGCGAGATTCGGCGATCTAAGGAGACTTCATGACGATGTGTTGCGGGTAGAGAAAGGCCTCATCGCCTCGAAAGATCCAGGATACCCACTCTACGTGGTTAACGTTCCGCGGCAAATGTCGTACGTCGACAGCTCCGCGGATAAGTTCTTCCTCCGATTCGATCACATATTCGACATGTTTCACGTGAAGAAGCTGGATTTTACGTTTTCCGCCTTTATGCCTTGCACATAAACTACATCATCGGGGTTGAGCAGATATCTCATATCTGTGTCGCTGACCCGTACTACATGCACGAGGGCTTCTTGGGAGTCTGCGCAAAGCACCGTGAATACGCGAGGGATTACATCGTCAGTTTCATGCTCACCAATAAGTACAAGGAGGCGATTCTCGTGCCTTATCATCCCGTGTAAGTCATCCGCGCTGCTATCCTTCCTTCGATTTCAATCATTCATTTGCACGGTGGAGGCTAATTAATTTGAGGTGTACTTATTTTGCGCAGCGGCGGGCGCGCCGTCCTCATCATCCTCTACCCCCGATTCTCCCACGCTCTTTACTTGGACTCGTCAAAGAACATTCACAAAAAGGATTACACCCACATCAAGGATGTTCTCGATAGTGCTATGTTTTACTACCAAGCAGGGGGTGGAAAGGTCAGGGACAAGAAGAGAAGGGGCGGCAGGGTCGCCTTCGGCCATAAGACCGACTTCTGCTGCATCCAGCAACCAAACGATTCTCTTAATGATGGATTCTATGTCCTACACCACATGCTGGAGTACAGACGGGATCACCAGAACCTTCGCACGTCACCTAGATCCGGCAATGCCCATATTCTGCAATGGGCAAAGGACATAGGAGATATCGAGGATCATCAACTTCGAGCTGAGTTCTATAACATCCAGCGCGAACTTGCCCAAATCATCATGAAGGAGGTCGTCGGAAAAACAGGGATGTTCTACGGAGAAGGACAAATGTCGCGGGAATACGTCCGAACATGGATAGCCTCTCAGCGTCTCGACATGAAGCCTTTCACTAAGCTCGGGGACTATCTCCCTGACTTGGATGGATGGAACGACATGTTGGAGTGATTGTCGATATATGACAATGTGTCCATTTAGTCCATACTTTCTGTATGACAAAACTTTGAGTTATGCACGGTGAAACTATATTTGTGATGTAATTAAACCGACCTCCTCGACTAGCGAAAATCACTCTAGTTAGGTCATTTTGGGGTACGATGAACTTTGTTATTTATGCTTATGATATGTTGTTTCTATTTTTGCCAAGTCTGTCTCTTTCTGTTGCTCAACTATATATGTTACATATCATCGACTCATGTGACGATGCAGGTGCATAGATCATAGATGGCGAAGAAGTGCTATGCCAGGAGTATATATACGAGATGTGGCCGGAGTGTCAGGCCCAGGTGTACCGGTTTCCGGTTTCTGAACGACAGGCAGTAGTTAGTTTAGGTTCATGCTAATGCGAGAGAGGGATACGAACTCATGTACTCAAAGTGATAACTCTTCTCGCGTATATCATTGTTTAGATGGATGACGATGTATTTGCAAGTAATCGAGACTTGTATCGCTATTTTCAAGATGATGACGAGAGACCACTTTGTGTTGGATGATGATTATGATGATGACATGATTTGATGAGACTAACTGTATGTATATGCTATGATTACATTTGTATGTGTATGATATGCTAAAGATTATTGTATAAAGCCTATTCAAATACAAAACAAATATGCAGGGAAAAAATAAAAAAAAACTAGTAGTAGCGAGGGGGGGAAATTTAGCAGTAGCGCCGCCTTATCAGTAGCGCTTCCCAGTAAACAGCGCTGCAGATAATATCAGTAGCGCCCTTTTATAAAGAGCGCTACAGCTATTCATGTATAGCAGTAGCGTGGGACAACATGCGCTACTGCTATACGTTAGTTGTAGCGCCTTATTAGTAGCGCCGGTCCCGGCGCTACTAATATGTCCAAAACCCGCGCTACTGCTAGGCTTTTCCCTAATAGTGCCAGGTAGTGGCTTGGATAGGACACCCGGCTTTAGATGTTAGGCTTTGGTGCGATGTCTGTCTGGTATTAGGCCCGGACATTCGGCACGCCTTCATTAAGGGGATAGAAATAGCAACGGTGTTGCCAAGATGATGACTTCAGGCTTATTAATGTATCACCTTGTATGGTTTTTGAATAATTAATAATATGACTGCATGCATCGTTCAGATGCAGAGGCCGGGGATACATCCTCCTTTTCTAAAAAAAAAATAAGAAAATGAAGATGGAGGCCGGGATCCTCCTTCATTTAAAAAAAAACCATAAAGATGGAGGCTAGCTAGGTTCATCACTCATCAGATGGAGATGCCAATGTGTGCTGTGTACGTGTACTACTTAATGAAGCTGCCAACGTGTTGGTATTATGATGCAAAGCGGAGGAGCGTCGGCCTCTCATGATGACTGTACCATACATGAGCCATCAATTGTCGGTTGGCAAAACAAGTACGTAGTACGCCATATATTGTAGATACACCGTACATAATGATGGCTAACATTCTAGATGGTCAGCCATCTAGCTACGGACATCAGCCCAGTTTTAGATTGCTTGAACCCGAACAACAAGGATTTATATGACACTACCACAGGCTAGCTACGGAACAAAAAGTTAAAGGACGGATCATGAATGAAATCGTGATCTCGGGAGTGTGAAAGTTAGGCGCACCTTCCGCTGATAGGACGGCCAAAAGCATATTAATTAGCGGCCGCGGTGGTTATGTGAAACTTCTTTTTAGATCGCCCCAGCTCCATCAAATCTGATAGATAGATGGATAGATCTCCAAAGGACCAAACGATGCGTTGGAAGCAGCATCATTATTATTGCACTAGCCAGCACGGGAATGGACAACACGCCGGCGCTAGAACGGGGAGAGAACCCGGAGAGGAGAAACCAGCTCGACTTTTTTAGAGTATTCACGGTGAGAAACCGACTCGGCTTCATTTGGCGCCGAAGCGTACGTACATGTGATGATGGAAAGCACGAGTGCTCGCCAAGGCATAGCCGATTGCACCCATGCATGGTTCCCAGTAGTATACGCGTGCATGTTACTATTTCAGAGAATGTGGAAAAGGAGACCGAAATAGCTTCGTCCTGGGAAAGTTCGTAGGGAAGAATCAAGTGAAAGCAGTACTACGTACTCTGCTGCGATCAAGCCCGCCGCGTGCAATTAGTGTGCCGACCTTTTTGTGATCTCTGAGTAAGTACTCTTTGGAGAGTTGGAGAGGCGGGAGAGGATCTATTCCCCTGCCGGCGGGCGCATAAAAATGCGGACCAATTTTACTAGTTCGGTCCCGAGCTAGCCTGTGATCACTTTTGGAGCACGTACATCGGTAGGGTGGTCCGCAAGGTACAAGTCCTAGAGCCTCCACGAGATTCTCAAGGAAAAGGGCACTTGATCAGAGACAAAGTCGCCTCCGTCACGCCGCGAACCCGACGTGGATATATGCAATTCAACGAACGAGGGTCGCGATCTACTCCTACTTCAGTACGGAGGAGGAGCGTGATGTGCCGTGTGCTGCTACATCTTTTACTTGCACGCCTCGGTCGCTTTTAGCCGCGGCTTACTTTGAGAGGACAGCAAAAGGGAGGGAGGGCATGGAAAGAATGGAAATGAAAATGCACCTAGGTTGCACCCGAAACCACCGCCTTTTTCTAACATTTCCCTCCTGCAGTCCCGCTGCTGATGTTGATGAGATCTCTAACTTTTTTTTTTGTTGTGACGAAAAGAACTGTGCTTTTCTCTTTCTTTACTATATTTTGTCCTTTTTTGTCTGGCTTTCGTTTGAAACAAATGGGCAAAGCCAAAATAAGTTAGGGTATGCTTCTCTCATGTGATGTGTTTTGGGCTTGAAGACAAATGTGGGCCAATCCAGCTTTGGTCCCGTCCAGGCCCAACCTTTTTCCTTTTTGCAAATGGACTAATTTCATAGGCAGCAGCCAGGAGGGTGCGCCTATGTATCGCTTTCACGCGAGTGGTAATGCAAGCCACACTGATGTAGCGCCTCCTCCGCCTGCTTTAGGGCCAGCATGTGATGTGTTTACACAGGAACATTACTGGAAAGGGCAAAAGGGAGCCCCATGATTCGAACCCTGGTTGCCTCGCTAGGAGCGGGTACAGTTAGCTATCGGGGCTAGCGCATGGGATGTGCTGTAACAGATCGTATCTAGAAAATGATTATCATGTACACAAAAATATATATACAGAAAAATACAAATGTGTATGAAAAGAGTTGTTCACATTTTTTCAAAATGTCAATGACGCATTTGAAAAATGTTAATCTTCTATTTGAAAAATGAAAACCAAGCATTCGAAAAATGTTCATTGTGTATTAAAAAATTACTCTTGCATATGTGAAAAATATTAGTCAAGCACCTAAAAATATTAAATGTGTATAGAAAAAATGTTGATCATGTATTAAAAAATGTTAATATTGTATTTGAAAAATATTAATCAAGCATTTGATGAATTTTAAATGTGTATTCAAATACTGATGATCATGCAGTAAAAGAAACTTGTATTTGAAAAATATTGATCAAGCATTTAATAAATGTTTATAATGTGTATGGAAAAAAGTTGACTGCGTATTTAAAAACTGTTAATCAAACATTAAAAAATGTTAATAATGTGTATGGAAAAAATGTTATCCATGTATTATTAAAATGTGAATCTTCTATTCAAAAAATGTGAAATGTGTATAAGAAAACTGAATTAGATATGTACCAAAACATGTACAATGTGTATGGAAAAAAGAAGACATAAAAATATATAAGTTTTTAGAAAATGATAATCATGTATTTAAAAAATGTTAACTGGTATATAAAAATGTTTCTGATGTAAACGAATATTTTTGAACGTGTATGCAAAAAAATTAACATGTGCTGGACAAAAAAGTAAGCCAAAGAAAATGAAAAATAAATAAATAAACAAAAATAAAATAAAAAATAAATAATTAGAACAAAAGAAAAGAAAGATATAAACAAAGAAAACCAAAGTATAATGAAGGACGAAATAAAACAAGTGAAAAATAAATTTATATTGAAGAATCAAAGTCAGAATAAAATCGGTGAAGAAAAAAGGAAAAGAAAGAAACAAAAAAAGACAAGAAAAAGTAAAAGAAAAGAAAAGAAACATTGAAGATCGATAAATAACGAAGTAAGCCGGTTGAAAACAATAAAATCGGAGAGAGGGAAAAAACCCAAAGAAAACTATTGAAGAAATATAGAAAACCAAAAGAATAAGAAAAGGATGAAAAGGAAAAAAAAACCTACACGGACTAGAGAAGCAAATGGGTCGAATGAAGCGAGGGTAGCTGTGGGCGAACGAAATGGGTTTGGCTTGTACTGTAGCAAGCGGGGAGGAACCTTCTGCAGGCCGGTCATACATCTCGCTATAAGCGAGATATAGCCCTAGTGCAACCGCCAAGAATTTTCACGAGTTCCCCTCGTCATGCAACGAGGTGTGGAAAACCCTCCATCTTCGTGGGTGTATAGAAAAGTTTTATTTGCGCGGTTTCTTCTGTTTTCATCGGCGACGTCTTAGCAGTGGGTGCGGTGTCGACAAGAATAATGGAACTCTACTTTTTCATTTGATGTGGCGAAGTGCCACAAAGCCAGAGAGTTTGTGTCTCTGCGAGTTTGGTGTGCCCGATCTTGCAGATTTTAAGTTTATGTCCATCAAACGCGTTTACAATTATATGATGAGTTTTTTTTGTGGGAATGATGAGTTTTTTTCATGGGAAAACTTTCGATCTATTCATCTATAATCATGGCAATACAACAAACATCAGAAATAATAAAAATTATATAATATATTTGTGTTAGTGCTCTATATCTCTTTTGTTGGTGCAATCCGTTGTAATTTTCGAGTCATGCTTTGGTGTTTTTATTGAGGATGGATCCTGTGGTTCGACATCCTGTACTTTTACGGGACATTCAACGCTCATGGCTTCCCATCCTTTACAATGGGCGACACAAGAGGGTTTCTGAAATTTATGAAGCTCATCAAGTTCGTTAATAGTGGTGTCGCTATTCTGGTCTGAATGCAGTCTTTTTACTAAAGCCTTGACAGTCTTTTGTGTTGAAAAAATAGATACCACAAAGAAGACAGTTCTCTGAAATTGCATTTGTAGTTTTTTAGATCTGTGGTCCGAAGCATTTGTACCTGTAGTTTCGTCGAGTTTGACTAAAATTACGGGATATTCTGAAAACAATCAGGAGCTACGCTTATTTCTCATCTAAAAAAATCACATGTCGCCTAACATAAATTTTATAGGAAATTCCACCTTTTATCCATTGCAAGTTTGTGTTAGTGTTTACCTCATTAAAGAATCTAACATGTTTTGCCCTTATACTAGATCAATGAATGCGCCGTCGGCTATGACGATAGAATGATAGGAATTTATATGTCGAAAATAAAATAAAATTATGAAGTGCGCTCGTTCTTTTCAATGTAGAAATGTAGTGGCATTAGACCAAATGTTTCTTTTTTCAAGGGCAAGGCTACAAAGGACACACCTATTCACTCTTTTTTTTCCAAAAGCAAGCACGACCATATCGATTGCATTTTTTTTTTGGAAATCGATTGCACTATCGGTTGTCTTCCCCGAGCGCCTCGACTGGACCTCTAGCGAATAGTTTTTTTAAGGAGCGCAGATAAATGGGCGGAGAAATCATGCCCAGTTTACCTAAGGCCTCGGTTTCGTCTTCTGCAGCAGCAGCCCATGAAGACAGCTGGGCCATTAATTAAAAGGAGACAAAAAGATCGCTATATACACCAAATTTGACGACCAGACCTAAAGAGCAAAAACATGCTGAGTAGCCCAGTCTCGACTCTTGTCTGCTGGTCTCCTCAAGCAGCTTCAGCGCCGCCTTTCAAGTTCAGAAAGGCTGCGGAGATGGAGGCTGACACAAACCTGAAGACTTCAGTCTGATTTGTGTTGCTCTAGTTTCGGGTCTGCGTGCCGCCTGATCTATTCAAAGATCTGTATTTCGGTTTCCCTTTTACTCATAGTGCCGTTTAAGGCTGAACTGCTCCTCTAAGTGAGCTGCTGTATAACTGGAGAACGCGTTTTTGGTTTATGCTGAGTAATGGAACCGGGGAGAAGAACCTCCCTGTTCATCTAGAAAATTTGACGACCAGAAATGCTCAAATCAGAAAATGAGCAGCCAGAAATGAGACGGCCTGAGACGACATGGATTAGGTCTGGTTTTACTGTTTTAAATTGTTACACATTTCTATGCTATGTTTTTCAAATTCATGAACATTTTTTGAATAAAAGAAAAATAACTCACATTCATGATTCTATTTAAATTTTAACATATTTTTTGAATTCCAGGCCACTTTTTAAATTTTCTTTTTTTTAAGTCTGGGATTTTCCAAATTTATGAACATTTTTTCAAATCAAGGAACATTTTTTGAATGGGATGCTGCGAGGTGAATGGGATGCTCGCCCACTGCATGGGCAAGGATGGGGACGGGTTGCATAGGACCTGGCCGAAAGCTGATGTGTTTTTCGCACGTGTCCAAATTTTCACGATGGAATGACATTTGCAGAGGTTTGGAGAAAAAATCGATGCTCTAGAAACATTGTTTGACGAAGCATTTTAGAGAACCAATTTTGTTCTTTTTGCCGAGACCTCCATGAATGGCATTTCATCACAAAAATTTCATGCATGTGAAGCACTTCATCGAGGTTTCTGGCCATATATTTTTCTGAATTTTTTTTTTGATTTTACAGTTGCATAGGGTTTATGTGAGCTCGAGGTCATAAGAGCACTTTTGGCTGGATCGGAGGTCTCCTCGCAAATAGCATATACTGGGTCGTGTATGTTTACTTGTGCTCCAAATTTTATTTTTGAGCAACATTTGTGCTCCAATTGTGTACATGGCAATAATATATGTTATGGCCCGATAGAGAGAATGCAGTTACTGTGTTCGTCCTATTACTACAAATGTTGGCCCGGCAATGATCTTGTCGCGGGGACCATAATGCAAACTCCATTTCCTGCACTTGCGCCTGATAAATTGGAAGTGGTACTAGTACGAATAATCAACAATTCGATCGAAGCTCTAAAGACAAATTCAACCGGTTCCCCTCAAAGAAATGGAATAGTATCTCCCCCGATCGAACCTTTGACGAACCAATCAACTCAAAATAATCAACCACAGTATCTTTTCTTCTAGAAACTTGGTTTAATTAGCCCAATGATATGCTCTGATTAGTTTAGTCTGCTGGCTTCCGATTGTATTTCTGTTCCTTAATTAATAAAGCTCCGAGATGATTCACCAAAAAAAACTATTTATATGCTAACGTGACGGTTAGTCGAAAAAGTATCCAGCTAGCCGCCACCTTTTAACAAGTCTGGGCATAGAGTAACCGCATTGTCAGGCCTTCCTGAAGGATCTTCGAAATGGTTGACCATGGATAAATTAGTCAATCTGGCTATCCAGGACACCTGGTGTTTGTACCTTACAATTAACCTATTTTTTAGAATAATATATATACTAGTTAATCTTATATGCAACATATATATGGTCGTGGCGCCGTGCAATTGGGCGAGCACACATGCTTGCGTCTGCGATGACGATTTCGAATTTAGTCAACTGATTGATACTCGTCGAACTTTACAGTGCATAATCCAGTTTAAAAATAGCTTTGCGATGCTCGGTAAATAATTCATTCAATTTATTCTACAGGTGTACCAGATTCGTATCTGGGGTAGTCTCAAACGATCATGATTCTGGACTCGGACAAAACCACAAAAGAAAACTACTATAGTCAAACCTCAGAATGATGATTGGACAAAAGAGTTTTCTGGTGGTCTTGGTGCATGCCATGGTGTTGCTTTTATTCCATCTTGGTTACTGGTGGTTGCTTTATTCTATCTTCAGAACAGATCCAACCCTCAGGTTCTGGATTTATAGCAGCCGGTGACCATGTTCTGCAAGTTCGCCGGGTAATTTGCAATAGGAAATCCCATGTTCGTAACATGCTCTTCTTTGGAAGAAAAAATGGGGTACACGTTGGTCCACTACATGGCACGAAGCAAGCATGTCCGTGCATTCACAAATGTTCGAGGGAGTGCTGGGTATTCCTCTAGCAAAAAGCTACTCCTTCCTTTTCACAAATATAAGATATCCTAACTTTTTTAAATTAGATGTATGTAAACATGTTTTAGTATGTCTATTCACTCATTTCAATCTGTAAGTAGTTCATATTGAAATATTCAAAACATATTATATTTATAGAGGGAGTAAATGACAAGTTTGGAGAAAACTCATAATGCCTTGCTCTGTATTAGGGGTTGGGACCGTTCCACTTCTTAAAATTTAGCTTTGATCTTAAAAACGCAAGCCAAACGGGATAGATCAACAATGTGCCGCTAAAAAAAGCTGGAATCTAGGGTACAACTCCCTGCTTTTCATGAAATTCTTCAAGGGGTTCCAAAAACTCTAGTTTGAAAAGTCCTTGTGAAGTTGGGGCAAAATTATCCATCACTGCCACTGGTAAGTGGATACCCCTTCGTTTTCTACCCAATTTGCAAACTGACAATAGACATTTCCCACCATTTTTTATCATTCTTAAAGTTGTAGCTAGCTGTAAGCATTAGTAGAAAAACGACCTTATGTTCACCTCGGTAGTCCCCGTTCGTTTACGCTCCGGAACTAATGTGACGTGGTGGGCCTTTGATCCCGGGTCATGACGAACTGGCACTAGGGGGGGGGGGGAGGGAGGGGGGGGGCTTTGGTCCCCACCCTTTAGTGCTGGTTGGTGAACCGGGACTTCTCTATGGTGGAGCTGCAACTCCTGAACTGCTCTAACGGGGCTGGTTTTGATGGGGTGGAGTAGTCATAAACATGTCCTGGAAGCATTTTTTTTTGTGTTGACTCTCTTATTATTATTTTGGAAAACAGAGAAGAAAAAAATCCAGCCTCTTCAGCAGCTGATGCACACGGCCTTTTATTATTGCAGAGTGTCAACATCCAAATAGTGTGAAAACAAAAGGCATAAAAAATACATACAAGGATAGCCTATAACAAACTGAAAGAAAGATCATAAAATACTCTCACGCTTCAGTAATCCGGACCACCGTGCAAAAGTTGGACATATCCCCAGCAACCGATCCCTATTGGTTGCATCTAAAATTCATGAACTCGCACACCCCCGCACGTTGGAGATAGGATCACGAGCGGATCCAGTTGGTAGTTCTGTAGATAGCCTAAAAAATAAAAAGGAAGCTCTCATGATGTTAATTAAAAACACAACCATTTCTATAGTTACTTATAGCTCATACTCTCACTCGGATTTTAGCCTTAAGTTTGGGATGGATCGCTGTCAACCAATTCTCGAGCATATTCATGGCTAATCTTATCCACTTGTGATAAGAATTAAACCGAGCATTTCTACAGTTACATATAGCTCATACTCTCACTTTCACTCGGACTTTGACAACTGAGCACTAGCTGCATGGTCGGAGTGAATTGAGAGGCTGTTTGAATTGTGACTATCTTTGCCATATATTGGGGCTGTTTGGTTTCCAGCGACACCTTACCACACTTTGCCACGCCTAACCTTAGGCAAGTTTGACCAAGTTATGTAGGTGTTTGGTTCTAGCCACACCTAAGGTAAGGACACTTGCCTTAGTTGAGTTGCTCAAATTGTTAGCCACACTTTGACTTGTCTAAGGGAATCTTGCCACACTTTTTGTGTCTATAACATGTGGGGTTCACTGCTCATAAAAAAAATCTTTGCTTTAGATGTGGCTAGAACCAAATACCTACATAACTTGGTCAAACTTGCCTAAAGTTAGGCGTGGCAAAGTGTGACAAGGTGTGGCTGGGAACCAAACAGCCCCTGAATACATGGCTAATCTTACTCACTTGTGATAAGAATTAAACTATTTGAAGCTGAAATTTCCAGAACCATTTCAGTTTAGGAAAAAACACATCATTTTTTGGGTATGGTGGCAACAACTCTGCAACCTTTTTCACCCGAGTTTTTTGTTTTTGTTTTGCGCCATCTCTAGCCACCTTGCACACAAATTTTTGATCAACTCACTAGCTCACCGCACTTGCTAGTAGCCACTGAACAGATAAGCTAAACCCCCCAACAAGAAAAAGAACAAACGGATACAGATAAGCAAAAGGACGAATGTTTGGATGCTCTTTCCAACAGTGAGACCTCTCCCAATGCATTGGTGTCAAGGTGAGATGCTAAATGCATTAAAATGCTTAACAACTAATGCCCCCAATGCATTGGTGCTTAGGTTTTGTAGTTAAGCCTCCTCTATTTAATTGTTTAGTAATAAAACTCCTTCATGTATTGGTTGGTAGTCTTTTTGCCTAGGTTCACGTGCTTAGCATTGGTTTTTATTGAGGTCACCATAATGCTCTCTCTCTTCTTTAATTGCTTTGCCACATCATTTTTCTGTCTATGTGGCATCCTTAGCACCTGTACATCGTGGAGCACTGGGAAGGAGCTAAAAGGCACGACACAGTACGTAGCACTGGGCCGGATATATATGCATGCGGCCATGCAGTAGCATGTTGCCCAGCAGCATGCATATCTCAGATATCTGAGCCGTGAGTGATGGTCGAGTCACAATTACAACACGTGCTATAGCTAGGCAATTCGGAATCATCGTAGGCAGGAACCAGGCAAAGTGGTCGTGCTTTTGGGCCGTTTTTTCTCTGTACGTGTTGTGGCCGGATTTGCTGCCCAACTCTAGCCCTGCTTTCTTCCACTGTAGAGTGTACTAATTTGCATGTCTGTCTGCTCAGTGGCCTTTCCTTTTTCCCATTGCGCACGTGTGCGACTTTGATCCGAATCCCCGGGCGGCAAACGTCTCGTCCTTGTCCCGACACCTGCACATATAGCTGAGCTTTGCTGTCAGCCGCTGGGCATTCTCACCGTCGATGAGCACGGCCGTCGATGAGCTGGGTCATGGGTCGTCAACTCATCCATGGAGAACCGACCGAGAAGTGACAGGTCACTACTTTTTCACTGTAGCCCATGCGTGGCTAGTCGTTATCTACAGTGGAAAGTTAGATTGAACATGCGTGTCAGATCAGTTGGTTCGGAGTAAGTGGCCGGCCAATGTTCCAACTTCCAAGTGCAGCTGTTTCATCCATTTCTCTTGAACAGATATGTGGTGTGCAAGTGCCCATGGCTGGCGTGACGGAATACCGACGTCGTCACGTCCGCTTCCAACTTGAAGCGCCCATGCGTGTCAGATCAGTACATGTTTATATTCGGTGATATCTCAAGTAATATTCCAGATGTGAAGCTCGGTACATTTCGTACCATGCTTGCATGCATGCATGCATGCATGGAAAGCGCATAAATATGCATGATGCGGTGCTCGAGATTAGTTCAGCACTCAGTTGTACGTAAGACGACGTCGGTTTTTAGAAAGAATGTGATACATAGGAACAAGATGCCAATATAATCAGCATACTATATGCGTAGCATATCGTCCATTAATCTCGATTGGGGTACACATATCATAAAGGACATACTACACGAACCGGCATGCAGTTTAGCCACACGTACACATGTCATATGTAGGGGCTAGCGCTCATACATGCATGAGTTATTGTCATCAGATAAATTATACACGCTGAAAGACGCGGCTAATTAGTTAACTATTATTTATTTCCAGTTCCAGGGACGGCTTGGCCCTTGAAGCCCTCCAGCTGCGCCTTGCCCCTGGGCCCGTTCTTCCTTATGTACACCCTGTACTCGTCGAAGGTCATCGGCGGGTAGAGGGACGGCCGGTCCGGCGTCACCAGCTCCGGCGCCGGCGCTATCGGGACGTCGCCCTTGGGGTTGTAGAAGAGCGCGAGGGAGATGCGCTCCTCCTTGGCGTTCACGATCACCCGGTGCTCCACGCTCGTGTACACTGAGTTGCTCAATATCTGCAAAATTAGTGAGCATATATAAGTGACTCTCGTACAGCTGCTAGCTTGTTGACGCCATGCATGGAGCGTTCATGGCTTGTGCACATGGAATGTCTATGCCGATGAATTAATTGTCCGTGCCGTGCATGTGCGCTCTTGTTGTTGGGTACATGGCTCGTGGTGTGACTGTGATCCACCGGCCAGAACATGCATGAGTGTATGTCTGAGGGATGTACGTAGTTGCTTCGGAAGACAAAAGTACGTATGCAGTGCCGTAATGGAGTGATCACAATAATCGGCGTATTTTATGGCCGGCCGGCCACCGTCCATGCATGTGGCGCGCGAGCTCTCATGCCGGCTAGTCCGAGTCAACTCCAGGAACGGCTTATTTAACTGCTGACCGTGTGGCTAAGAGATCCGTCCGATCGGCTTTGCTTCTCGAAGCCGAACGGCACATGGATACATGATTGCATGCATGCACATGCACGATAACTGGACGTACGATGAGTATATACCTGGATCTGGTCGCCGACGTTGACGATGAAGGCGTCGTCGCGGACGGGCTGCACGGTGACCCACTCGCCGTCGGCGCGGCGGACCTGCAGGCCGCGGACGTGCTCGTCGGCGAGGAGCACGGTGAGGACGCCCGGGTCGGAGTGCGCCGAGAGGCCGAGCGTGAGGTCCGGCTGCGGGCACCGCGGGTAGTAGTTGGCGCGCAGGCACGCGCCGCACTCCGCCCCGCCGAACGCCTCCTGGAACCTCGCCTCCTCCAGCCCCAGGCTCGCCGACAGCACCTTCATCAGCACCTCGCACAGCCTCGTCACCTCCCGCCCATACTCCTCCGACACCTCTCTGAAATACAATTGCACATGCATATAAGTACGTTTAGTGACAAACAATTCATGATCGAATGTAAAAGTCTTAGCATGTGTACGTAGTACTGTCTTTTTTCTAGCTAAAAGACGAAAATGGCATTCTGTTAACTTGTATTGTACAGTCTTTGAAGTGCGTACAGACAAAACAGTGACTCGGCACGTGTGGAATTGTCATTTTTTAGGTCAACCGGGTACGTCCGTCTGTTGCTATGCTTAGCTGTCAAGCTTGGAATAGTAGTCGTTACACTCTTGCCGGCCGGCCCTGACGCTTTTGCATGAAAGAACCTTTCGCCTACTTTCCGTCCCATGCACGTGTAGAATTTCATATATATATATATATATATATATATATATATATATATATATATATATATATATATATATATTGTTACTATTTATCATCCAGGGTGCAGAATAAGTTATTTTTCACCCGAGGTAATCTTATGATCATTTTATAATTAAATTATGTTTGAAATTCAAATAGTTACATTCCTATTGATTCACTACGTAAAATTTGACATAAAAAAATAAAAATATAAGTTATAAGACAAGAAAATTTGCAGTCTATGTGTATTTTATACTATGTTTTTACCTTTGTAATTCTACATAACATAAAATATTTTTTACAGCGATTATATATTATCTTACGGTCTCTTTTTGCGTCAGAAATACGACAAAATTTACGGAACGTAAAATTACGGTGCATTGATGGTAAAATAGAGGGGGGTGAAGAATAACTATTCCTCACCCAGGGTGACGAATAGCGTGATATATATATATATATACATATATATATATATATATACATATATATATATATATATATATACATATATATATATATATACATATATATATATATATGTTGACAAAGGTGCACGAAATGAATCCCCTTTTGTGGACACCATGTTTTTTAAGTAACAATGGCTATTATGTCTACCGTCTAATTGAACCGCGATCAATACATGTTTTTTTCGCGTCTACATCGACTGCAATCAGTACATACTTACGTATCAATGTACTGCTTCCAAAATCTGATCATAAGTTTTTTGTGGAGATTGAGTTAGAAATATTTGGACATGGCAGGTGGTATGTCACTCCAGCTCATATACATATTCTATTTGTTGGTTATATATTGTTCTCCCTAGCCCAGTGCATGGTAGGGGTGTTGTGATATGTTCATGTTGATTGCCCTTCAATTCTCTCCAGGAACGAATTCTGGTACTCCTTCCGATCTATATTAGTTGCCACGGATTTAGGATAATTTCAGCAAAAAATTATACTAATTAAAGTTGCGACAATTAATATGGATCAAAGGAGGTATTTTTATATGCATGCGTAGTGTGAATGCTATTTTTTAACCCATCTCTCAACCAATAGATAACCATCTAGGTTCCGAGAATTTCCAAGCGCGCCTTCTGAACCGTGACGGAGGGAGTACTACTAGACGTTAGACTTAATTAAATTCCCCGTCATGGCAGGCTTATAACTAATTTCAAGGGAGATTAAATCACTACAAAAAAGTTATATTTTTGTCCTTTTAGAATTTACCACTTTGAACTTGAAAACACAACTCTGGCCACTATTTTGTATTCGACTATAATTGTTAAAATCCAACTAAGCCGTGTTTCACGAAAGTGTAGTGATTTAAGTCCAATTTACGCATATTAAGTACAAGATACTGACAGCCAAAGTTCTTAAATTTTGAATTAGTCAAGTTTAGACCTCGCAAAAAAAGGAATTAGTCAAGTTTGGGAGCTGCAATGTTTGTACAACGGTGTTTGTCAAATTTCTAGCTAGTAGGATCAATGGTCGCCGTGTAATTACTTCTCAGCTGTCGAGCGAGGGCACCATAAATGCAGATCAATCAGCACATGCGCAAGTAGTAGCCACTAGCCACTAGCCAGGAAGAATCGTGTGGAAAATCAAAAGGCGGGGATCATCGGGATTCGGGAACATACTTGCAGATGGCGGGGTTGGTCGGCCAGTACTTATCCGGGCTCTTGGCGGCCTCCGGCGCGAGGTGGAGGAAGTAGTAGTCCCCCCAGTCGAGGGGCCCGCCCTTCTGGACGCCGACGCGGCTGCCGTACCCCTCGTACGTCCGCGGCTGGTTCGCGTACTGCTGCTTGGCCGAGATGGGCAGCCGGAAGAAGCCGCGCCAGGCCTCCCGCACCGCGCGCATCAGCTCCGGCGCCACCCCGTGGTTCACCACCTGGAAGAACCCCCAGTCCCGGCACGCCGCCGCCACGGCCTCGGTGATCAGGCCGTCGATGCGGCCCTCGCCGGCCGCGAGCAGCTCGCCGAGGTCGATGACCGGAATGCTGTCGTCGGAGGGCTCGCGGAGGACGTTGTCGCCGCCGGCGGCCAGGTGCTGCTGCGCCGGGCGGTCGCGCGGCGGCTTGACGTAGCAGCCCGGGATGGCGGCCAGGCCGCTCTCCGCGACCGCCTGCACGCGCACAATCGGCTCCGGCCACTCCTGCATGCAGTCCGCCATCGCTGCGTGACACCTGCCTATGGAACAGTGAAAGAGTGAGTAAAAGTGGGCACAGAAAAAGGCAACCCGACGGCTATGCAGTATGCACACGCACACCGGCTGCCGGCCCGAGCCGCGTCTCGGCACATGCACGCAAAGCAGACGAACACGACGGGAACATAGCTAGCTAGCCAATTAAACGAGGAGAGGAGAGGAGACGGATGGAAGAATTAAACGGCCGGGGACAAAGCACGAGCACTGCTCATGGGAATGCTACGGATGGCCGACGACGTCTCGTGGCTGGCCGATCTCGATCCTGCATGGCAGCGATGGCGAGAGGAAGGCATGGGCAGCCACTAGCTAGCTTGATGGTTCATGGCGCTACAGCCATTACACACGGTGATCGACTAGCAGGAGGACACGAGCTACCCCACACGGGATCGAGAAGCTGGGAAAGGTACGTACGATCGACGAGCTGGACCGGAGACAGTTAAGCCGCGATCGAGTGTTGTGCTCGAGCTTGGACGAACTGCTGGGACTGTGGAATGTGCGCCTCGGCTGCTTAACTCTTCGCTGAGCCGGTGCTCGACGGGGGTATATATAGGACAGGGGAGAGAGAGATAGAGAGATTAAAGCCCGGCCGGATCAGCCGCAAGCTCTTGCGGTTTGTTTAATTTGTCTTTTCCATGGAGGAACGGCGCCTCAGCCGATCTGATGTGGGTGGCCGGCCGGCCGCAGCGCGGGCGAGGCAGGGGCCCAGACCCAGACCGGAGCGGCGGGAGGGAGAAACGTGGTTTTTGTGGGGGAATTGGGGATTCGTTCGCCGTCGAGCGAGATGGGGGCCGCCAAGCTCGATGGCGACCGGCCGGCCGGGAGAGGAACAACGCAGCTGGCGATACCGCGCTGCAAGCTAGGCTCCCGCTCCATCGGATCAAACTTGATTAAATGTTGTTCAACTCACGGCAGCAGTCGCACGAACGGGCCAAACAATTTGTGCCGCCACGTTTTGAGATTTGACATGACGAAGTCAAAGCGTACAGTGCCTACTTAGTAGCACCCCATTAACAAAAATAGATGAAATGATATCGTTGAATTTTTTGAGATTGGTCGTATGATCAAAATCAAAATAGTACCACTAATTTTATTATTATTATTATTATTATTATTATTATTATTATTATTATTATTATTACTATTACTACTACTACTACTTGAACGGGGCATAATCCATTTTTGTTAACTGGATAACGGAAATACAACGCTGATCCAAGGGATCTTCAGGAGACAGGCAAGGGGAAAACGAGTTCAACGCATCGTCGGGAAACTCACTGAGGGTGCTTGCAATCGAAACACCGACTGCAGGACGAAAATTCGACGACTATCACAAAAAACTTTTACCTAACAGAAGCCTAAGAGCATCTCCAACAGGCGTCCAAAAAGAGCTCCGCGCATTAAAAGTTTAGTTTTTTGGGCGCCGGGCAGTTCCAACAGAAGCTGTAGCGCTAAAAGTTTTTGGGCGCGCGCTGAAAAACGCTACCGCGCGCAGCATATTTTGGGCGCCGGATTGCGCGCGCTTCACAATTTGCATTGTCTGCTTTTTGGGCGCGCGTTTTTGGGCGCCTGCCAAAGCAAAGTTGATACCGGCGCATTAAAAATGGTACAGAGGCGTGCTATAACGTTTATTAGGCGTGGAATTTTTATGCGGCTGTTGAAGATGCTCTAAAGCTCACGTAGGAGCAGATAGTTCAGTGCCCATGCAGGAGCAGACAGTAAAAGGGAGTCGAACAAAACAAACGGATGGCTGAGAAGAGCGTGCTTTGCTGACAACATCCAGTAACTCCAAAGCAAATCCGCTCGTCGCAAAACTCCTCATGCACAGCCGCACAGATCCTCATTGTGCTAGTGGTGTTCTCTCTAAGCATCTCGCGCCACACTCCAGGGCACCTTGGTCTTCCTTCTTTAGTAAACCTGCCCATTATATTGACATAGGAGGAAAACACAATTTCAAATGATGTTCTAGGGTGCTTGAATTCACATGTCGCTCGGTTACGGCAATTCCAAATTGCCCAACAAACCGCAACCAATCCAACCGTACAGAGCTTCTCACCATCACGTAAGAACATGTAACACCAAGAGAAGAACTGCCACAAGTTATTAGGACAAAGCTCAGTTTCAAATACCGAACCCATTGTATGCCAATGAACTCTCGCAAATTGACAAAGAAAAAACAAGTGTTGAGCAGTTTCCTCTCATTACAAAAAGAACATTTTGGGTTGTCAGCTCGATTCGTCCTTTTCATAACATCCCAACATCTTGAAAAAGTTGCCAAAGGAAGATCTAAATGTTTAAAGGGAATTTTGCTCTCCAAGTCCATTTAAAGTCACAGCCAACAATATTTCTTTCAAGATATTCGTAAAACAAATTTAGTAGTAAAAGTCTTCAGAGCCAAGGGGCCAAGCCAATTGATCAGCCCGGGTGTTAAGATTTAAACCAGCAACATTAGAGAATACTTCATCCCATTGGTTACTCAAGGGAGGCAGAGACGCCTTCTAAAAAGGGCATTCGGTGGCATGTTGACTCCTAGTGAGTGTTTGCAAAGTAGTGTTATCAACTATGTTAGCAACATTATGTTTTTTTTTGGCGACAAAGTCTAAGGTCATATATTAAGTATCACATGCGGTACAAAACACACCCTTACGGAAAAATAAAAAACCTTTCAAAATCTTGTGGGTG
Organism: Triticum urartu; assembly: GCF_056163025.1. Taxonomy (NCBI): domain Eukaryota; kingdom Viridiplantae; phylum Streptophyta; class Magnoliopsida; order Poales; family Poaceae; genus Triticum; species Triticum urartu. The sequence continues at coordinate 580,875,077 of NC_141875.1, read as the reverse complement.
CTGAAGTCTTCTTCCTCCTACATCCATCGGCATGCACCATGAGCATAAGCATCTGGGCCTCCATCTCGACAGAGCAAACTTTTAAAAACTCAAGAGCTTGTAGAAGCAACGGCCGAGAAGTCATCGATGCAGACTAGAAAACATGGGCGGCCAGAATGTGCGAGGCAAATCGTCTTCCCGTAGAAGAAAAATGCCGATAAGAGTCAGTACAAACTTTATGACCACGAAAGTCGGCCGAACCCAGGCGGATTCATTGGAAAGCTAAACCGATCGGATTCCAAAAAACCTGCTAGAGACACAGCTTCACATGTTCTTTGCCAACAAAAAACACATCAACGGAAGAGGGATAAGGCGGGAAGAACATTATTCCTATTGTATGATAGGTTCGGATCTGATGTCGAGCATGCTAACGTACAAAAGCATGCACCGATGTCCTCCTCTCCGACAATCCAGCCAAGCCGGACCGCCAATGAAAATCTCTATGTTGGATCCCTTCGGCCGCCTCCAGCTTCACCAACGCCGCCACCACGCACCACCTATCGAAGGCCTTCACTCAATCACACATCTCCGCCACCGTCTTACAACAGCCCTTCAGTGACTTTGCCGCAGGGCCCCTCGACCGGGACCTCCCAGCCGGTGTTGGCGCCATGCGGGCCTTGCCTGACGACACGCCCGGAGGCGACGAGTGGGGTAAAGGACCCGTGGTGGCTAGGGTTAGCAAGTCGTGGTTGGTAGCCAAACAAACAAGTCATCTGAAAAACATTTCCACCAACGTGGTTCCTGGACCACCCACTCCCACGGCGCCCCTCCTTCACCCCAAACACGCAGCACATACACACCGCAATGCTAAACCGGACAAGACATGCCATGTGACGATGTGAAGAGATTCATTCAACGCCTTGTATTCCTCGCTGATCTCATAATTGTGAAACAAAATGTGAAAAAGGTCATGGGGGCAGTACAACATCCATTCTCGATAGCAAGCATGAATTAATTTTGAGCTTTCTTTGGTTGCATTTTTTAAAAATCTGGCAGCCACACTTCACGACAGAAAAGCAATAATGATCCCCGATATATAAAAGAAAGAGAAAAATAATACTAAGCAGAAATTAATGGACACACGCAGTTCGGTGCGTGATTGCCCATACGCGTGTCCTCTTGTTTTGAGCTTTCTTTTTCGGCAAGACAGCAGCACGATCCATCTATTAATTTGGCGCGACGGTCACCGAAAACGAGTACTCCCTCCATCCACCAAAGAGCGTATGTCTGGCTCCTGATTTTCTCCCAAAATAAGTGTACATCTGGCTCCCCCGTTGATAATTTTCCATTCACCCCCTGGTCTACGCCTCGAGGTCACCGCACCGAGCGACAACCCAATCCTGTCGTCCTCCCCCAAATCGAAGCCGGTCTTCCTCCTCTCCCCCAAACTCTCTCCCTCCCGATCCAATGCCACATCACAGAGAGTCAATCATCCAATCCAACGCCATTGCTGGTGATGCAGAGATTAATGGCAGCCGGTCCATATAAGCTGCCGGTAGGGTGTGCATCAAACCGCATCCATGGAAGGCGGCGGAGGAGAAGAAGCCGACGATGGCCAGCAAGTCAAGGCCGTCGCGACGGCCGGCGGCGGAACACGCGACCGCGGCGGATCTGGATCTGGAGGCCCTCGCCGTGCTCTGGCAGCCAGGTTTCGTCCTTGTCCGCCCTCGAAGACCAATCGGGTTCGGCGGAGCGGCGTCGGAGCAAAAATTTTCAGGTACCTAGAGCTGGTAGATGGAGCAGGGGTTGGCGGTGAAGCCGGTGTCGGGCACGTAGGCACTGTACCCTGCGGGGGAGCGGCTCATGCGGCTGGGCAGGACGGCCCGGCGGCAAGTGCTGGGCAAAACGGCGCACCGGCAGGTGCCGGGCAAGCTGGTCTTGGGGCTGACCAGGACGCCGTGGAGAAGACAAGCAATTCTACTACTCCGTGAGTACCAGTAGCTCTGTAAGTTTGGCGATGCAAGCTGTACTACGTGAATGAATAATCAAGTCTTGGTCTCTAACGTTGAGGCTTGCATGAACCGTTGCAATACAACGGTTATCTTGTCAATTAGTCCGGCTTTAGTCTGGCCAGATGCAAATCAGTTTAATCTTGTCAAATATGAAAAGTAGTTGGCTGGATGCAATCTAAGTGTGGCTGCATATCATTGCAATCTTATCAAGTAGGTTGGCTGATGCAATCTTTGATTCGTACTATGGTTGGTAGATGACAGTGTCGTTACAATTTTCGGTTGCATAATTTGTATTATGTTGACGAACGAACAATAAGTCCTGGTCTTTGAAGTTACAGATGCTATACATTGGATATGAAAAGATTAATTTTGTGCATACTAAATAAACAGTTGGATAAATAATTTTAACCCAAAGTCCATCTTCTTCTTGTACAACTTGCTCATCCAAGGCAGCTTCATCTTCTTCCTGTACAGGTTGCCAATTGAGATCAGGCAACCTGCCATCTTCTTCCTCTCGCTCATCTGGTGCTGCTAAGTTCAAGTCGATGGCCATGGCTAGTGTGTGTGTGTGTGGTCTACTGTTTGGTCCATGTAAGCTGGCTTTGTAGCTGGGATTAGACCATTGGTCTCCCTTCTAATTTTTGTGGCGCCAAGTACCTTTGTTGTTTTACTAGTACTACAGCCGTTGGAGGGAACAGTGAAAGTTGGAGTACACTTGCTGGCGGGAAGTCATTTCTAGTATTTGGATTCCTTTTTGCTTGTTTACATTAACTGCACACTATAATCGAAGCAACACAGCCGCTGCCAGCTACTTAAATGAGGAGAGTAAAAGCTTTTATACAAAAATGCTTAATTTGTCTTCAAAGTGCCAGATGCACACTCTTTGGCGGACGGAGGGAGTAACAAACAAAAATACTAGTACGAAATAGTACTACTGTACCAGCTTTCGATGAGTACGTAATTAAGTGTCTTTGTTAAGTAGTACAGCTATACAAGGAAAACGCACGCCTTACTTTTGTCCTGACAATACTCATTTGGTCTACAGTGGTAGAACATCCAAAATCATGGCTGTTGATCCTCTCGTTGTCTGGACATCGTAGCGCAAATGATGTCGCAGTCGGCAGTCCAATCTCGACACCGCCGTTAAATTATATGGTTGCCAATACTCATAATTTTCTAGAACTAATGGGGAAATAATTTGCCGACTTTCCGGAAGTGGCATGCATTCGGCTTGCCGTCCGCCACCCCATCGTGTCGTGTCGCGCCGTGCTGTTCGTTGGTCGCCGCATGGGACAAGTGGCAATCACTTATCACACTGATCTGATCGAATGATTGACGCCGCTACGACGCTACGTGTTGATCCGCTTTGTGTTTTGTACTAGTAGTAGTGACAAGAAACGATCTGCAAATGCCGACTTTTAATGCCGGATACATGCACGGCGCCATGGCCGCAATGTGGCATGGCATGCGGGTATCCACTGGTGTGATGGGGACATGGAGATTGGGATGAAGCCAAAACCGGCCGCGGGGGAGAAGATCCGTGGCAGTAGACGCGACTTTCATCTTGTCGTGGTGCACAATCCGAAATTGGGATGAAGCCAAAACATATATAAGGAAAACGCACGCCGGACTTCATCCCTTACCGTTCGGCAATATTTTTTGTTATGTTACCGTTCGAAGATCCTGCTGTTACGTAGTACTCCTGACATCTCCAGAGCGAACCCTCAAACCATCCTCATACGTTCGGATCATGTAGTTCGAACGTGTTGTGACATCTAAGACGGGCCTGTATCAGTCCGCTGAGCGGTCTGAACGTATTTTTACTAGCAAACCCGAGACAAAGCTGGGGACTTTACCGAAGTCCGGACAACAGACACGTAGGACTCCGACACCCCCGGCCCATCCAAAACCCCTTCTAAACAACGCGCCTCCACCCTCCCATATTCTCTACTTTCCTTTTTCTCTCTTGCCTTTGTCGCCGCTCAACCACCTCGGCTGCCCGGGCACACTCTTGTCGGTACTCGGCGCGTCCATCACCTCCAGCTGTACACCCAGGATCCAAGCCGCTACTTCTCCGCAGCCATTCCATACCTCTCCTCCAACCACCTCGCAGGTATCGTCAGCTCCTACGGTACTCACCATGCCCGACAACTGCTCGGTGAAATGCCCGTGCTAAATTTTTTTTGGCCTTTCTTATTTGAAGCGATGGATTTGGATATGGAGTACATATATACTAGCACTGTGTTGAGTCGTTAAACTGCTCGTCCGACGAGGAGGGCTACACGAATGAGACAGCGATGATGTAGGTAGTCCTTGCAGACGTGGTGCGTGCGGAACAGCATGTTTCCAATTTCAAGTGATCGATTAAGAGTCATCGAGTGCTCGGCCGCAACGGGGTGTGCGGCCATTCGACCACGACTACTTTGCTCCCGATGCCCTCTTCGGGAAAAAAATTCGCCGGCGGTTTCAGATGCGCAAAAATATCTGCGATCGCCTCTACCATGGGGGCGGGTTTTTATGACTACTTCATCTTGAAGAAGGACGTCATGGAAAGGGTTGGATTCTCTCGTTATCAAAAGTGCACAACCACACAGTGGATGCTTGCATAAGGCACGGCCGTTGATTCATGGGACGAGTACCTACGATGTCTGAGACCACATGCAGAGATGCCATGGTGAGGTCCGCAACTGCCGAGGTCTCGGTGTTTGTACCTCAATACATGAGAGAACCGAATGCCACAGACACCGAGAGGCTCTTGGCAATGTCGGAAGCAAGAGGGTGGTCAGGTTTGCTCGGATCTCTTGACTGCATGCATTGAAAATGAAAGAACTCCCCGAAAGCCCTACAAGGGCAATATCACGGCCATGTTAAGAAGCCCACTGAGGGAGTCCTGGATTAGGGGGTGTTCAGATAGCCGGACTATACCTTCAGCCGGACACCTGGACTATGAAGATACAAGATTGAAGACTCCGTCCCGTGTCCGGAAGGGACTTTCCTTGGCGTGGAAGGCAAGCTTGGCGATACGGATGTTCAGATCTCCTACCATTGTAACCGACTCTATGTAACCCTAACCCTCTCCGGTGTCTATATAAACCGGAGGGTTTTTAGTCCGTAGGACAACATACATATCAACAATCATACCATAGGCTAGCTTCTAGGGTTTAGCCTCTCTGATCTCGTGGTAGATCTACTCTTGTACTACACATATCATCAATATTAATCAAGCAGGACGTAGGGTTTTACCTCCATCGAGAGGGCCTGAACCTGGGTAAAACTTCGTGTCCCTTGCCTCCTGTTACCATCCGGCCTAGACGCACAGTTCGGGACCCCCTACCCGAGACCTGGCGGTTTTGACACCGACATTGGTGCTTTCATTGAGAGTTCCTCTGTGCCGTCGCCGTCAGGCCCGATGGCTCCTACGATCATCAATAGCGATGCAGTCTAGGGTGAGGCCTTCCTCCCCGGGCAGATCTTCGTCTTCGGCAGCTTCGCACCGCGGGCCGATTCACTTGGCCGTCTGGAGCAGATCGAAAGCTACGCCCCTGACTGTCGGTGTCAAAACCGGCGGATCTCGGGTAGGGGGTCCCGAACTGTGCGTCTAGACCGGATGGTAACAGGAGACAAGGGACACAATGTTTTACCCAGGTTCGGGCCCTCTTGATGGAGGTAAAACCCTACGTCCTGCTTGATTAATATTGATGATATGGGTAGTACAAGAGTAGATCTACCACGAGATCAAGGAGGCTAAACCCTAGAAGCTAGCCTATGGTATGATTGTTGTATATGAAGTTATCCTACAGACTAAAACCCTCCGGTTTATATAGACACCGGAGAGGGTTAGGGTTACACAAAGTCGGTTACAATGGTAGGAGATCTTGAATATCCGCATCGCCAAGCTTGCCTTCCACGCCAAGGAAAGTCCTATCCGGACACGGGACGGAGTCTTCAATCTTGTATCTTCATAGTCCTGGAGTTCGGCTGAAGGTATAGTCCGGCTATCCGAACACCCCCTAATCCAGGACTCCCTCAGTAGCCGCTGAACCAGGCTTCAATGACGACGAGTCCGGCACGCAGATTGTCTTCGGCATTGCAAGGCGGGTTCCTCCTCCAAATTCTTCATAAAAGTTTGTAAACACCAAGAGTAGTGTCCGGCTCTGCAAAATAAGCTTCCACGTATTGCCATAGAGAGAATAATATTAACACAAATCTAATCTGCTGATGTATTCCGCAGCGTGACATCACACTACGGCCAAGCCTTTATTCGAATCGTTTTCACTTCTCCACCTCAGCGTGTTTTGCGAGGCGGTTTCCTTGGCATGTCTTGTCAAAGCAGAGATCGTGTCCCCTTTTTTTACGGGATTCTCGTTAATACGGACGTGGGTAACCCAACCGCGCCACTTATCATGGCGCTTGGTAGGCAAGCGAGTTTTACTAGGCTGGTGGGGACACATAGTCGCATCCGCCCATATAAGGGGATAAGGATCCACCTTTTTACCTACGCCTTCTTCCTCCTTTGCCTATCCATCTTCTGCGCACCCGAGCTCCAGCGCCCAAGCCCGCACTTCCTACCTCAACCCTCTCCAACAATGTCCGGAGCGGGAGGCAAGTGGATGGTCTCCTCCGTCACGGAGGGCCATGTCAAAAGGTTAAGGAAGGCTGGATACTTGTCCAAAGACATCGCGCACCGGCTTCCTGAGGAGGGGCAGCTTCTCCCCACCCCAAGGCCCCATGAGAGGGTAGTATTTCTTCCCCACTTCCTCCGCGGACTGGGTTTTCCTCTCCACCCATTTGTCCGCAGGCTCATGTTCTACTATGGCCTAGATTTCCACGATCTGGCCCCGAACTTCATCCTCAATATCTCGGCGTTTATCGTCGTGTGCGAGGCTTTCCTCTGCATTCGCCCCCATTTCGGCCTCTGGCTCAAGACCTTCAACGTCAAGCCAAAGGTGGTGCGCAGCAACCAGGCGGAGTGCGGAGGTGCCATGGCGGGCAAAATTGCCAACGTCCTATGGCTCGAGGGCTCCTTTGTGGAGACCTTGAAGGGGTGGAAGTCAGGGTGGTTTTACATCACCGAGCCACGCGATCCGAAGTGGATCGCAGCCCCTGAATTCCGATCCGGACCCCCTACGCGGCTCACGTCCTGGAAGGAGACGAGCTTGTCGTGGGGCGACGAAGAAGAGTTGACCGGACTGCAAAAATGCATCCAGTCCCTGGTGAACAAGCAGCTCAAGCTTGTCAACGTAATCCAGGTCATGCTCGTCCGCCGGATCCTTCCGTGTCAAGAACGGGACTTTAATTTGTGGGAGTTCAACCTGGCGCAGCACCGAACTCTGAGCAGGCTCTTCGACACGACGTACGAAGATGTCTGGAGGGGGCTAACCAAAGGCGCCGAGGCTCCCACATCCGCCTCCGAAGACCGCGGATTCAGCTCGCAGTGTCCTGCTGGCGAGGTAAGATATTTCCATCTTTTACAGGATGTTAAGTTTTTTCATAGTTTGACTCTATGTGGGATCTAAACTCCCTTACCTTTAACAGGATTGGCGGGAGAAGTTCGGACAGATTAACTGTCCGGCTCCCTTGCCCGAAGACCCAGCCCCTGCTCTCCTAGAGAAGCTGCTGGTTTCGGCACCTTATGTGGTGCCGGAGAAGAAGGCCAAGAAGAAGAAGGCCACGGGGACTCGAAAGAGTTCCCGGCATATGGTGGTGTCGGACTCGTCGTCCGACGAGTCCGAGACGCACTCCTCCCGTGAAGACGAGGAGGAGGAAGAAGAAACCTCTCCCCCTCCAGCGGGGGGAGGAAAGAAAAGGGAGGTCGCCCCAGTAGGGGAGGCCGAGGGGTCCAAGAAGAGGAAAACCCCTTCGCCGGACTACGTCCCCGACGCCGATGAGGACGAAGAGGAGTGGCCGGACAGGGCCAAGCGTCCGGCGAGATCGTAAGTGTTCGGATACCAGAGTAACTCGTGATATTCCTTTTGTTGCACAGCTTTCCCTAATGTCGGATATAATCATGCAGTCCGCCCAAGGATGGGCTCGACGAGTCATCGAGCGGCTCCCTGGATTCATCGAACGTGAATTCCGTTCCGCCCGCTGCTTCCCCATGTGCTGCGGATGACGCCAAAGTGGCGTCGCAACAAGCTCCGGGGCGAGAGGAGGTGGTCCAGGAGGAGCTGCGGGGCGACCTCCCGGACTCCAGGAGTGAAGGGGACAAGACCCCCCTGGGCTCCAAGTCCGGCTTTAAGCCAGACACTGCGCTGGAATCATCAACGGTTTCGGACCGCGGTAGGCGAACTCCTGCCAAGAGGAGCAAGCCTACTGAGCCGGCGTCCTCCGTCCAACCGGAGGCGCCGGACAATCTACTGGAGGAGCTTAAGGGCGCCTCCGTCGACGAGGAGCACCGTGCCATCATGAGTACGGTGGTCCAGAAGGTTCGGTCCGCCAAAAGCGGACTGACTGAAGCTTGTGCTAGCCTTCTAACAGGCTTCGAGGTAAGTAAAAATATGTAAAAATATTACCGTATAGACAGTAGCCCCTGATGCTCTGTTTGGCGTTCGGAAAGAAAAGCCGAATAGAGGATCTATTAAATATCCCAGGAGTCTAACTAAAAAGGAGTCAATATACGTATGTAGGCTTCGCTGCTGGCCACCGCCGCACTGACTGCGGAGGTGGGTGCCCTGAAGCAGGGCCTCGAGCGGACCGAGCAAGAGCTCGGCCTTGCCAAATGGCAGCTCGAGGAGAAAGAAGGTAAGAGATACCTTATAGAAAAAATGCCTATAGGGAGGCGCAATTGCAAAAAATGACAGGAGTATACTGCTTATTGTAGGGGCCACAACTGAGGTGGCGACCCTCAAGCAGGCGCTGTCCGAGGCCGAGAAGAAAGCGGCCACGGAGCGCGCCGAGCGGGAGAAATTTGAGGCGCAGGTCGGCGAGGTGCGCAAGAGCTTCAGGTTCTCATGCAAAAACATGAGAGTTTGGAGCTCGACTCGAAGACGCGAGCGTCCGAGCTTGCTGCGGCCCTTAAAACTGCCAAATCTGCCAAGGCCGAAGCCCAGAAGGCCCTCCAGGAATTGGATGCGGTGAAAAAGATAGCAGCGGGTAAGGCATTCTATATGCAAAGCAGACATATAAAAGTAAACTACTTGTTACTTACCCGAATCCGGAGCTCTCCAGGGGCATTCGCAGATCTTCCCCGCAGCGTATCCGATGCCGCCGCATTCTACCAAGCCGAGGAAGGCAGCTCGACGGAGAAGATGTTCTGGTCTCAGTACGCTGAGGCCGGACACCCTGTGCCCTTGAGCGACCAGCTGAAGCAGCTGGTCGAGCTCCACAAGGCGGCCGAACAGGCCCTGAAGGGCTTCATAGTTCGGCTGTGGCCTGGAGAGGCCCTGCCTGAGAGCTACTTCGGACTGGTGCGGCGGCTGGTGGAGGCTTGTCCAAGGCTTGAGGTCATCAAGCGCTCCGTCTGCATCAAAGGTGCCCGTAGGGCCCTTGCCCGTGCAAAGGTGCACTGGGGTAAGCTGGGCGGTGAGAAGCTTGTGAAGGACGGGCCGCCGCCGGGGAAGGAGCATCGCAAACCCGAGAACTATTACAAGGATATTCTTGCTGGTGCCCGCCTTGTGGCGGATGAATGTACCAAGGATGTAATTTTTGAATGAACTCGCTCATGTTATCCTGTGTGCTGAAAACTTGTTCATATGCGCTAAGCAATGCTTGAATTTAAAATATTACTTTCTGTGCGGCCGTTTATCAAAAAATTGAGAGATGGCCAGTCGTCGGCTTCTGCCCCCATGCCACTAGTGCTGGGGTGTTCGGGATAAACCTGAGCGCTCTTTTTCCCATGATTGGGTCCGTCGAGGGAGGCGGTAAGCACAACGAACAAGGCAATCGGACTATAATGCTTGAACACTCTCACTTAGCCATAGAACTCTATAGTTTTAAATTTCGGCGAAGCCCCTAGTATTCGGAAGACCGAGTTCGGAGCGCTATCCACGCCTTGGCCGGACAAAGCCGGTTCCTCGCTCGAAGCGGCATAAGCCTTTAAGGACTCGAAAAACCTCTCGAACAGCGACCGGTCTCTCGCCTCATCATGACAGTCAGTTTTAGCTTTCTCCACTGAGGTGCTCGGCCCAGCTCAACTGGGGCACAATCACAGTGGTTCTCCTAGTGCTACCTTAGCCGATATAGCGGAACGTAAGGCACCAAAACATAGGAGCCGGGCAAACCCAACTATTGACCCAAATCATGATTCGGAGCCGATGCATATAGTGCTATAAGTTCGGGGTGCCGCACTTGTGAAAGTGGACGGACTTCTCACGCCATATTGATGGGTACTGAAGCCCCTGGCATATTTTGCCGTACCACAGTGTACGGATGCAGCATGTTATTAATAAACATATATATAAAAATAGGGTAATGCAAAAAATAGACAAAAAGCTATGCATTGTTTATAGAAAGGCTGCTATGAAAGCGGAACGATACAAATAGTGCGATAAGCAAAATAAATTGGACTATTTAACATGTCCTGGCCAGGGGCAGGCCGCGGAATTGTATTAAAAAACAGGTATACTGCTCGCAATAGAGACCACCTGGGAGTTCCATAATGCGGCGTGGCTTGTCTGCTTCCCTGGATCTTGCATCGTTTCTGCGGCGGTTGAATTGCCGAACGGGTCGTCCGAAGTATGGAGTCCTGAGAGTAAGAGAAAAAAAGAAGGAATCCGGCAGCCCCTGGTGCGGTTTAAGCCGTATTTCGGGCGTGCCGTGATAGTGCCCCTTCCCCTGTGCCCATGGTATTTCAAGAGCGTAGTTATGTACGTGAAGCGCTGGTTTCGCTATATCACGAGGGCTAGGGTTGGGGCCGCATTGCTACGCTAGCTCGGAACGTGCCAGGCGGTCTTGTTGTAGGGTACTCCGGGCGCGCTTGACAGTGTCCGGCTTTTTGAAGGCCGAACTGGAGAACTGCCTAGAGAGGCTGCTTTGTACTTCTGTTGCGAGCGCTGCCGTGTGCTCCTCCGTTCGGAGGGAGCGTTCAGTGTTCCCATTGACCGTGATTACTCCTCTAAGGCCTGGCATCTTGAGCTTGAGGCATGCATAGTGCGGTACCACGTTGAATTTTGCGAATGCGGTTCGCCTGAGCAGTGCGTGATAGCCACTACGGAACGGGACTATGTCGAAGATTAACTACTCACTTCGGAAGTTATCCGGAGATCCGAAGACTACTTCCAGTGTAACTGAGCTTGTACAGTTGGCTTCTACACCTAGTATGACGCCTTTAAAGGTCGTTTTGGTGGGGTTGATCCTCGAGGGATCTATGCCCATCTTTCGCACTGTATCCTGGTAAAGCAGGTTCAGGCTGCTGCCGCCGTCCATGAGGACTCTTGTGAGATGAAATCCGTCAATGATTGGGTCTAGAACCAATGCGGCGAAGCCGCCGTGACGGATGCTAGTGGGGTGGTCCCTTCGATCAAAGGTGATCGGGCAGGAGGACCATGGGTTGAACTTTGGGGCGACCGGCTCCATCGCATATACGTCCCGTAACGCACGCTTCCGCTCCCTCTTGGGGATGTGGGTTGCGTATATCATGTTCACCGTCCGCACTTGCCGGGGAAATCCCTTCTGTCCACTGCTGTTCGGCGGCCTGGGCTCCTCCTCGTCGTCGCTATACAACCCCTTGTCTTTGTTTTCGGCTCTTAACTTGCCTGCCTGCTTGAACACCCAACAATCCCTGTTGGTTTGATTGGCTGGCTTTTCGGGGGTGCCATGTATCTGGCACAAGCGGTCGAGTATTCGGTCCAAACTGGACGGGCCCTGAGTTTTTCTTTTGAATGGCTGTTTCCGTTGACCGGATTTGTAGCCTCGGAATCCAGCATTAACTGCCGTATCCTCGTTGATGTCGCTGTTAACGCGGTGCTTTTGTTTGTTCCGATGTGACCTGTCACTTTTGTCCTTGGTATTTGAATTACCAGTGTTCTTGGTTAAGTTGTTACTGCGAGCTAGCCAGATGTCTTCTCCCGTGCAAAAGCGGGTCATGAGTGTCGTGAGGGCTGCCATAGATTTCAGCTTTTCCTGTCCCAGGTGCCGGGCCAGCCACTCGTCACGGATATTATGCTTGAAGGCCGCTAAGGCCTCTGCGTCCGGACAGTCGACTATCTCGTTTTTCTTTGTTAGGAACCGTGTCCAGAATTGCCTGGCCGATTCTTCTGGCTGCTGAATTATGTGGCTTAGGTCATCGGCGTCCGGTGGTCGCACATAAGTGCCCTGGAAGTTGTCAAGGAATGCGGCTTCCAGGTCCTCCCAAGAACCGATTGAGTTTGCTGGCAAGCTGTTAAGCCAATGCCGGGCCGGTCCCTTAAGTTTGAGTGGGAGGTATTTGATGGCGTGTAGATCATCGCCGCGGGCCATGTGGATATGAAGGAGATAATCCTCGATCCATACCGCAGGATCTGTTGTGCCATCGTACGATTCGATGTTTACGGGTTTGAAGCCCTCAGGGATTTTATGATCCATTACTTCATCTGTGAAGCATAGTGGGTGTGCGGCGCCTCTGTATTGGGCTATATCACGACGCAGCTCGAAGGAGCTTTGTCTGTTGAGTTCGGCCCGGCCGGATTCATTGCGTCCGGAGTGACGATCACCGTCACGTACCGTGGGGCGCCTGCGCGATCCATAGATCGATCTTGTTTGCCTTGCCTTGTCCTCCAGGATGTCGCGCAGGTCGGGCGCATTTTCCCGTGCCTTAGTATGCTTGACGCGGTGCCGGGGCATGGCTTGAGTGGAGGGCCAAGAGGCTTCTCTGTCGCGGCCACGAGGTGGCCGGTTGGCCATGTCATGCGCTGGTGATGTAGGTGCTTCCTCCTCTAGTCGGGGTAGCAGCATGCGCTTTGGGTAACTCTTGGAGGGGCGTTCGATTTCATACTCTTCGGCCGCAAGGACTTCAGTCCATCTGTCAGCTAGCAAATCCTGATCAGCTCTAAGCTGTTGCCGCTTTTTCTTGAGACTGCTTGCCGTGGCCATGAGCCTTGTTTAAAACACTCTTGTTCGGCAAGATCCTCTGGTACGACAAACTCGTTGTCATCGAGGCTTGCCTCGTCTTCGGAGGGAGGCGTATAATTATCGTCCTCAACCTCTTGGTCCGCCGCCCTCTCGTGAGGGCTGGCTTCTCTGTCCTCCTGTGCCGAATTTTGCTGGAGGGGGTGTTCTTCGACGCTATCCGGAGTAGTATTATCTCCCGTGCCGGAATCACCGTTTTTGCTTTGGCGGGATTTAGAGCGGCGCCGCTGACGCTGGCGCTTGGGCTGTTTCATAGAGGTATCGTCCACCGCTGTTCCATCGCCATCTCCATCCTTTGGAGTGTCCACCTGTAACACCCTCGATGCGACTATATCTCCCACATGTCGAGGCACGACTTAGAGGCATAATCGCATTGAAGGCATATGTCGCAAGTGAGGTAATCTTCACACAACCCATGTAATATAATAAGGAAAGAGATACATAGTTGGCTTACAATCGCCACTTCACGCAATTACATGAATAAACATTACATCAATCAAATACACTCATGGTCCGACTATGGAACCAAAATAAAAGAAGAACCCCAAATGCGACACGGTCCCCGATCGACCCCAACTGGGCTCCACTACTGATCAACTAGAACGAAACAACATAAAGAACACGATCTTCATCGAGCTCCTCCTGAGCTTGGTTACGTCATCTGCACGGACTCATCGGCACCTGCAAGCTGGTTTTGGAAGTATCTGTGAGCCACGGGGACTCAGCAATCTCGCACCCTCGCGATCAAGACTATTTAAGCTTATGGGTAAGGTAAAGGTAGGAGGTGGAGCTGCAGCAAGCGACTAGCATATATGGTGGCTAACATACGCAAATGAGAGCGAGAAGAGAAGGCAAAGCACGGTCGATAAAAGTATGATCAAGAAGTGATCCTAAAACAACCTACGTCAAGCATAACTCCAACAACCGTGTTCACTTCCCGGTCTCCGCCGGAAAGAGACCATCACGGTTACACACGCGGTTGATTCATTTTAATTAAGGTCAAGTTCAGGTTTTCTACAACCGGACATTAACAAATTCCCATCTGCCCATAACCGCGGGCACGGCTTTCGAAAGTTCAATCCCTGCAGGGGAGTCCCAACTTAGCCCATGACAAGCTCTCACGGTCAACGAAGGAATAGACCTCCTCCCAAGACATTCCGATCAGACTCGGTATCCCGGTACTCCAAGACATCCTCGACAATGGTAAAACAAGTCCAGCAAGACCACCCGATGCGCCGACATCCCGATAGGAGCTGCACATATCTCGTTCTCAGGGCACACCGGATAAGCTAAGCGTACAGGAGCCGACGTAACCCAAGTTTCCAAGGGATGGCCCTGCACGGTGCTCTGGGTTGGACCAACACTTAGAGAAGCACTGGCCCGGGGGGGTTAAAATAAGATGACCCTTGGGCTGGCCTAACCCAAGGGAAAAAGAGGCTAGGTAGCAAATGGTAAAACCAATGTTGGGCCATGCTGGAGGAGTTTTATTCAAAGTGAACTGTCAAGGGGTTCCCATTATAACCCAACCACGTAAGGGACGCAAAATCCGGGAACATAACACCGAAAACACCAGACATAAGGCCGAGCCTTCCACCCTTTACCAAGTATATAGATGCATTAATTAAATAAGATATATTGTGATATCCTAACAAGTAAACATGTTCCAACAAGGAACGATCTCCATGTTCCAACAAGGAACAAACTTCAATCTTCACCTGCAACTAACAACGCTATAAGAGGGGCTGAGCAAAGCGGTAACATAGCCAATCAACGGTTTGCTAGGACATGGTGGGTTAGGGGTTTGACATGGCAATTTGGGAGGCTGACAAGCAAAAGGTAGGCATCGTAGCATTGGCATAGCAAAAGAGCGAGCAAACTAGCATAGCAAAGATAGTAGTGATTTCGAGGGTATGATCATCTAGCCTGAAATCCCGCAAGGAAGAAGAACGAGTCCATGAAGAAGACAAACGGACGTAGTCGAACGAATCCTCACAGACACGACGTTATCGGAACCAACCCGAAGAAGCAACACCGGAAAGAAGCAAACAATCATGGTAAACAACCATCACATAATCATGGCATGATGCACAATCAAGTATGATGCATGTCCGGTTTAAATATGCATGGCATGGCAAAGTGCACAAACAATCCTACAAATTAAGTGGAGCTCAATATGCAACGGGATGCATATTGACAAAACACCACATCAATTATTTAGTTCTCTCTCGTTTATGTACCCCAATAATATTAAATGTTGATTAACATGGCAAGAGGTGAAGAACAACAAAACTACCTATCTAGGCAAGTTTAAATGAGGCCGGAAGCAACGAACAACAATTCCGGAAAATCCTCATATGCATAATTTAAGGTTTGGTACTGTTCTGCCCTAAACATTATTTTAGAGTTGTTAAACATGCAAGAAGAGTGCACCATGTTAAACTAGACATTTTTCTACCCCATTTACATATAAATATTATTAAATTCGAAGTTACGGTTATTTAGTTATGAATTAAATCATTTTAACATGGCATAGGAGCAAATTTAAACAAACAGCATTTTTAAAATTTCAAACATAGATGAAAGTTGGATATTATTAATCTACACAAAATTCTGAGCAAGTTTCATATATAAATCATTTTAATCCGATGCACGGTTAGTGAGTTATTAAATGCATGATCTATGGGGACTAATCTGCAAAACTGGCAATCTCTGGATAAATAGGAAAATCCCAGGCGCTGAAAAAAACATCACGGGCCGAATCCTAGAACAGGAGCATGCGCTGGGGGCGGCTCACCCATGGGCTTCGGCCCGTTTGCAGAGAGGCCGGCAGGCCGGGCGAGGAGAGAGAGCAGGCCGCGGATCTGGCCCGGCTGGTCTGCCCAGGCCCACGAGGCGCGAGGGCGTCCTCCTCCTCGATCCCGCCTAGATCGAGGGAGGCAGGGGGGCGGCGGCGGCGCCGTTTGCCGGCGGGCAGCGGCAAGGAGGGGCGGAGGAGGCCGGCGAGGGCAGGGAACGCGCGGATCCGGGCGTGGGGTCCCCGGATCCGGCGACGGACGAGGTCGGGGAGCCCACGACGAACTCTGCGACGACCCTGACGAGGCGGCGGGGCGAAGCTCCGGTGGCGGCCACTCCAGTGATGGCCGGACTCCGGCGAGGCGCGCGGACGCGCGAGGAGGCGACGAGCGGCCAGGCGGCGGCGCGGGAACTGGGCCCGTGCGGGCCCGCGATGGGCTCCGCGGGCCGGCGGCGCGAGGACGGCGACGGAGGACAAGTGGCGCGACGTGATTGGCGCGGACGGCGGCGGAGGTCGAAACGGACATGTCCGCCGGCGATGTTTTTGTCCGGCGCGCGAGGAGAGAGAGGGATCTAGGGTTTTATCCGAAATTTCGGAGGGGAAGGTGTATATATAGGTAGAGGGAGCTAGGAGAGTCCAAATGAGGTGCGGTTTTCGGCCACGCGATCGTGATCGAACGCTCTAGATGATGGAGCAGAGTTAGGTGGGTTTTGGGCCAAAATGGAAGGGTGTTGGGCTGCAACACACACGAGGCCTTCTCGGTCCCTCGGTTAACCGTTGGAGTATCAAACGAAGTCCAAATGGTACGAAACTTGACAGGCAGTCTACCGGTGGTAAACCAAGGCCGCTTGGCAAGTCTCGGTCCAATCCGGAAATGCTTAACCCCCACACAAGAAAGAAAGGTAGAAATGACCACCGGAGGAGAACGAAGCGCCGGAATGCAAAACGGACAACGGGGAAAATGCTCGGATGCATGAGACGAACACGTATGCAAAAGAAATGCACATGATGACATGATATGCAATGCATGACACGCAAGAAATGACAAGGCAACAACAGCGAATAACTGGACGACACCTGGCACATCGGTCTCGGGGCGTTACACCACCATATATATGTCATATGACGAGGTGGCCTTCCAACGCCCTACAGGTGCTGGTTCTTATTCGTCTCCTGCATCGTCGTCCATGCCGTCGATGTCTTCGGAGTCGAAGTCAAGCATGTCGGTTAAGTCTTCGACAGTGGCTACGAAGTGGGTGGTGGGTGGGTTTTGAATTTCTTCATCGTCCGTATCCCAACCTTGCTGACCGTAGTCCGGCTAGGGCTCTCCTGATAAAGAGAGAGACTTTAGAGAATTCAGGATGTCGCCGAAGGGCGAGTGCTGAAAGATATCCGCGGCGGCGCCCAATCGGATTCGATCGGCGGGGGCACGGGGGGCTCGGAGTTCGGAGAGGAATCCGGCTCCTCGGAGTCACGGGCCATGCGGAGTGCGAGGCTGGAGTTCGGCTCGATCGCCTCTGCGATCGCAGCCCCTGAGGCAGCGTCCAACCGCTGATCCTCGATTGGCGCAGTGGGCTCCGAATCAATGGTCGGAACCGATGCGTGTGCGGCCTCCAAGGCGCTGTTCGGCGGCAGAGCTATATCATGCCCATCGAGACAGTGCGGCACGCTTGGCTGTGGCTCGAATCCGTCGAAGATCAAGTCCCCGCGGATGTCAGCCGTGTAGTTTAGGCTTCCAAACCTGACCCGATGGCCAGGGGCGTAACTTTCGATCTGCTCAAGGTGACCAAGCGAGTTGGCCCGCAGTGCGAAGCCGCCGAAGACGAAGATCTGTCCGGGGAGAAAAGTCTCACCCTGGACTGCATCGTGGTTGATGATCGAAGAAGCCATCGGGCCTGAAAGCGACGACACAGAGGAACTCTCAATGCAAGCACCAATGTCGGTGTCAAAACCGGCGGATCTCGGGTAGGGGGTTCCGAACTATGCGTCTAGGCTGGATGGTAACAGGAGACAAGGGACACAATGTTTTACCCAGGTTCGGGCCCTCTTGATGGAGGTAAAACCCTACATCCTGCTTGATTAATATTGATGATATGGATAGTACAAGAGTAGATCTACAACGAGATCAAGGAGGCTAAACCCTAGAAGCTAGCCTATGGTATGATTGTTGTATATGAAGTTGTCCTACAGACTAAAACCCTTCGGTTTATATAGACACCGGAGAGGGTTAGGGTTACACAAAGTCGGTTACAATGGTAGGAGATCTTGAATATCCGCATCGCCAAGCTTGCCTTCCATGCCAAGGAAAGTCCCATCCGGACACGGGACGGAGTCTTCAATCTTGTATCTTCATAGTCCTGGAGTTCGGCTGGAGGTATAGTCCAGCTACCCGAACACCCCCTAATCCAGGACTCCCTCACTGACCGTCAGGTCAGATTTGGAAGTTTAAACTATACGGCTGACATCCGCGGGGACTTGATCTTCGACGGATTCGAGCCACTACCGAGCGCGCCGCATTGTCATGACGAGCATGATCTAACTCTGCCGCCGAACGGTGCCCTGGAGGCCGCACCCGCACCGGCTTCGACCCTCAGTTCGGAGCCAACTGCGTCGATCGAGGATGGGCGGTTGGACGCCACCTCGGGGGCTGCGATCCAAACGGCGACTGAGCCGAACACCAGCCCCGTACTCTGCGAGGCTCATGACTCCAAGGAGCCGGACTCCTCTCCGGACTCCGAACCCTCCACGCCCCAGCCAATCGAACCCGATTGGGCGCCGATCATGGAGTTCACTGCCGCAGACATCTTTCAGCACTCGCCTTTCAGCGATATCCTGAAGTCACTGAAGTCTCTCTCCTTATCAGGAGAGCCCTGGCCGGACTACGATCAGCAAGGTTGGAGTACGGACAACGAAGAAATTCAAAGCCCACCCACCACCCACTTTGTAGCCAGTGTCGACAATTTAACCGACATGCTCGACTTTGACTCCGAAGACATCGACGGTATGGACGCCGATGAAGGAGACAATGAAGAACCAGCGCCTGTTGGGCCCTAGAATGCCACCTCGTCATATGACGTATACACGGTGGACGCACCAAAAGATGACGACGAGGAGCGGAAGGACGCACCGAAGGCCTGTTCCCTCGAAAAGCAGTCAAAACGGCGACGCAAGCGCCGCCCCAAATCCCGCCTCGACAGAAATAGCGATCACACAGACCCAGCGCTGGAGCAGGGTGAACCGCTGCCGGACAACGGCAATCCGGATATTCAAACCGAACAAACAAATCCTATCAGGGATAATGGTCCGGACGACATAACGCCGGATAGGCACCCGGAGTATCAGAATGCCCGCGAAAGGCTCGTTGCCACAGCAAGGAGCCTTAAAAAGCAGAAGCGAAGGCTCAAGGCCGCGCAAAACAAACTCCAATTCAGATGGAGTAAAATACTTAATACAGCAGCAATGTACGGCGACGATCGCCCCTCAAAGAGCTACCCAAAGCGGAAGCTGCTACCCGAATTCGATGAGGAGGCCCCCAACCCCCCACAACCAAATATCAAAGCAACCACCTGGTCGGATAGACGACCCCTCTATCAACACAGAACGGCATACAATGCCGCTCACAATACATCACGCGACCCACGCGAGGGCTCGCACCCAAAGGACAGCGCAACAAGATCCATCTATGGACCACGCAAGCGCGCCCCAGCATACAATGCAACACAACAAGCATCAGAACAACGCGGTACACCCAGTTACAGGGGTGCCGCACACCCCCTATGTTTCACCGATGAGGTGCTGGACCATGAATTTCCAGAGGGATTCAAGCCCGTAAACATTGAGGCATATGATGGGACAACAGACCCTGGGGTTTGGATTGAGGACTATATCCTTCATATCCATATGGCTCGAGGAGATGATCTCCAAGCCATCAAATACTTACCCCTCAAGCTCAAAGGGCTAGCTCATCACTGGCTCAAAGGCCTCCCCGAAAGCTCCATTGGAAGTTGGGAAGAGCTCGAAGACGCCTTTCGGGCAAATTTTCAAGGAACTTATGTCCGACCTCCGGATGCAGACGATTTGAGTCATATAACTCAACAGCCCGGAGAGTTAGCCCGAAAGCTTTGGAACAGGTTTCTCACTAAAAAGAATCAGATTGTCGACTGTCTGGACGACGAAGCCTTAGCGGCTTTCAAGCATAGCGTCCGTGACGAATGGCTCGCCAGACACCTCGGCCAAAATAAGCCGAGAACAATGGCCGCATTAACAAACCTCATGACCCGCTTTTGCGCGGATGAGGACAGCTGGCTAGCCAGATGCAGCACTAGCGATCCCAACACATCTAAAGTTAGAGATGGAAACGGGAAATCACGGCGCAACAGCAATAACAAACGCCGGAATAAAGAAGACAGCACGAAGGGCACAGCAGTAAACGCCGGATTCAAAGTCTCTCGGCCAGGTCAAAAGCCGCCCACTAAAGGCACCAAGGATGAACCGTCCAGCCTCAACAAAATTCTGGACCAGGTATGTCAGATACATAGTACCCCTAGCAAGCCCGCTAATCATACCCACAGAGAATGTTGGGTCTTCAAGATGTCCGGCAAGCTCAACGCCGTACACAAGGGGGAGGATACACCAAGTGAAGACAAGGACGAGCCTCCCAAGCAAGACACTGGGGAACAAAAGAAATTCCCACCAGAAGTCAAAACAGTAAACGTACTACACATGATCAAGGGAAAAAACAATGCGGCACCCCCAGGAAAATATACCCAAGTGCCTGTCACAGCGAAGTCCTGCCAATGGTCGTCTCAACCGATCATTTTCGACCATCGCGATTACTCAGCAAGTATCCGACACGCAGGATGGGCTGCCTTGGTATTAGACCCAGTAATTGGCGGATATCACTTCACACGAGTCTTGATGGACGGTGGCAGCAGCCTAAACCTAATATACCAGGATACAATCCGCGGGATGGGGTTAGACCCAACACAAATTCGCCATAGCAATACTACCTTTAAAGGAGTAACGCCAGGCCCAGGGGCTCGTTGTACGGGCTCCCTCCTACTACAAGTTATATTCGGCTCCCCCGATAACTTCCGTAGCGAGCATTTAACCTTCCACATCGCTCCGTTTCAAAGTGGCTATCAAGCACTGCTCGGGCGCGAAGCTTTCGCTCGCTTTAATGCAATACCACACTACGCCTCCCTCACACTCAAGATGCCCGGTCCACGTGGCATCATTTCAGTGCACGGAAATATCAAGCGATCTCTGCCCGCCGAAGAGAGTGAGGCTGCCTTGGCAGCCACACACTAAAGGCGCCCGGACTAGCCAAAGCGCCCCATAGGTCGTCAAGACCTTAGACACAACTAATCGAGTCCCGCGCTGCTACTTATACCGAATAAATGGTCACACCCCTATTTACAAGGGGCTCAATGCGCGCAGACATGTGGCCATTCCTCCTCATCTTGAATTATGCATAGTTTCTTTAGTTATCTTTTTGCACGACAACCTTTTTCACCTAAATTCCTCTCTTTTACAGACGATCATCGTGCCACACCCGTCCAGGATACGACACAACGGAGACACAGGCGCAGACGTGCAGCAGGGACCCGCTCCAAGGATTCTTTTTAGATTAAGACCCTGCGTAAATCTTTTTTACTGTCTCTTGTTGATAAATATCCATCGTTGAGAAGGATGCTGACGTCTTGGCATGTGGCCACGCCAGACCAATGCACGTACCTGGACATAAGGGGCTTCTTACGAAGGCCATTATTTAGGCCCGGTTTATACCACAAAGACCGAATACCTTAGGGAGTGTTCAGCGTCGCGAGTTTGGCCCTATATGCATCAGCTCCGAATCATTGTCTTTGGTCAAATGTTGGGTTTGCCCGGCTCCTGTGTTTTGGTGCCTTACGTTCCACTTTACCGGCTAAGGTAGCACCAGGAGAACTACTGCGATTGTGCCCTGGTTCATCCGGACGAGCACCTCAGTAGAGAAAGCCGAAAACTGACTGTCATGATCTAGCGCGAGACTGGTCAACCACTCGATGACCCATGGGAATGTTAGAATTCCTCCGCCTTAACGAAGGGCCGCTTTCCGGCCAGGCATATACGCACCCCGGGATCGGGAGAGTGCGGAGCCACCAGGGGCTATCTAGTAGCCCCACTGTCAAACTCCTATGGCTAAGTGAAAGTGTTAAAGCATTATAGTCCGGTTGCCTCGCTCGCTCTGCTATCACCTCCTTAATAGGACCAAGACGTTGGGTTAAGTGTGAACGCGTGTTTCTGCGAACACCTCCGCATTATATGCGTGGGGGTTGAAGCCGACGACCGCAATCTTTCAGGTTATACACATGTATACATAAACGGCCGCCCAGGAGGCATCACATTACTTTCAGGCAAAAGTATAAAAGTAGCCTTATGAAAATTTATAAAAGCATTTCGCTTATAATGAGATTACATGTCACTCAAACATAATATTTTTTGAGCACTGGGTCTCTATCAAACGAGCACCCTTCGACCTATGGTCGAATCCTGTGCTGCAACAGTGGTAGCATCCATCTCTGCCCAGTATGCTTTAGCACGGGCAAAGGCCATTCGTGCGCCTTCTATGCACGCCGACCTCTTCATCGCATTTATGCGCGGCACCACGTCAAGGAACTGCTGCACCAAGCTGAAATAGCTGCTCGGTTTCGACCTTCCCGGCCATAGCTGATCCACAACAGACCTCATGGAGAGTCCGGACAACCTATTTAGTTCGGCCCATTCGGCTAATTGGTCCGTCAATGAAAGCGGGCGCTCGGGAGAAAGGAATTGTTTCCAAAACAGCTGGTCTACTTCACGGTCCGTCTGACTCTGGAAGTATTTGGCCGCATCGGCAACGCTCGCCGCCAAATCCATATACACATCCTCCGAACTCCACAACCGATCTAGAGGGGCATACCGTGAATCTCCGAACTTCCTCTGCAGCATAAAGGATTTTCCGGCTACAATATCCCCGGCTTCCCGCGGCTCCTTCTTCTTTGCCCTCATAGCAGAGCGGAGGTCTTTTCCCGTTGCAGCAACCTTCTCAAGGTCCGATGCCTTCGCCTGGTTTTCCTTTTCAAGAGCCCGGCAATGGTCGACGGCAGCTTTTAATTCTATGGCCATATTGGCCATCTTATCCCGGCTCTCGCCATGCGCGGTCTTCTCGGCCCGCAACTCTTCGGCCGCCTTCAAAGCAGTCGCATTACCCAATCTCGCTTGTTCCTTGGCTCGGGCAAGTTCCGCCTGCAAGGCTTCAACAGTGGCAGCTCCATCTGCAGTAATAACATGTTAAATATACTGGCTTCATGCTGCTCTTACTATGCGGCGTTTACCAGATAATAACACCTACCCCGCGCCTTGTCAAGCCTTTTGTTAACAAGCTCGATGTCGGCGTCTGCCGCATCCAACTGCCGTTTTAAATGGGAAAACTCGCTAGTCCGGCTAGCAACCGGAGCTTCCATCACCTGCTCATAAAAGCAGTATGGTTACTACCTGGGATTATGATCCTCTGATCGTCGTCGTTCCCAATGACAACCAGAGTCTCAGGGGCTACTATCTACACAGGGCACACTTAGCATGTACAAGACTATCATACATTATTTTACGTACCTCAAAACCTGTCAGTAGACTCATAAAAGCTTTATGCAATCCACTTTCGGCGGACAAGATTCTCTCCATCACCGTATTCATCAGCACACGGTGTTCATCTGAGATGGCCGCTCGCCCCACCAACTACCTCAGGACATCCGACCGCACACTAGACGGCGTCGGGCTCGTTTGTTTGCTCTCTTCGGGAGCCGGACACTGGGAACTTCGGGGGTCGACGGGATTATCTTCTGGCCTCGCCGGACTTGGAGAGGCCCTCCGCGATGACACTTCAGGGTCGCCCGCTTCCGGAGCGGAGGAGTCCGGAGGAGGCGTTTCGCTCTCCATCATCTCTGGAAGAAGATCCCCCGAAGACGAGCTTATTTGAGAGGGGCTAAGGCCCGAACTGCAAAGATACATGCCGTGGTTATCTTCTCAGAAGAAAAGACGACATATCTGTAATATTAAGGTATTTTGGGTCACTTACGACTCGTGGGAGAATTGATCCCCCCGCGGACTTTGTGCGGCAACCGCACCCCCCGGGGTGGGACCCCCTGTGGGAGACTTCTTCTCCCGTTTGGAAGCTTTGACTTCCGAATCCCCAGAAGCAATCCTTTTCCTCTTCTGGTCGTCTTCCTTCACGGAGACGCTCGCTCCCTCGGCTAGAGCGGCCAGCGTTTGGGGCCCGCGACTGCCCGCATTTTCCTTCAAGGGCTCCGGGCAAGGTACGGGCTGGAGCATCTTTTCCAATATCGGATTTTCCAAACCCTCGGGAAGGAGGGGCGAGCACCGAATCAACTTCGCCTTCGTTAGCCAGTCTTGGTCAAAAAGCAAACTCTCAGAAATAACTTCGCATCAAAGGAGAGGTAGTACGCTCGGTCGGAAGACGCCTTACCTGTTCGGCGGCGCGGTTGCTACTCAGGCCCACATCCTCGGTGATTTCCGGACACTCCACTTGAGGTCCGAAGAACGACTTGTACATCTCCTCGTGCGTCAGGCCGAGGAAATTTTGAATGGCGCGTGGTCCCTCGGGATTGAACTCCCACAAGCGAAGAGGCCGGCGTTTGCAAGGCTGGACTTGACGAACCAGCATAACTTGTGTTACCGCGACCAAACCAAAATCTCCATTAAAGAGATCTTGAATGCGGCTTTGCAGTATAGGCACGTCCTTGGCCGGACCCCAGCTCAATCCTCTGCTAATCCATGACATCAGTTGTGGAGGAGGGCCCGGGCGGAAAACGGGGGCGGCCGCCCACTTGGCACTTCTAGGAGCCGTGATGTAGAACCACTCCTGTTGTCATAATTCAGACACCTCTGGAATGGAACCTTTGGGCCATGCAGCTCCCGTCATCTTGTGTATTGAGGCGCCTCCACACTCCGCATGTTGCCCCTCGATCATCTTCGGTTTTACTTCAAAGGTCTTGAGCCATAGGCCAAAGTGAGGGGTAACCCGGAGGAAGGCCTCGCGCACAACAATAAATGTCGTGATATGAAGAAAGGAGTCCGGAGCTAGATCATGGAAATCTAGCCCGTAGTAAAACATCAAGCCCCTGACAAAAGGATCCAATGCAAGGCCTAGACCTCGGAGGGAGTGGGAGACGAACACGACGCTCTCATTGGGTTCGGGGGAGGGGACGGCCTGCCCCCGGGGAGGCAGCCGATGCAGAATCTCGGCGGTCAGATATCTGGCCTCCCTCAACTTTTTGACGTCTTCTTCCGTGACGGAAGAAGGCACCCATCGGCCTTGAAGGCTAGATCCGGACATGACTGAAGGTTCGGAGCACCTGACCTGAACTTTGGGCGTTTGAGCTTGAGGTGGGGGAAGGATTCGATTGAGCACGGGAGGGAAAAATAAAAGGCCTCGTCCCTTTATAAAGAGGGTGGATATCGAGCGTCCTCTCTGTGTCCGTTTGGACTTGCCTATGATCTAGGAGTCCTAGAAGCGGTTGGGTTACCCACGCCCGTATCGATGAGAATCCCGGAATAAGGGGACACGATCTCTGCTTTGACAAGACGTGCCAAGGAAACCACCTCGCATGACGCGCTGAGGTGGGATAATGAAACGACTCGGACAAAAGCTTGGCCGTGGTGTGTTGCACTACGGAATATGTCAGCAGATTAGATTTGTGTAAATATTATTCTCTCTATGGCAATATGTGGAAAACTTATTTTGCAGAGCCGGACACTATCTTTGTGTTTACAATCTTCTATAAAGTACTTGGAGGAGGAACCCGCCTTGCAATGCCGAAGACAATCTGTGCGCTGGACTCGTCGTCATTGAAGCCTGGTTCAGGGGCTACTGAGGGAGTCCTGGATTAGGGGGTGTTCGGATAGCCGGACTCCTGGACTATGAAGATACAAGATTGAAGACCCCGTCCCGTGTCCGGAAGGGACTTTCCTTGGCGTGGAAGGCAAGCTTGGCGATACGGATGTTCAGATCTCCTACCATTGTAACTGACTCTATGTAACCCTAACCCTCTCCGGTGTCTATATAAACCGGAGGGTTTTTAGTCCGTAGGACAACATACACATCAACAATCATACCATAGGCTAGCTTCTAGGGTTTAGCCTCTCTGATCTCGTGGTAGATCTACTCTTGTACTATCCATATCATCAATATTAATCAAGCAGGACATAGGGTTTTACCTCCATCGAGAGGGCCCGAACCTGGGTAAAACTTCGTGTCCCTTGCCTCCTGTTACCATCCGGCCTAGACGCACAGTTCGGGACCCCCTACCCGAGATCCACCAGTTTTGACACCGACACCCACCATCACTGCTGCGACTCAGTTGGCATCGACGCTAGCCAAGATCCCAGCATCGAACGGGATTAGACCGTAACGGCTGGGAATCGAACCCTAGCGCCTGGTCTAAGAGCCTCCGTTGTAGATGCCCTAAGGCGGGTCTGTATCAGTCCGTTGAGCGGTCCGGACGTATTTTTACTAGCAAACCCAAGACAAGCTGGGGACTTTGCCGAAGTCCGGACAGCACACACGTAGGACTCCGACATCCTCGGCCCACCCAAAACCCTCCTAGACAACGCGCCTCCACCTCCCATATTCTCTATTTCCCTTTTTCTCTCTTGCCTTCGCCGCCGCTCAACCACCCCGGACGCCCAGGCACACCCTTGTCGGTACTCTACGGGTCTGTAACCTCCAGCTGTACACCCAGGATCCAAGCCGCTACTTCTCCGCAACCATTCCATACCTCTCCTCCAACCATCGCGCAGGCTCCTACGGTACTCACCATGCCTTGCAATTGCTTGGTGAAATGCCCGTGCTAAATTTTTTGGCCTTTCTTATTTGAAGCAATGGATTTGGGTATGGAGTACATATATACGAGCACTATGTTGAGTCGTTAAACTGCTCGTCCGACGAGGAGGGCTACACGAATGAGACGGCGGTGATGTAGGCAGTCCTTGCAGACGTGGTGCGCACGGAAACACATGTTCCCAATTTCAAGGGATCGATCAAGGGTCATCAAGTGCTCGTGCGCAACAGGGCGCGCGGGCATTTGACGCTGATGTCTGACTACTTTTCTCCCGATACCCTCTTTGCGAACAATTTTCGTCGGCGGTTTCAGATGCGCAAAAATGTCTGCGATCGTCTCTACTATGGGGGCCGGGTTTTTATGACTACATCTTGAAGAAGGACGCCGTCGAAAGGGTTGGATTCTCTGGTTACCAGAAGTGCACAGCCACATTGCAGATGCTTGCATAAGGCACGGCCGTTGATTCATGGGACGAGTACCTACGGATGTCTGAGAGCACATGCGGAGATGCCATGGTCAGGTCCTCAACTGTCGTGGTCTCGGTGTTTGTACCTCAATACCTGAAAGAACCAAATGTCACGGACACCGAGAGGCTCTTGGCAATCTCGGAAGCAAGAGGGTGGTCAGGTTTGCTCGGATCTCTTGACTGCATGCATTGAAAAATGAAAGAACTCCCCGAAAGCTCTACAAGGGCAATATCACGGGCATGTTAAGAAGCACACCATCATTCTCGAAGCTGCTGCATGTCCAGGTCTCAGAATGACATCAGTGTGCTGCAGCGATCACCGTTGTTTGCGAGACTAACTGAATGAAAAGCTCCTCCATGCTATTATATTGTTAATGGGCATAAGTACAACATGGGTTACTATCTGGTTAACAGTATCTATCCTTCGTGGGCTATCTTTGTCAACATTATCTCTAACCCAGTTGGCCAGAAAAAGGCTCACTGAAAGTGATGATTCTAGCCCAGTTTCTTATGGTGGGCCAATAGTGAGTTGGTTTGGGATTTTTTTCCTATACTTAATTATTTTTCTTCATAGACATATGCGGCTAGTTGAGTGTGCGGGCTAAAAAATATTTGGGACGGGATGTATGCGGGCAGTGTTGAACCGCCAGCTTCCGCATCAGTTTCCGCGGACTGGTCCGTGGATGGATGCTAAGCATATTTGCAGGTCAGCCTTGAAGATGCCCTTAGGAGTAGTATGTTTTTTTTTTGCGTTTTTAATAATAAATAAGAAAACAATCTGTTTATTTGTTGGGACTGGGGCAGAAAAATTTGCTTCGATTTCTGTAGGGCCAAGTGCTTATAGACAAACCCTAAAAAACCCTGGGAGGTCCCTTAAAAGAAAAAAAAAACTGGGAGGCTGGGGCGATCAAGGCCGGCCGGCCGGCCAGGTCGGCCCCCGTCCACAAACACAAAGCCGCTGTTTCTTCAGTTAATGAAGGTCCCATTGCATGATTGGGGAGACTGATTAATCATGCGCCCCGCCCTGCCCTGACAAACCCACCACGTAGGCACAACACGACGAGACCCGCAGTCTCCAACTGTCGGCAGGGGGCATCATCGCCGCCGCGCCGTATCCCCGCCGCAATGGGGCAGCCGCGTCGCTCTCCCGCAGCCGCGAGCAGGAGCAGGTAGGAGCGGCCGATCTTCTTCCCGTCACATTTCACGGACGTGGATGTACGCCCGGCCGGACGCACCGGAGGCGCGGCAGGTGCAGCGCCGCAAACGCGCGCGGGGCACCGCCAGCCGTCCGTCCGTTGGTGCGAACGGAGGGAGACGCGCTGCCGACGCGACGCGGCGCTTTCCCCCGCCGGCGATTTAGCGGCGCGCCGCACGCGCCATCGCCCCGAATTCTCTGCTGCTGCTGCTGTGCTCCGTATCTTTCGCCTCGCTATCGGCCACGCGCGGGATCGCAATCGCATCGATCCAGCCAGCGGATCGCCGCTCTTGAGGCGCAATGCAGCTGGTGGAACAAACTCGGGGCGACAGCGACCCCGACCTGATCAGCCTGATCGTTTTACGTGGCTCACTCTACAACGACACTACTCTATTTCTAGGGCGGCCAGGGTCCGTGGATCTGGCCACGTAGCTCGCCCCGGATATCTATCTAATGATCTACTATCTGTCTATCTCCGGCCGCTTTTTCGACGACCAAGTGTCAGGCGTGTGTGCCGCGCAGGCGCTCCACGTAGCCGCCCACGGCGCTGTGCGCGGGCGGCACCACACGACAGGTCCCGCCGATCCGGGGGGTTGCGATCGCCAAACCAAAAGACGATGATATATTTTATATGATGCCGTGGCGGAAAGCGGGGCCGCCGCCGCCGCCGCACTGGTTTATTATTCCGGTGGCGGCGGGGAGGGGGGAGCGACAGAACCGGGTTGGGATATATGCATTTTGTTTGCTGTTGCTGTTGCGTTTTTGACCTCCGGCCGCATGCGCTTACTAAAAACGCTTACTAACATAATAGAGCCGTGAGCCTCCCGGCTTGATCTTGTCCCCCGAATTCAACGGCATCACTCTTCGTCCTGCTAGCACTCCCACCCTACTACCTATTATGATGCTCCGCTGCTGATGCTCGACTTCTGGGTTCTGATCATCCAGCGGCATTGCGAAACCCTGCTTCGCACGTGGTTTTTTTAACTCCTGCGGCATGGCATCGGTCCCCTGCTTATGGGTTACGAAAGCATCGATCGGAGAAGAACAACTTGGATGAAAATGGAACGGCATCTGCCATTATTTGTACCTTGTGTACTAGGTGCACATTGTCTCCGGCATCTGCTATTATTTGTACCTTGTGTATTAGGTGCACATTGTCGCGTCTCTTTCGCTAGCACACTGCTTTTTTTTCAGAGAACACGGCAGCACCTTCTTTTTAACACAGCACAGTCATAGATGCTCACATACACACACATACACCCAACCCTATGAATGCACACACATACCTGTATCAACACCTCCGAGATACTGAGCCGGCACATCTTATTTCAGACACATCTACACCAAATCTAGAAACTGTATTTGTGTGCGGCAAAACATTGTACAACACTTGGCATCAGTAGTTCAGAAAGCAGGCGCAATGCTCTTGGCACATCGCTCACCAGTCACCACGCGCGTGCCATTGCCACTCATCCACGAGAACTAATTACACATGTAAGCCAATCAGGGGGGGTTCCACCTATCTAAATTTCCACGCAAAACGACCATGACAAAAACTAAAGGAGCTGCTGCTTAGTGGGGCCCAAATGCCTAACTACATGCACAAATAAACACCATGTTTTTTACTCCACGCCCAATTTGACGGAACCGTCCTTCACAAGCTTCATGCTAAGGCTGTTGAATCTGCCTCTCGAGTAGTGCCGTGATGCCTTTCTCCAGTCTGTGCCCGTCTTCATCATCGCCACGAATTCGTCGTAGCTAATTTTGCCATCCTACAGTTGATGCCAAGAAAAGCAGACCATCTTTTAGTCAATCAGAAACGATGCTGGCTTTACGAGGTAGTACAAGGGAATCGTCACCTTATCGGTGTCAACTTCTTGCAGTATGTCATTCACAACTTCCATGCTATCAGCTGCTCCGTCATCCTTCAAAGCCTCTCGAAGCTCGTCCGGCTCGATGTAACCATTGCCATCCTTGTCAAAGAATAAGAAGGCCCGCCGAAGGTGCTCATCATTTGCCATCCTTTGCAGATGAAGAGAGACAGCTAGAAATTCGGCATAATCTAGTACTCCTTTACCGTTTGTATCCACCTGTTTACCAAACCATTAGGTGGTCAATAAAACGTGCTGAGTATACCATACGAACTAATGCGAGTAAATCCGAGAATTTATCCCAGCTTTATCTACTGCCCTCCCTGTGCCAAATAGTTATACTGCTGCTAATTGCAACCATCAACTCAAACAAACATAACCCCTCACATGATACCATGGAAAAATAAATTGACAATCTCAATCCACCCAAGAAAACTCAACAAATCGCATGTCTCATGGTAAAAGAAAATGGTCTAATGATAAGACTGATAGGAGAGTATATAATGATGGAATCAAGGTAAAATTACCAGGCAAACATCAAACAGAGAGGCAATAAGTTATTTCAAGCAGGATGAGGAAGTGAGTCGACACACTGTCAATAACTGGACAAGGCCGCTACATGTAAGTATGAAGATGATACAAACTAAAACAGTAACTCTACGTCTGATGCAAATGATGCAAACCAAAACCATTATGGTTGCTAAATGGAATGAGTACTCAATACTAGCTTCTCTAGCTTTTGTCAGCTAGAAGGGAATGAGTCACATTAACCTAGGCCAAGTGGAGAGCTAGAATAAATATCCATTGGGAATTTTCATTTCTAGTCTGGCGAGAAATGTCAAACACATCAAGCTGTACACTGAATGTAAAATACATGAGCAACTAAGGGGCTAAGTCAAATAGTTGCACCAAATCACCACCAGATACAAAGTTTGACATGTTAAACAATGGAATAGCATCTAAAAAGCAGCTGGCAGAAGGAAATGGACAGCCCAAACAGAACATTTGATGAGAAAGGTTGTTTATCATCATGGAAAAGCACTAAGAAACAGCTGTTGAGGTCACAAGTTTGAGCCCTCCTATCTTAATTTTAACTTGTTTTTGAAACTGCTGATCTAATTAAATTAATTCGACCACATTTATTTACCATACTGTGGAATATAAGAGAATGGCCTGCAATGGATGCAAAAAATGAAACAGTCATCATAGTGATTTGAACATTTGTTAGCTGTGGGATCATTTAACATTCCACTGAAATTC
Organism: Triticum urartu; assembly: GCF_056163025.1. Lineage (NCBI taxonomy): Eukaryota > Viridiplantae > Streptophyta > Magnoliopsida > Poales > Poaceae > Triticum > Triticum urartu. Next base: position 580,843,580 of record NC_141875.1, on the reverse strand, counting down.
CGTGATGATCTGGCAAATGAAAATGAAAGACCTAGAGGGCAAGGACACCTGGGGCATACATGATATTGCCTTTGCTATGTGGTTCTTTGTTGTATATCAAATCTTTTGGAGCTACGCATAGTTTAACCAAAACTATCACAAAACCACATGGCTGTTTATTTCGTACACTTAAAAGTTTGGTTTGACACACATTTCGTTGCAGATGAACCATTCACCATATTTGAGATGAATTTTGGCACAGAATTGATGCTCAGTGGGCCAGGTGACCGCATTTTTTGGCATACCTCACGGAACTACAGTGGCAATTACTGACCACTGAACTGAATAACATAGTTCTGCCGTGCTGATAGTTCGGTCAAAGTATGTGTGCTTTCATGAACTTACTCCTTTCGATAGCAATGCTCCCAAAATATGTGGCTTGTTAGCCACCAATTGGTGTTCTCGAAAAATAGACACATGTCTTGCCTCATGTTTTTAAATAAAGAGTAGAGAATAAAGGTTAAACTCTTTGCAATACTTACAGCTTCAATAAGCATCTGCACTTCTGATTCCACAAGGTGAGAGCCAAATTTTGCTATCCCACTCTTCAATTCTTCACAAGAGACAATGCCATCATTGTCAGTATCCATTGCCTTGAACATCTCCTTTATGTCCTCAACTTCCTCAGCAGACAAATGATCAGCAATGACCTGGTAAAAAATTATACGCCATATATGTCACACAACAAGTAAATTGCCACAGCAATGACTTGCAAAATAGTTGAGCAGACCAGGATGGAAAGGCTAAATGAGCTAGGTGCATACTCTTAGAGCTCTTCTTTTGAATCTATTCATTCTCGAAAATTGCTTAAGCCTTGACTTGACAATATCTCCAAGAGGAACGTTTGGAGCTTTCTTAGCATTTTGAAGCCAATGGTGCTCTGTGAAATAAAAGTTGATGTCATGAAATTACTTACACGGACGTATAACAAACCAGGGGAAAATAAGAATTTAGAAATACTGGCAAAAAAGACAAGATGCTTAAGAAGCCTTTCCATTACAAAGCAGACCACAATTTTGACCCCAACATTCTTTCAGGTTGTAGCACAAATAATAAAATGCCCAAGCTGTAATAATGCGCATCCAGATGACTGAAATTGGTCTATGTTCTGTTTAACATGTGCGCTTAGGTGGCAAAGTGTCTGATCTCTCTGAATTCGAAACAACAGAGCTGATTAAGCACAAGTTTTAAGATGGAAAATTTCAGGTGCCCTTCTGTTGAAGTTTATGCTTATAGATTCTGCGATGCAGAAAACTATCTGACACAACAAAAGAATTTGTAACGTGTGCTTCAGATAGGCAGATAAAATCAACACACAGATTTCAGGGTTGGTTACCAAGTTTGTGTGGCAAACAAGTCTGTATTTATGAAGTACTCCGTCTGTAAACTAATATAAGATCTTTTAGATCACTAAAGTAGTGGTCTAAAAGGTATTATATTAGTTTACAGAGGGAGTAACTTGAAACTCGAATATTACCTCCGTCCCAAATTACTTGTCTTAGATTTGTCTAGATACGGATGTATCTAACACTAAAATGTAGACAAATCTAAGACGAGTAATTCGGGACAGAGGGAGTACTTCATATCAGATTTACACATGTAGTACATGACAACTTGAAATTCAATTACTCCGGAGTTATAGATGTAGTACATGAAAAAACTTGAAACTTCACAGTTACTTCAGAGCCACCATGATCATCAAATCAGGCAGCTAATTAATGCACATTGGCCGTGCTGTTTCGGTCATTCCACATTGCATTAACGGCTAAAATGGATGGTAAATGCTAAAATGCAACGGCAGTGGCAAAACCATAAAAAGAACTAACGGAACTGTGGAATTTTCATTATTAAACAGAAAGTAATGGCATGGCCATAATTCCAGACGAGACTAGTGGCACCGACATAAATTTCCATGGGTAGATTGTGGCATGATGCTATATTTCTGGAAGGAACAGAAATGAAAAATGTGGAGTTTTACAGTGGCAATTACTGACCACTGAACTGAATAGTTTCTGCAGGGAAGTAGGCAAGAAGCATAAGTGTGCCATGTACATACCAAGAACCTGCTTTGCAGTTAACCTGAGCTTTGGATCTGGTTCCAACATACGTCGAACCAAATCTTTAGCATTTTCCGATACATTAGGCCAGGGTTCTCGCTTAAAATCGATATTCCCACGAAGAATAGCTTGTGCTACCCCTTGTTCGGTCTCTGCAATATTTTCATGTAAGCTTTCATGAAGAGTAAAGATAAAGGCACAAAGCCAATGACAGATAAGGTTTGAATTAGTGTAGTACCAGCCCAAAACGGAGGAACTCCACATAGTAAAATATATAAGATAACCCCGGCACTCCATATGTCTATTTCCGGTCCATAGTTTCTCTTCAATACTTCGGGAGCCATGTAATAGGGGCTTCCAACAATTTCTGAAAACTTTTCACCTGAAAAAAATTAACACATAACGAAAGATTCAGATGAAAATATATCACTTTCTGTCCAAAAAGGCACACTGTGCAATCGCTGTATATCAACAACATTGCTAGCGACGCTACAATGTTTTATTTCAGGAACGGACTATGGCGCGACGGACAGAGAGCGTAAATCGCCCAGTACCACGGTCCACTCGACGTCAGCAAAGCACATCAACACCCTAAGTCCCAACCAGTAAGCATACTTGATAAGCTATGATCACTACTGGTGTTTAAGTGTCACTGTGAGGATGAACTGCTAACGTGAATAGTACTTCCTAGATTACAATTACTTTTTCTTATCTATAAGATTTGGTATGAGTTGGTTCCTTACATTATCTCATAGGGTTTGGTCGACACGCATTCTCTACATGAAGATAAAGGACAGGATTGTATCTCCAAAATTAAGTAAAATGGAAGACACACCATCCATCCCCTTGTCCTAAAATCCCCTCTCCTCCATTAAGCCATGCTCTCAGATCCAGACCCTGTCAGTATGGTAGATACATCCAGCATCCCTTCCTAAACTGTAATAATTTCAGTGTTACATAATTTATCCTAAAGTACAGCCCACCAAGCTCACCTCACACTGAAGAACTGAATGTAATCAGTGCAAAATGGCTAAATTTAGCAACAACTGATGTTCCACCACTTGCTTCTTCCGATTCCTAGAAGTAGTAGGCTGACACTAGAGACGTCCTAGATCGTGGACCTAAAGCACCAAACACAGAACCCACAACACGATGTTCAGCAAACCAAATAATCGAGGCTAAACCAACAGCATAGAGGGTTGACATTGAACTAATGCCATATCAAGCCAAATAGCGGAGTAAAGGCGATGCATATACATTATCCACTTGGTTGGATACTCCAGAATCCTGCCTTCAAAATACTAGCTACAGTCGCATTCGCTGTCCAACCCAAATTCCTTCCGATAATCCTAAGTTCTGAATGAAAGAGGCACCAACCAAGCAACGGCATTCAGCTACCGGGATGTCCATTGCCAGCACTCCACCTAAGACTAAGAGAGTCCATTAAACCAATATAAATCCCGCCACGTTTTTTTTATTCATCCAGAAATGCAGATTCTCCCAAATTGGGAAACGGATCTAAGATTCCAGTCCAGGGGGGGTTGGGTTACCGGGCTTGAAGAAAATGGAGAGGCCGAAATCGATGGCCTTGAGCGGCGAGTTCTCCTTCTTGTTGGCGAAGAGGAAGTTCTCGGGCTTGAGGTCCCGGTGGATGACGCCGTGGCGGTGGCAGAGCTGCACGACCTCGACGATGGTGCGGGTGACGTTGGCGGCGGCGCGCTCCGTGTAGTGGCCCCTGGCGACGATGCGGTCGAAGAGCTCGCCGCCCTCGCAGAGCTCCATGACGAGGTGCACGGCGCCCTCGTCCTCGCACGCCTCCCGCAGGGACACGATGCTGTGGCTGCGGGGCAGGTGGCGCATGATGGCCACCTCCCGCCGCACGTCCTCCACGTCGACGGGGGTGCGCAGCTTGCGCTTGGAGATGGACTTGCAGGCGAGCTGCTCCTTGGTGTCCCGGTCGACGCAGAGGTACGTGACCCCGAACTCGCCGCGCCCCAGCTCCCGGTCCAGCAGGTACTTGTCGTCGATCCCGCCGATGAAGTCGCACCCCTCCTCGCCCAGCACGGCCAGCCGCTTCGCCCCTCCGCCTCCGCCTCCTCCGCCCGCCGCCGCGCCCCCCGCGGCGCCGCTCCGAGGCTGGTGCGGCTTCCTCTTGGCGGCGGCGGCGGGGAAGTGCGAGGACTTGACGTCCTCCCGCGCGGCGGCGGCCGGCGAGCGGCAGCAGTTGCCCATGGCCGCGCGCGGGGATCAGCGGGGCGGGGGGCTAGGGTTTGCACGGCATTGCCCGGCTGGGTTGGAGGGAATTGAAGGGCGCTCGCTCTACTCTACTCTACTCTACTCTACCCTGCCAGCGGAGAGAGCCTACACGCGGAGGGAGGCAGGCGGACAGGGAGGGAGTAGAGGAGCAGTAACTGTGTCGCCCGCCGGGTAACGCAACGGCATGGCGGGGGACGCGTAGCGATGGATGGGCCGATGGGGGGTGGGGGGGGGGGGGGGGGCGCGTACGCGGCGGGGGCCGTTCGCGCGCGCGTGTGCATGACCGGTGGGGCTCTGGCGCTTCTGGGCCCGTTTCCGCGTGCGCCTTGCGGTTTGGCGGTGGGGGGTTTGACTGCGCCCGCGCACGGCGAGAGAGAAGAGGGGGATGGCGTGGCGTCGCTCCTTTTGTTTCCCTTTTTTCTTCCGCAAGATTTGCCGTTGCACACACGCAAGCAATGGAGTGGCACATCAGAAAAACAAAATATGTACGTATTTTTTAGCAGAAGAAAAACAATAATATTATGTACTGGGAATTCGTCTAGAGCTTTGGAATCTTACCTGTAAATGGAACTACGAATTTGTGTGTGTGAAGCTTTCGAAGTTGGGTAGTAGGGCCATGGCTTTCCAGGCATGTATAGCAAGGAACTGGAACAAGAAAGCTAAGGTACAGTGCAGTGGGCTTTTCGGGAGATTGTTGACATGAGAAAGCGACTGCGTGGGGGATTTATGGAGGATGAAGACCAGTGCACGGAAAATATTTTAATGTGTAATCAAGATATTGATTCATGAAATCATCGTGGCATTTATTTAAGCATTTGCCATGCTATTGATTCCTGAAATCAGCTTATCATTAAGTTAGGCTACAGAGGCGGGTTGGGCATTCTTGACTTTGAGGCTAAAGAATAGGGTCCTCCTCATTAAATGGTTGTTTAAGTTATTGACGGAAGATGGTGTATGACAAACCTTCCTGAGAAGAAAATATGTGGTTCAAAGGTGGTATCACAAATATACTGGAAGCCTAGGGACTCCCATTTTTGGGCGGGATTAATGGCAACGAAAAAATATTTCTTTCGCTATGGTTCATCCTCGAATAAGGATGGCTCCGAAATTAGATTCTGGGAGGATAAGTGGCTAGGTAATGCTACACTCCGGGAACAATATCCTGCTCTATACAATATTGTGCGTCACAAGGGCCAATGTTTTGAAATCATTTCCGCCAAATGTGACGTTCAGAAGGGATTTAATTGAACCTAGTCTTCTATTGTGGAACATATTACTCCAGCGGTTAGCCATGGTACAGTTGTCACAAGGGTCCAATATATTTCATTGGAACCTACATGGGAATAGAAAATTCTCAATGGATTCTATGTATAGAGCTTTGATCCAGACTGATGTGCTAGTTGATAATAATAAAAAGATCTGGAAGATGAAGATATCTCTTAGAACAAAATCTTTGCATGGTATCTTCGTCGCGGAGTCATTCTTCCTAAAGATAACCTTATCAAGAGGAATTGGTATGGAAGTACACAATATGTCTTTGTCTGCATGATGAGACAATAAAACATTTATTCTTCCATTGTAAATTAGTTCGTTCTATATGGTCAGTTGATACGTCTCCAACGTATCTATAATTTTTTATTGTTCCATGCTATTATATTATCTGTTTTGGATGTTTATTGGCTTTATTAAACACTTTTATATTATTTTTGGGACTAACCTATTAACCCAGAGCCTAGTGCCAGTTTCTGTTTTTCCCTTATTTCAGTGTTTCGCAGAAAAGAAATATCAAATGGAGTCCAAACGGAATGAAACCTTCGGAAAATTTATTTTTGGAAAGAAGGCAATACAGGAGACTTGTAGTGCACGTCAGGGGATCAACGAGGAAGCCACGAGGCAGGGGGCGCGCCCACCCCCCTGGGCACGCCCTCCACCCTCATGGGCCCCTCATGGCTCCCCTGATGTATTTCCTCCGCTTATATATATCCATATACCCTAAAACGATCGGGGAGCACGATAGATTGGGAGTTCCGCCGCCAGAAGCCTCCATAGCCACCGAAAACCAATCTAGACCCGTTCTGGCACCCTGCCGGAGGGGGAATCCCTCTCCGGTGGCCATCTTCATCATCCCGGTGCTCTCCATGACGAGGAGGGAGTAGTTCTCCCTCGGGGCTGAGGGTATGTACCAGTAGCTATGTGTTTGATCTCTCTCTCTCGTGTTCTTGAGGTGTTACGATCTTGATGTATCGCGAGCTTTGCTATTACAGTTGGATCTTATGATGTTTCTCCCCCTCTACTTTCTTGTAATGGATTGAGTTTTCCCTTTGAAGTTATCTTATCGGATTGAGTCTTTAAGGATTTGAGAACACTTGATGTATGTCTTGCGTGGGATACCCGTGGTGATAATGGGGTATTCTATTGATCCACTTGATGTATGTTTTGGTGATCAATTTGTGGGTTCCGCCCCATAAACCTATGCATAGGGGTTGGCACACGTTTTCGTCTTGACTCTCCGGTAGAAACATTGGGGCACTTTTTGAGGTTCTATGTGTTGGTTGAATAGATGAATTTGAGATTGTGTGATGCATATCGTATAATCATACCCACGGATACTTGAGGTGACATTGGAGTATCTAGGTGACATTAGGGTTTTGGTTGATTTCTGTCTTAAGGTGTTATTCTAGTACGAACTCTAGGGCTGTTTGTGACACTTATAGGAATAGCCCAACGGATTGATTGGAAAGAATAACTTTGAGGTGGTTTCATACCCTACCATAATATCTTCGTTTGTTCTCCGCTATTAGTGACTTTGGAGTGACTCTTTGTTGCATGTTGAGGGATAGCTATATGATCCAATTATGTTATTATTGTTGAGGGAACTTGCACTAGCGAAAGTATGAACTCTAGGCCTTGTTTTAACGCATTGCAATACCATTTGTGCTCACTTTTATCATTACTTTTACAATGACAACTAGAGATCATAGTTCTTGTGCCATGCTTGATTAGCTAGGAGCTTATAATGGTTTACCTTGCGTGCCAACATGCTATTAAAATGGTTGTGATGTGGTATGATAGGGTGGTATCCTCCTCTGAATGATTTAAGTGACTTGACTTGGCGCATGTTCACGCATGTAGTTGAAACAAAATCAGCATAGCCTTCACGATATCTATGTTCATGGTGGATTATATCCTACTCATGCTTGCATTCGGTGTTGATTAATTTTAATGCATGTTCATGACTGTTGTCGCTCTCTAGTTGGTCGCTTCCCAGTCTCTTGCTAGCCTTCACCCGTACTAAGCGGGAATACTGCTTGTGCATCCAACTCCATAAACCCAAAGTTATTCCATATGAGTCCACCATACCTACCTAAATACGGTATCTACCTGCCGTTCCAAGTAAATTTGTATGTGCCAAACTCTAAACCTTCAAATAATTATCCTGTTTTGTATGCTCGAATAGCTCATGTATCAACTATGGTTGTCCGTATCTTCCATGTTAGGCGGGTTATTATCAAGAGGAGTGGACTCCGCTCCTCACTCACGAGAAAGTGGTTGGTCACCGGGATGCCTAGTCCCATGCTTTATGCAAACTAAATCAAAATAATTGCAAACAAAACTCCCCCTGGGACTCTTGTTAGTTGGAGGCACTCGTTGTTTCGAGCAAACCATGGATTGATGCTTGTTGGTGGAAGAGGGAGTATAAACTTTACCATTCTGTTTGGGAACTGCTTATAATGTGTGTAGTATGGAAGACATTGTTGGAAATATGCCCTAGAGGCAATAATAAAATGGTTATTATTATATTTCTTTGTTCATGATAATTGTCTATTGTTCATGCTATAATTGTGTTATCCGGAAATCGTAATGCATGTGTGAATACATAGACCACAACACGTCCCTAGTGAGCCTCTAGTTGACTAGCTCGTTGATCAAAAGATAGTCATGGTTTCCTGACTATGGACATTGGATGTCATTGATAACGGGATCACATCATTAGGAGAATGATGTGATGGACAAGACCCAATCCTAAGCATAGCTCAAAGATCGTGTAGTTCGTTTGCTATAGCTTTTCCGAATGTCAAGTATCATTTCCTTAGACCATGAGATTGTGCAACTCCCGGATACCGTAGGAGTGCTTTGGTGTACCAAACGTCACAACGTGACTGAATGACTATAAAGGTACACTACGGGTATCTCCGAAAGTGTCTGTTGGGTTGGCACGAATCGAGACTGGGATTTGTCACTCCGTATAACGGAGAGGTATCTCTGGGCCCACTCGGTAATGCATCATCATAATGAGCTCAATGTGACCAAGTGGTTGATCACGGGATCATGCATTACGGTACGAGTAAAGTGACTTGCCGGTAACGAGTCTGAACGAGGTATTGGGATACCGACGATCGAGTCTCGGGCAAGTAACGTACCGATTGACAAAGGGAATTGCATACGGGATTGATCGAATCCTCGACATCGTGGTTCATCCGATGAGATCATCGAGGAGCATGTGGGAGCCAACATGGGTATCCAGATCCCGCTGTTGGTTATTGACCGGAGAGTCGTCTTGGTCATGTCTGCGTGTCTCCCGAACCCGTAGGGTCTACACACTTAAGGTTCGGTGACGCTAGGGTTGTTGAGATATTAGTATACGGTAAACCGAAAGTTGTTCGGAGTCCCAGATGAGATCCCGGACGTCACGAGGAGTTCCTAAATGGTCCCGAGTTGAAGATTTGTATATAGGAAGTCAAGTTTCGGCCATCGGGAAGGGTTTCGGGGTGATCGGTATTGTACCGAGACCACCGGAAGGGTCCTGGGGGTCCACCGGGTGGGGCCACCTATCCCGGAGGGCCCCATGGGCTGAAGTGGGAGGGGAACCAGCCCCAGATGGGCTGGTGCGCCCCCCATGGGCCTCCCCTACGCCTAGGGTTGGAAACCCTAGGGGTGGGGGCGCCCCACTTGGCTTGGGGGGCACTCCACCCCCCTTGGCCGCCCCCCCTTGGAGATGGCATCTCCTAGGGCCGGTGCCCCCCTAGGGGTCCTATAAATAGTGGGGGGTAGGGAGGGCAGCCGCACCCCGACCCCTGGCGCCTCCCTCTCCCTCCCGTGACACCTCTCCTTCTCGCAGTGCTCGGCGAAGCTGTAACGCCCTCGATGCGGCTATATCTCCCACGTGTCGAAGCATGACTTAGAGGCATAACCGCATTGAAAGCAATGACGCAAGTGAGGTAATCTTCACACAACCCATGTAATACATAAGGGAAAGAGATACATAGTTGGCTTACAATCGCCACTTCACACAATTACATGAATAAAGCATTACAACATTCAAATACAATCAAGGTCCGACTACGGAACCAAAATAAAAGAAGAACCCCAAATGCGACAAGGTCCCCGATCGACCCCAACTGGGCTCCACTACTGATCAACTAGAACGAAACGACACAAAGGACAAGATCTTCATCGAGCTCCTCCTGAGCTTGGTTGCGTCATCTGCACGGTTCAACGGCACCTGCAAGCTGGTTTTGGAAGTATTCTGTGAGCCACGGGGACTCAGCAATCTCACACCCTCGCGATCAAGACTATTTAAGCTTATGGGAAAGGTAAAGGTATGAGGTGGAGCTGCAGCAAGCGAGTAGCATATATGGTGGCTAACATACGCAAATGAGAGCGAGAAGAGAAGGCAAAGCACGATCGAGAACTATGGTCAAGAAGTGATCCTAGAACAACCTACGTCAAGCATAACTCCAACACCGTGTTCACTTCCCGGACTCTGCCGGAAAGAGACCATCACGGTTACACACGCGATTGATGCATTTTAATTAAGGTCAACTTCAGGTTTTCTATAACCGGACATTAACAAATTCCCATCTGCCCATAACCGCGGGCACGGCTTTCGAAAGTTCAAATCCCTGCAGGGGTGTCCCAACTTAGCCCATCACAAGCTCTCACGGTCAACGAAGGATATTCCTTCTAGCGGGAAGACCCGACCAGACTCGGAATCCCGGTTACAAGACATCCTCGACAATGGTAAAACAAGTCCAGCAACACCGCCCGATGTGCCGACAAATCCCGATAGGAGCTGCACATATCTCGTTCTCAGGGCACAACGAATAGGTCAAGCTACGAGTAAAACCAACCCTCGAGTTGCCCCGAGGTGGCCTCGCAGGCTGCCCGTTTTGGACCAACACTCAGAGGAGCACTGGCCCGAGGGGGTTAAAATAATGATGACCCTTGAGTCTGTAGAACCCAAGGGAAAGAAAAGGCTAGGTGGCGAATGGTAAAACCAATGTTGGGCATTGCTGGAAGAGTTTTATTCAAGGCGAACTGTCAAGGGGTTCCCATTATTACCCAACCGCGTAAGGAACGCAAAATCCGGGAACATAACACCGATATGACGGAAACTAGGGCGGCAAGAGTGGAACAAAACAGCAGGCATAAGACCGAGCCTTCCACCCTTTACCAAGTATATAGATGCATTAATTTAATAAGATATATTGTGATACCCCAACAAGTGAACATGTCCCAAACAAGAGACAACATCTCCATGTTCCAACAAGGAACAAACTTCAATCTTCACCTGCAACTAACAACGCTATAAGAGGGGCTGAGCAAAGCGGTAACATAGCCAAACAACGGTTTGCTAGGACAAGGTGGGTTAGAGGCTTGGTTCAACAATATGGGAGGCATGATAAGCAAGTGGTAGGTATCGCAGCATAGGCATAGCAAAAGAGCGAGCATCTAGCAAGCAAAGATAAAAGTGATTTCGAGGGTATGGTCATCTTGCCTGAAATCCCGCAAGGAAGAAGAACGAGTCCATGAAGAAGACAAACGGACGTAGTCGAACGGGTCCTCACAAACCCAACGTTATCGGAACCAACCCGAAGAAGCAACACCGGAAAGAAGCAAACAATCATGGTAAACAACCATCACATAACATGGCATGATGCGCAAAACAATTACGATACATGTCCGGTTTAAATATGCATGGCATGGCAAAGTGCACAAACAACACTACAAGTTAAGTGGAGCTCAATATGCAACGAGTTGCATATTGACGGAACACCACATGCCTTATTTAGTTCTCTCTCGTTTATGTACTCAACAAAATTAAATGTTTGTTAACATGGCAAGAGGTGAAGCAAATGAAAACTACCTATCTAGTCAAGTTTAAATGAGGGCGGAAACAACGAACAACAATTCCGGAAACTCCTCATATGCATATATTAGGTTTGGTACTGTTCTGCCCTAAACATAATTTTAGAGTTGTTAAGCATGCAAAGTGAAGCCACCATGTTAAACTAGGCATTTTCTACCCCATTTACATATAAAGTTTATTAAAATCCGAGCTACGGTTATTTAGTTGTGAAATAAAGCATTTTAGCAAGTTATTTAAACAAATTTAAACAAACAGCATTTTAAACATTTTAAACATGGATGAAAGTTGCATATTATTAAACTAGACAAAATTCTAAGCAACTTTCATATATAATTCATTTTAATCCGATGCACGGTTGAGAAGTTATTAAATGCATGAAGTATGAGGGTTTTTCTGCAAAACTGCAAAACCTGGGATAATAGCTAAATTCGCAGAGCCTAAAAAAAGATACTGGGCCAAATCCTGTTGGCCCAACAGGAAGAGGGGATCTGGAGGGCGGCTCACATCGGCCCGACTGGCGCTGCGGATCTGGACTGGGGTGAACTGGGCCTTGGCGCTGGAGGAGGTCTACGTTGTCGCTGGAGTTGGGCCAGGGTGAGGCCACGGTCAACGAAGGCTCAAGGCAGGGGCGTCTCCCTCCTGCTCGACTGCAGAAGCAGAGGCACGGCAGGGAGCCTGCAGTGGCGCGAGGCTGCGATGGCGCTGGAGTGGGCGCACGGAACGGAGGGAGGTGCGGCGAGATGGGCTCTTCAGGCAGGGGACGGCGGCGAGGATCCACCGGATCTCACGAGAGGAGCTTGTTCCTGACGGCGGGAGCTGCAGAGGCCATGGCGGGGGAAGAATTTAGAGGGGATGCAGCAGGAAAGAGAGAACACAAGGGAAGGAGAGCAACGGCAAGGCTCACCGGAGCATGAGCGGGCGGCAAGGACGAAGCAAAAGTGACCCGAGCTGGCAGGTGACTAGGGCGGCGCGGCTCCATCTCCATGGACAGTTGCCATGGTCTGTTTCCTGTGAAGAGAAGCGAGAGAGATGAGAGATAGAGAAGCACGGGGAGGAAGGGAGATACAGGGGAGGAGAGGAGCGGGACGAGGCCGGTCCTCGCCGTGATCGCCGGCGTGCTGGAGAGGAGCTCCGACGAGGTGGACGGAATCGAGCTCCTCCCGATCTGGCTCGGTGCGGCTGCTGCGGGGCTAAGGGGAGAGGACGCCTGGGATGGCTGCTGGCCATCTGATCCAGATCGAAAGGTCGAGGTTGACTGAATCTTGGCAGGTGGTGGGGGTTGGCTGATGGTTTGGATCGGAGGGATGCAGGGATTGGTTCGACGCTGAAACCAAGGGAGAGAGTGGCGGCAGCGGAGACGAGAGGGATTTGGTGGATGGGACAATGTCTCTAGATTTTAGGGTTTGCACTGTATATATAGCAAACCGATTAGGTTTAGGGGTAAAAGGTCCCTCCGGTCTTAATCGGACGGTCCCGGATAAATAGGCTAGGGAGATCAAATAATAAAACAGAGATGTTTTCTAGACGTTTGGGGATGATCCGGATCCAACGGTGACGACTGCCCGGGTCGGGCCCGGGACAATTTCGGACGCGCACGTGAGGGGTTCGATGCACTGTTCAGCGAGGGTTTCGGGGCCTGGTGGTTGATAGCGGACTGTGAAGAAGGGCTAGGACTTAGAGGAAAGAGGGGGAATGCTGCCCGGCGACTGTTTCCGGAGACCGAAAACGTCCGACGTTAGACCGGCTACACTGCCGCTATAGTTAATCGTTGGGGCGTCAAACGAACTCCGAATGCGATGAAACTTGGCAGGCGGCCTACCTACACTATAATAAGGCCGCACGCCAAATTTCAACCCAATCCGAGAAAATTTTCCGGCCACTTATAATATACTATCTCGGACATGCCGCGGGCGCGTGCAATTGTGGTTGGGCTCAGAACGGACAACGGAGAGAACTCGGAGAACCGGACGAATGCAAGTTTTTGAAAAACATGATGATGCTATGCAAATGATGACATGATGAAATGCAACACGCAAGCAAATGACATGGCAACGCAGCGACTAACTGGAAGACACCTGGCACATCGGTCTCGGGGCGTTACAGAAGCCCTGCCGAGATCGCCGTAGTTTCCACCACCACGCCATCGTGTTGCTGGATCTCCATCAACCTCTCCTTCCCCCTTACTTGATCAAGTTGGAGGAGACGTCTTCCCAACCGTACGTGTGTTGAACGCGGAGGTGCCGTCGGTTCGGCACTAGGTCATCGGTGATTTGGATCACGACGAGTACGACTCCATCAACCCCGTTCTCTTGAACACTTCCGCTCGCGATCTACAAGGGTATGTAGATGCACTCCTCTCTCCCTCGTTGCTAGATGACTCCATAGATTGATCTTGGTGATGCATAGAAAATTTTAAAATTCTGCTACGTTCCCCAACAGATATTTCCATCTCTTGGTTCTTATGTTGACAATGAAAGTATACCGCTCAAAATATTATTCACCTCTATTTCAAAACCGAGCTCTGGCACCTCTACAAATCCCTGCTTCCCTCTGCGAAGGGCCTATCTATTTACTTTCATGCTGAGTCATCATCCTCTTATTAAAAAGGACTAGTTGGAGAGCACAACTGTCATTTGCATTCATTATTGTTAGTTTACATTGAGTATGACTTGACTGGATCTCTTTTACCATGAATTACAATGTCTAGTCAGTTCTTGATCTTTAAAGGTGCTCTGCATTTATATTTTGCGGTCTCAGAAAGGGCTAGCGAGATACCATTTTGTTATATCATATTATGATTGTTTTGATAAAGTGTTGTCATCCGAGATTTATTATTATTGCTCGCTAGTTGATTATGCCATTGATATGAGTGAACTTGAGATCTAAGCGTTATTGTGAATGTGGTTACTCATAATCTTTGCTGAAAACTTGAATGCTGGCTTCACATATATACAACAACAAGAGCAAACAGAGTTTGTAAAAGTTTTTCTTTATCACTTTCAGTTTATCAACTGAATTGCTTGAGGACAAGCAAAGGTTTAAGCTTGGGGGAGTTGATACGTCTCCGTCGTATCTACTTTTCCAAACACTTTTGCCCTTGTTTTGGACTCTAACTTGTATGATTTGAATGAAACTAACCCGGACTGACGCTGTTTTCGATAGAATTACCATGGTGTTATTTATGTGCAGAAACAAAAGTTCTTGGAATGACCTGAAACTTCACGGAACAACTTTTCGGAAATAAAAAAAAATCTTTGCAAAAGATGAAGGCCAGGGGGCCCACCACCTGTCCACGAGGGTGGGGGCGCGCCTGCCCCCCTAGGGCGCGCTCCCCTACCTCGTGGGCCCCTTGGAGCTCCTCCGACCTCAACTCCAATTCTATATATTTGGTTTCGGGGAGAAAAAAATCAAAGAGAAGAATTCATCGCGTTTTACGATATGGAGCCGCCGCCAAGCCCTAAAACCTCTCGGGAGGGCTGATCTGGAATCCGTTCGGGGCTCTGGAGAGGGGAATCCGTCGCCATCGTCATCATCAACCATCCTCCATCACCAATTTTATGATGCTCACCGTCGTGCGTGAGTAATTCCATAGTAGGCTTGTTGTACGGTGATGGGTTGGATGGGATCTATCATGTAATCGAGTTAGTTTTGTTAGGGTTTGATCCCTAGTATCCATTATGTTCTGAGATTGATGTTGCTATGACTTTGCTATGCTTAATGCTTGTCACTAGGGCCCGAGTGCCATGATTTCAGATCTGAACCTATTATGTTTTCATCAATATATGAGAGTTCTTGATCCTATCTTGCAAGTCTATAGTCACCTATTATGTGTTATGATCCGTTAACCCCGAAGTGACAATAATCGGGAAACTTACCGGTGATGACCGTAGTTTGAGGAGTTCATGTATTCACTATGTGTTAATGCTTTGGTCCGGTACTCTATTAAAAGGAGGCCTTAATATCCCTTAGTTTCCGTTAGGACCCCGCTGCCACTGGAGGGTAGGACAAAAGATGTCATGCAAGTTCTTTTCCATAAGCACGTATGACTATATTCGGAATACATGCCTACATTATATTGATGAACTGAAGCTAGTTCTGTGTCACCCTAGGTTATGATTGTTACATGATGAACCACATCCAGCATAATTCTCCATCACCGATCCATTGCCTACGAGCTTTCCATATATTGTTCTTCGCTTATTTACTTTTCCATTGCTATTGCTATCATCACTACAAAATACCAAAAACATTACTTTTGCTATCATTACCTTTTGCTACCGTTACCACTACTATCATATTACCTTGCTACTAAACACTTTGCTGCAGATATTAAGTTCCCAGGTGTGGTTGAATTGACAACTGAGCTGCTAATACTTGAGAATATTCTTTGACTCCCCTTGTGTCGAATCAATAAATTTGGGTTGAATACTCTACCCTCGAAAACTGTTGCGATCCCCTATACTTGTGGGTTATCAGAGACTTGCAGGTAACGAGATTGAACTAGATATGATGATACCGACGATCGAATTTCGGGCAAGTAACTTACCGATGACAAAGGGATCAATGTATGTTGTTATGCAATTTGACCGATAAAGATCTTGGTAGAATATGTAGGAACCAATATGAGCATCCAGGTTCCGCTATTGGTTATTGACCGGAGACGTGTCTCAGTCATGTCTACATAGTTCTCGAACCCGTGGGGTCCGCACGCTTAACGTTCGATGACGATTTATATTATGAGTTATGTGATTTGATGTACCGAAGGTTGTCCGGAGTCCCGGATGAGATCACGGACATGACGAGGAGTCTCAAAATGGTCGAGACATAAAGATTGATATATTGGACCATGTTATTTGGACATCGAAAGTGTTCCGGATGATTTTGGGTAAAACCGGAGTGCCGGAGGGGTTATCGAAAACCCGGGGGGAACTAATGGGCCACCATGGGCCTTAGTGGAGAGAGAGGAGGGCAACCAGGGTAGCCCCCCCCCTTGCAGTCCGAATTGGACAAGGGAATGGGGGCGGCGCCCTCCTTTCCTTCTCCCTCTCTCCCTCTCCTTCCTCCCCCCTCACTCCCTCTTGGTGGAATCCTACTAGGACTAGGAGTCCTAGTAGGACTCCCCTCCTTGGGCGCGCCCCCTAGGGCCGACCGGCCTCCTCCTCCCCTCCTTTATATACGGGGAGGGGGCACCCCATAGACACACAAGTTGATCTTTAGCCGTGTGTGGTGCCCCCTTCATAGTTTTACACCTCGGTCATATTATCTAGTGCTTAGGCGAAGCCCTACGTCGGTAACTTCATCATTACCGTCGTCACGTCGTCGTGCTGACGGAACTCTCCCTCGGCCTCAACTGGATCAAGAGTTCGAGAGACGTCACCGAGCTGAACGTGTGCAGATTGCGGAGGTGCCGTACGTTTGGTACTTGGATCGGTTGGATCGCGAAGACGTTCGACTGCATCAACCGCGTTACTAAACGCTTCCGCTTTCAGTCTACGAGGGTACGTGGACACACCCTCCCCCTCTCGTTGCTATGCATCTCCTAGATAGATCTTGCGTGATCGTAGGTAAATTTTTTGAAATACTGCGTTCCCCAACAGAGGCCGGGCTCGGGCTTGTTACATTTGCATTTTAGGAAAGGGGTCCAGCCCTAGGCCCCACGGGCTTTCCCACTGGTGGGTCAGGCTTGGTTATGAAATCTAGGCCCGACGGCCGGCTCGGGCCCGGGCCTAGGTTTTCTAGTACGGGCTTTGTTAGGCCCGGCCCGGCATATGCGAGGTATATTTGAAGGTAATGTTTCCTCTCCTCTTGTCATTTAGTTAATTCAATGATAAATATAAATATTACCGGTGACTAATATTACACCAACTCATGTTTTTTACACATACCACAAAACACCCTAGTATTTGGCGGTCGCCGATGGTTGTGACAACAAAATGTGATGGAAGAAATGTGATGTACAAGCCAACAATAGGGCAACACCTTAATACAACACTGCTAAGTGCTAGGCACCGCTCTTAATCGCCGACAGGTCCTTCCCTCAGGCCCCTAGTCCACGATGCCTCAACTTTGATCAAGTCGGGAAGGCTTATGAGTCAGGATATTCATTGTCGAAGATGTCTGTGTTTGATAGATCCTTTAAGTCACGGGCGACAACGAGGTGGCTTTTCTCGCGGCAACAAAGAAGCGGGTGTTGCCACCACTTGAGGAAGTCTTCCTTAACAACGTGCAACCGAAAAGAAGACCGAATCCATGAGAGCACCTCATGCCACAAAATTGTTCGAAAAGAGGCGGCCGAGGAGGATGTGGAAGGCCAAGTCGAGGATGATGTTTCGAGGTTTAGTTTACTCCCTTCGTTTAGGTGTGTAAGTCATCTTTCAAAAACCAAATAATTTCAAAACACTTAGGCACGGTACATTAAGCGCTTGTTCGGCGGCTCTCCGCGGAGCGGAGCTGACGGAGCACCCTTTTACCAGCTCCCCGATTTATAACTGATCGCCACTTCACTCCGGCGCGGAGCCGCGGAGCGGAGGGAGTCCGAACGCGCCCTAACTCCCTCCTCGTTTTTTATTTTGTGACATATCAAACCAATAAGAGAACCCCCGGCAAAAAGAAAAAACAATAAGAGATGCGGGTCGCATGCTTTCAATAGCTTGAGACTTTCAAACATGACATACAGTGGTTAATTCATTGCATGCAATGCTATTAACTAGAAAAAAACATTAAGTTCTCTCGTTTTTTCCTCCGCCTTGATCACGATGCATAACCTAAAATGACTCATTATATCTGTTTGACACCCAGAGGGAGGAAGTAATTGTTTTCTCGAGTGTTCACTACAGGAGTACAGGCTCATTATATCTGTTTGTCTGCTACGCGCCCATTCGTGGTTACGTCGCGTTTAACCTTCTGCAAGTGGCCTAATTGAAAATTGGCTCGTTTGCTTCCGACGGTCTCTTGCCGTTCGCACCGAGGCTGCTGGACACCGTGACATGACAGCCGTGTGCCCGTGTGGTATTAATATTTGCCAGTATATAATGATGAGTGCACTGCGCAGCTTGCATTTTCTTTTTTATTCTTCGTGTAGATTTAGCTTTATGCTGATTTTTTGTTGGGAAACAGAGGGAAAAGGATGTTGGCAACGCAGCCGCTGGCGGTTGCAACCACCACTAGAAACCTCTCCTCAAACGTCCCCGTGCCGAAATTCAGTTAGGAATTCTCAGAAAAACGCAGTTCTCAAAACGAGATAGACCCATGTTTTGGTTGGAGCGGATAAAGCTGAAGCGCCGAGCTGCGCAGGGCAGCACAGGGGGGACAAAGCAACAGCTGCAGCCCTCCCATTGATCAGCGCATATCCGACGACCCACGGCAACAGCGGCAGCGACAGCGACAGCGACGGCTCGACCATCATCGATGGAGGCACGGTGCTCCACCATGGATTGCGACCTGTGAGCCGCGAGACGTCCCGGAGAAGAACCGCTAAAAGCAGCGCGGCGGGGCGTGAGAAAAGCGGGTAGAAGAAGACGAGAGAGCAGGAGATCCTGCACTGCATGCCAACCCCGTTTTGGGCAGTAGTTTGAACGCGAGGGCTCGGGCGGCGGTGGCGCCTGCCTGCAATCTGAGAAGCGGCCAAAGCCTACTGTCGTGGACAGGGGGACGGGCCCCGGCGCGGCGCTGCACCGATCGCGGCAGGTGACAGCCAGCTAACCACTGACCTTGCTAGCCATGGAATCGCGGATCTTTGCCGAGAGCAGCGGCAAAGTCTTCTTCTCCGAACAGTACCTACCATCCGCTCAAAAGAAGCAACGCTGGCTGGCCGGCCGGGGCTCCACTTTGGTGCGCCCTTTTTCTTCGGATGCCATCATCGTTGCGCCTGCCCTGCCGCCCCTGTTCTTGTCCTGTTTTTTCCCTTGTTATAAGCGAAACGCCGGGGCGTGGCAGCGCTTTGGGCCGGTGGGTTCGTCATTTGGACGGCGGCACAGAGGCCGGCATTGCGAGCTGGTCACGTGTTGGGGGGCTCGTACGTGCACGGGCGCCATCGCATGCGGCTCACGTTCGCCCCTCCAAGAACGATGGGGCTAGTGAGCTTCACGACCCGGCCACGTGCGTCATAAACGGGGGTCGACTGCTCCTGCCGGGGAGATCGGGCAATCCTCGTTGGTTTTACATAGTCAACCTTGCATTCACACGCGAGCTATCGCGCCATCGCTGTGCTGCAGCCGGATTGAATGAATTCGGGCGCGGCGCGGCCCACAGGCCGCCCCGCGGCAACAGTGGCGGGCCGGCGCCATTTAAGACGACGGACGGACTCGAACGATTGGACCTTGTCCTCCCTGCAGCAAGAGGCCACCGTTTCTCTCCATCACGCTGACGCTGCCCGGGCCGGGCGAGTAGATCGATCGCGCAGCAGCACTACAGTGTTGCAGCTGTTTTTGTTTGTAGTACTCCACAAGCTGGATCATGTGGAGGAGCAGAGCGAGCGAGTGGCGTCATGCTGCTGCGCAGGTCCTGCACCCGGGCCACCTTGTCACTGTTTGGATTCTCGAGATCTGTGCCCCGACCCTACACCAGCCTCATTTTCAATTTCATTTTAATCCTTGCCACGATGGCAATCTTTTATATTATATAAAAGAAGGCAACAAGACGGAGGATTCGGTTCCAAGGGAACAATGCCGACCTCTTTTTTTTTCAAAAAGGGGATTTCCTCGGACTCTGCATCAGAGTGATGCATGCGGCCGCTTTATTAACCAAATAAAAAGGTACCAACAAGGTTCTGAAGTCTTGAACTGTAGAAAAAAAAGACAGCAAGCTCACACAAAGCTAAAATAGGGCTAGAAACACAAACTAGCCAAGAAAAGACGCCACAACCGGCTGGCTAAAGATAGATAGGTGAACTAATTGCCTATCCTATTACATGACCACAATCCAAACCAGTTGAAGATATATCCCGAGCTACCATCTCCCAACGGATAGATGCAGTAACCAAATGCTCCCTGACTCCCATCGAAGTGAGTAGCGACCACGAACGGATCAGTGCCGTGGTTGGGAAAATAACCTGCAAAAAATGAATGCGTGCTGTTCTGTTAAAAACCAAATCATTTCTGCAATCCAGATAGTCCACATCAAAGCGCAAACTCCAACCCGAATGTGTCTCGCTAAGTCAAGCTCAATCCCATTAAGCCATGTCCCAAATAACGCGTTGACAGAATTCGGTGGAGTAATATTAAAAGCAATGTGGACCGTCCGCCAAAGGACTTTGGCCAACGGGCAATGAAGGAAGAGGTGTTTGATCGTCTCATCCCGATCACACAAACTACACCTAGTAGGTCCTGTCCAATTACGCTTTATCAAATTGTCCTTGGTTAAAATAACTTGTTTATGGACAAACCACATAAACACTTTTATTTTCAAAGGAACTTTGACATCCCAAACATTCTTGGAGGTAGGAATGGAATTCAAATTAATCGCATCAATGTACATTGATTTAACTTAGAATACTCCTGACCTAGTCAGTTTCCAGCGTAATTCATCGGGTTGTTGAGAAAGCTGAACCTCCATCAATCTCCTAACTAGACGTAGTCATTTTTCCCAACGATTGCCCGCTAGCGACCGTTTAAACTGAATATTAAGGGGGATAGATTGAAATACCGTTGCAACGAACACCTCACGTCGTTGAACAATACGATACAAAGACGGATATTGAATGGCCAAGGGTGTCTCGCCGAGCCAAGTATCCTCCCAGAAGCGCGTACTAGCGCCATTTCCAATAACAAACTTTGTTCTATTAAACAAGGATTGTTTGACTATCATCAGTCCTTTCCAAAAAGGCGAGTCAGTCGACCTGACTGTGACCTGGGACAAAGTGTTTGTCTGGAGGTACTTGCTGCGAAGGATTTGCGCCCACGTGGCATCAGTCTCAAATGAGAGCTTCCACAGCCACTTACTAAGAAGGCATCTGTTCTTAACCTCAAGATTCTCAATACCAAGACCCCCTTGGTCTTTCGGTCTACAGATGATATCCCATTTAGCAAGCCGGTATTTTCTTTTAAGTTCATCACCCTGCCAAAAGAAACGCGATCGATAGAAGTCCAGTCTTTTCCTAACACCAACTGGGACCTCAAAGAACGATAAGAGAAACATAGGCATACTCGTGAGCACCGAATTTATCAGAATTAATCGGCCTCCGTATGACATGAGCTTACCCTTCCAGCAACTCAGTTTCTTCTCGAATCGGTCCTCGATGCACTTCCATTCTCTATTTTGTCAGCCTACGATGGTGGATTGGAATACCTAGGTAAGAGAAAGGTAAATCCCCCAACTCGCACCCAAATAATTGCCTATAAGCCGCCTGTTCTTCTTTGGCTCTACCAAAACAGAACAACTCACTCTTATGAAAGTTAATCTTTAACCCGGTCAATTGTTTAAAAAGGCATAACACCAGCTTCATATTTCTCGCCTTGGCCAAGTCATGCTCCATAAAGATGATTGTATCATCAGCGTACTGAAGGATGGATACACCTCCATCAACGAGATGAGGTACCAAGCCACCTACTTGACCATTCTCCTTAGCCCTTCCTATCAAGATTGCTAACATATCCACCACAATGTTAAACAGGATAGGGGACATCGGATCTCCTTGTCTTAGGCCTTTATGTGTCTGGAAGTAATGACCTATATCGTCATTCACTTTAATTCCCACACTCCCTTTTTGCGTAAATGATTCAACCTGTCGGCGCCAGGCTTCATCAAAACCTTTCATACGCAATGCCTGTTGGAGGAATGGCCATTTGACCTTATCGTACGCTTTCTCGAAATCCACCTTAAAAATTACTCCATCTAATTTTTTGGAATGGATTTCATGGAGCGTTTCATGAAGGACGACCACCCCTTCAAGAATGTTTCTGTCCGGCATGAAAGCAGTTTGGGATTGTTGCACCACATAATGTGCAATTTATGTGAGCCTATTAGTCCCGACCTTGGTGAAAATTTTGAAACTAACATTGAGGAGGCAGATCGGCCTGAACTGCTCAATTCTCACAGCATCCGTTTTCTTAGGAAGCAATGTGATAGTTCCAAAATTCAAGTGAAATAAGTGAAGCTGTCCAGAGAACAGATCATGAAACATAGGTAACAAATCCCCCTTAATAATGTGCCAACACTTTTTATAGAACTCGACCGGGAATCCATCCAGTCCGGGAGCCTTATTGTTTTTCATCTGTGCAATAGCATCAAACACCTCCTTCTCTAAGAACGGGGTGACCAGAATATCATTATCGGCAGTCGATAGTTGAGGTACATCCTCAGTCCTGGACTCATCGAGGGACACACAATTATCCCGCGGAGGTCCAAATAACTGCCTATAATACTCGGTGAGGGAGTCCTGGATTAGGGGGTGTCCGGATGGCCGGACTATACCTTCAGCCGGACTCCTGGACTATGAAGATACAAGATTGAAGACTCCGTCCCGTGTCCGGAAGGGACTTTCCTTGGCGTGGAAGGCAAGCTTGGCGATACGGATATACAGATCTCCTACCATTGTAACCGACTCTATGTAACCCTAACCCTATCCGGTGTCTATATAAACCAGAGGGTTTTAGTCCATAGGACATCATATTCATACACAACAATCATACCATAGGCTAGCTTCTAGGGTTTAGCCTCTCCGATCTCGTGGTAGATCTACTCTTGCACTACCCATATCATCAATATTAATCAAGCAGGATGTAGGGTTTTACCTCCATCGAGAGGGCCCGAACCTGGGTAAAACTTCGTGTCCCTTGCCTCCTGTTACCATCCGGCCTAGACGCACATTTCGGGACCCCCTACCCGAGATCCGCCGGTTTTGACACCGACATTGGTGCTTTCATTGAGAGTTCCTCTATGTCGTCGCCGTCAGGCTCAATGGCTCCAACGATCATCAACAGCGATGCAGTCCAGGGTGAGACCTTCCTCCCCGGGCAGATCTTCGTCTTCGGCGGCTTCGCACTTTGGGCCAATTCACTTGGCCATCTGGAGCAGATCGAAAGCTACGCCCCTGGCCGTCAGGTCAGATTTGGAAGTTTAAACTACATGGCTGACATCCGCGGGGACTTGATCTTCGACGGATTCGAGCCACTGCCGAGCGCGCCGCACTGTCCCGACGAGCATGATCTAGCTCTGCCGCCGAACAGTGCCCTGGAGGCCACACCCGCATCGGCTTCGATCCTTAATTTGGAGCCAACTGCGCCGATCGAGGATGGGTGGCTAGACGCCACCTCGGGGGCTGCGATCCCAACGGCGATTGAGCCGAACACCAGCCCCGCACTCCGCGAGACTCATGACTCCAAGGAGCCGGACTCCTCTCCGGACTCCAAACCCTCCGCGCCCCTGCCGATCGAATCCGATTGGGCGCCGATCATGGAGTTTACTGCCGCGGACATCTTTCAACACTCGCCTTTCGGCGATATTCTGAAGACACTGAAGTCTCTCTCTTTATCAGGAGAGCCCTGGCCGGACTACGGTCAGCAAGGTTTGGATTCGGACGATGAAGAAATTCAAAGCCCACCCACCACCCACTTTGTAGCCACTGTCGACGACTTAACCGACATGCTCGACTTCGACTCCGAAGACATCGACGGTATGGACGCCGATGAAAGAGACGATGAAGAACCAGCGCCTATCAGGCCCTGGAAAGCCACCTCGTCATATGACATATACATGGTGGACACCCCAAAAGAAGGAGATGGCGATGGACCAACGGAGGATGACCCCTCCAAGAAACAGCCTAAGCGTCAGCGTCAGCGGCGCCGCTCAAAATCCCGCCAAAACAAATACGGTGATTCCAGCACGGGAGATAATAATACTCCGGAAAGTGCCGAAGAAAACCCCCTCCAGCAAGATTTAGCACAGGAGGATGGAGAAACCAGCCCTCATGAGAGAGCGGCAGACAAAGAGGTCGAGGACGATAATTATATGCCTCCCTCCGAAGACGAGGCAAGCCTCGACGACGACGAATTCGTCGTGCCAGAGGATCCCGTCGAGCAAGAGCGTTTTCAACGCAGGCTTATGGCCACGGCAAGAAGCTTTAAGAAAAAATAGCAACAGCTTAGAGCTGACCAAGATTTGGTAGTCGACAGATGGACTGAAGTCCTTGCGGCCGAAGAGCATAAACTCGAACGCCCCTCCAAGAGCTACCCAAAGCGTAGGTTGCTACCCTGATTAGAGGAGAAAGCATTTGATGCGGCCGACCGGCCACCTCGTGGCCGCGACAGAGAGGCCTCTCGGCCCTCCACTCAAGCCGCACCCCGTACCAAGGCACGGAAATATGCGCCGGACTTACGAGATATGTTGGAGGACAAGGCAACGCAAACAAGATCGATCTACGGATCGCGTGGGCACCCCACGGCTCGAGACGGTAACCGTCACGCCGGCCACAAATTCGGCAGGGCCAAACACAGTAGACAAAACTCATTGGAGCTACGTCATGATATAGCCCAGTACAGAGGCGCCGCACACCCACTATGCTTTACAGACGAAATAATGGATCATCAAATCCCCGAGGGTTTCAAACCCGTAAACATCGAATCATATGATGGCACAACAGATCCTGCGGTATGGATCGAGGATTATCTCCTTCATATCCACATGGCCCGCGGCGATGATTTTCACGCCATCAAATACCTCCCACTCAAGCTTAAAGGACCAGCTCGTCATTGGCTTAACAGCTTGCCAACAGGATCAATCAGTTGTTGGGAGGACCTGGAAGCCGCATTCCTCGACAATTTCTAGGGCACTTATGTGCGACCCCCAGACGCCGATGACCTAAGTCACGTAATTCAGCAGCCAGATGAATCGGCCAGGCAATTCTGGACATGGTTCCTAACAAAGAAAAATCAAATAGTCGACTGTCCGGACGCCGAGGCCCTAGCAGCCTTCAAGCACAATATCCGTGACGAGTGGCTTGCCCGACACCTTGGACAGGAAAAGCCGAAGTCTATGGCAGCACTCACGACACTCATGACCCGCTTTTGCGCGGGAGAAGACAGTTGGCTTGCTCATAGCAACAATATGACCAAGAACCCTGGTAATTCGGATACCAGGGACAATAGTGGCAGGTCGCGTCGCAACAAGCAGAAGCGCCGCATTAACGGCGACAATACTGAGGATACGGCAGTTAATGCCGGATTCAGAGGCTCTAAATCCGGTCAGCGGAAAAAGGAATCCCAGGGGCCCGTCCAGTTTGGACCGAATACTCGACCGCTTGTGCCAGATACATGGCACCCTCGAAAAGCCGGCCAATCACACCAACAGGGATTGTTGGGTGTTCAAGCAGGCAGGCAAGTTAAATGCCGAAAATGAAGACAAGGGGCTACATAGCGATGACGACGAGGAGCCCCGGTCGCCGAACAACAGTGGACAGAAGGGTTTTTCCCCACAAGTGCGGATGATGAACATGAAATACGCAACCCACGTCCCCAAAAGGGAGCGGAAGCGCGTGTTAAGGGACGTATACGCGGTAGAGCCAGTCGCCCCAAAGTTCAACCCATGGTCCTCCTGCCCGATCACCTTTGATCGAAGGGACCATCCCACTAGCATCCGTCATGGCGGATTCGCCGCATTGGTTCTAGACCCAATTATCGACGGATTTCACCTCACTAGAGTCCTTATGGACGGCGGCAGCAGCCTGAACCTGCTTTACCAGGATACAGTGCGGAAAATGGGCATAGATCCCTCAAGGATTAAGCCCACCAAAACGACCTTTAAAGGCGTAATACCAAGTGTGGAGGCCAACTGTACAGGCTCAGTCACACTTGAAGTGGTCTTCGGATCTCCGGATAATTTCCGAAGCGAGGAGTTAATATTCGACATAGTCCCATTCCGTAGTGGCTATCACGCACTGCTCGGGCGAACCGCATTTGCCAAGTTCAATGCAGTACCGCACTACGCATACCTTAAGCTCAAGATGCCAGGCCCTCGAGGAGTAATTACGGTCAATGGAAACACCGAACGCTCCCTCCGAACGGAGGAGCACACGGCGGCCCTTGCAGCGGAAGTACAAAGCAGCCTCTCCAGGCAGTTCTCCAGTCCGGCCATTAAACGACCGGACACCGTCAAGCGCGCCCGGAGTAACCTACAACAAGACCGCCTGGCACGATCCGAGCAGGCGTAGCAATGCGGCCCCAACCCCAGCCCTAGCAAAAAGGCGACGCCAGTGCTTCGCATACATAACTACGCTCTAGAAATACCATGGGTACAGGGGGAGGGGCACCATCACGGCACGCCCGAAGCACGGCTTAAACCGCACCAGGGGCTGCCGATTTTTTAATTCTCTCTTACTTTCAGGACTCCATTCTTCGGAAGGCCTGTTCGGCAGTTCAATTGACGCACAAACGATGCAAGAACCAAGGAAGCAGACAAGCCACGCCGCATTACGGAACTCTCATGTGGTCTCTATCACGAGCAGTATACCTGTTTCACACATTATTTCGCAGCTTGCCCCTGGAACGGACATGTTAAATAGTCCAACCTTTTGCTTATCGCATTATTTGTATCGTTCTGCTTTGATCACCGCCCTCTTTAATAAAAAATGCATAGATTTTGTCTATTTTTGCATTACTTTTTTATATGTTCCTTAACGACATGTTGTACCCGTACACTTTGGTACGGCCAAAATACGCCAGGGGCTTCAGTACCCCTCAACATGGTGTGAGAAGTCCGAACACTTTAACAAGTGCGGCACCCCGAACTTATAGCATTATATGCATCGGCTCCGAATCATGTCTTGGGTCAATAGTTGGGTTTGCCCGGCTCCTATGTTTTGGTGCCTTACGTTCCTCTATATCGGCTAAGGTAGCACTAGGAGAACCACTGCGATTGTGCCCCAGTTGAGCTGGGCCGAGCACCTCAGTGGAGAAAGCTAAAACTGACCGTCATGATGAGGCGAGAGCTGGTCGCTGTTCGAGAGGTTTCTTCGAGTCCTTAAAGACTTATGCCGCTTAGGGCGAGGAGTCGGCTCCGTCCGGCCAAGGCGTGGATAGCGCCCCGAACCCGGTCTTCCGAATACCAGGGGCTTCGCTGAAATTTAAAATTATAGAATTCTATGGCTAAGTGAGAGTGTTCACGCATTATAGTCTGATTGCCTTGTTCGTTGGGCTGAGCGCCTCCCTCGAAGGACCCAAACATGGGAAAAAGAGCGTTCAGGTTTATCCCCGAACACCCCAGCACTAGCGGCACGGGGGCAGAAGCCGACGACTCGTCATCTCTCAGAATTGATAAACAGCCGCACAGAAGGTAATATTTTAAATTCAAACAGCATTGCTTAGCGCATATGAACAAGTTTTTAGCGCACAGGACAAAACGAGCGAGTTTTACTCAAAAATTACATCCATAGAACATTCATCCGCCACAAGGCAGGCACCCTTCAGAACATCCTTATAATAATTCTCGGGCTTGCGATGCTCTTTCCCCGGCGGTGGCCCGTCCTTCACAAGCTTCTCAGCATCCAGCTTGCCCGAGTGCACCTTCGCACGGGCAAGGGCCCTACGGGCACCTTCAATGCAGACGGAGCGCTTGATGACTTCGAGCCTTGGACAGGCCTCCACCAGCCGCCGCACCAGCCCGAAATAGCTCCCAGGCAGAGCCTCTCCAGGCCACAGCCGAACTATGAGGCCCCTCATGGCCTGTTCGGCCGCCTTGTGGAGCTCGACCAGTTGCTTCAGCTGGTCGCTCAGGGGCACGGGGTGTCCGGCCTCAGCATACTGAGACCAGAACACCTTCTCTGTCGAGCTGCCCTCCTCGGCTCGATAGAATGCGGTGGCATCAGACACACTCCGGGGAAGATCTGTGAACGCTCCTGGAGAGCTCCAGATTCGGGAAAGTGACAAGTAACTCACGCTTATGTGTTTGCTTTGCATAAAGAATGCCTTACCCGCCGCTATCTTCTTCACCTCATCCAACTCCTGGAGGGTCTTCTGGGATTTGGCCTTGGCAGATTTGGCATTTTCCATAGCCACCGCGAGCTCGGACGCTCGTGTCTTTGAGTCAAGCTCCAAACTCTCATGTTTTTCCATGAGAACCTGGAGCTCTTGTCGCACCTTGCCAACCTCGGCCTCATACTTCTCCCGCTCGGTGCACTCCGTGGCCGCCCTCTTCTCGGCCTCGACCAGCGCTTGCTTAAGGGTCACCACCTCAGACGTGGCCCCTACAATAGCCACGATAATCCTGTCATTTTTTGCAATTGCACCTTTTTATATTTATTTAAACAAGGTATTTCTTACCTTCATTGTCCTCGAGCTGCTTCTTGGCACGCCCGAGCTCTTGCTCGGACCGCTCGAGGTTCTGCTTTAGCGTATCCACTTCCGCAGTCAGTGCGGCGGACGCAGGCAGAGAAGCCTGCATATGCATATTGACTCCTTTTTGTTAGACTCCTGCGAATTTTATTTGATCCTCTATTCGACTTTTCTTCCCGAACGCCAAACAGAGCATCAGGCGCTACTGTCTATGCGGCAATATTATTTTCTTTACTTACCTCAAAGCCTGTTAAAAGGCCAGCACAAGCTTCAGTCAGTCCGCTCTTGGCGGACTAAACCTTCTGGACCACCGCACTCATAATGGAGCGGTGCTCCTCGTCGATAGAGGCGCCTTGGAGCGCCTCCAACAGATTGTCCGGCGCCTCCGGTTGGACGGAGGTCACCGACACGGTGGGCTTGCTCCTCTTGGAAGGAGGTCCCCCACCGGACTCTGGAACCTTTGAAGGTTCCGGAGCGGTGTCCGGCCTAGAGTCGGACTTGGAGCCCTGGGGGGTTTCATCCCCTTTACTCCTGGAGTCCGGGAGGTCGCCTTGCGGCGCCTCCAGGACCACCTCCTCCCGGATTGGAACCTGTTGGGACAACACTTCGGTGTCGTCCGTAGGGCGGGGGGAGGAAGCCGTCGGAAGCGAGTTCACGTCCGACGAGTCCAGTGAGCCGCTCGACGACGCGTCGAGCGTGTCTTTGGGTGGGCTGCATAAACATATTCGACATAAGGGAAAGCTGTGCAATAAACGAATACTGTGAATTACTCTGGTATCCGGATACTTACGATTTGGCCAGGGGCTTAGCCCTGGGCGCCCACTCCTCTCTGCCGTCATCGGCATCGATGGAGTAGTCCGGAGGAAGGGTTTTCCCCTTCTTGGACCCTTCGGCCTCCCCAGTTGGGGCGGTCTTCCTTTTCTTCCCTTCCCCCGCTGGAGGGGGAGGGGTCTCTTCTTCCTCCTCCTCGTCTTCGTGGGAGGAGTGCGTCTTGGATTCGTCGGATGATGAATCCGACACCTCCGGGCGTCGGGCACTCTTTTGAGTCCCCGTGGCCTTCTTCTTGGCCTTCTTCTCCGGCACCACATAGGGTGCCGGAACCAGCAGCTTCGCCAAGTGGGCATCGGCTGGGTCTTCGGGCAAAGGTGCCGGACAGTCGATCCGTCCGGACTTCGCCTGCCAATCCTGTCAAAGGTAAGGGAGCTTAGATCCCGCACAGAGTTAAACTATGAAAAACTAGTGCCCTGCAAAAGGTACAAAAAACTTACCGCGCTAGCATGACGCTGCGTGCTGAATCCGCGATCCTCGGTAGCGGATGCGGGAGCCTCGGCGCCTTTGAAAAGCATCTTCCAGGCATCTTCGTACGTCGTGTCGAAGAGCCTTCTCAGAGTTCGGTGTTGCACCGGATTGAACTCCCACAGATTGAAGGCCCGTTGTTGACACGGGAGGCTCAGGCGGATGAGCATAACCTGGACTACGTTGACAAGCCTGAGCTGCTTGTTCACCAGGGATTGGATGCATGTTTGTAGTCCGGTCACCTCCTTTTTGCTGCCCCACGACAGGCCCGTCTCTTTCCAGGACGTGAGCCGCGTTGGGGGTCCGGACCGGAACTCGGGGGCTGCGACCTACTTAGGGTCGCGCGGCTCGGTTATGAAAAACCACCCCGATTGCCACCCCTTCAGGGTCTCCACAAAGGAGCCCTCGAGCCATAAGACGTTGGGCATCTTGCCCACCATGGCGCCTCCGCACTCCGCCTGGTTGCCGCGCACCACCTTTGGCTTGACATTGAAAGTCTTGAGCCATAGGCCGAAATGGGGGCGGATGCGGAGGAAGGCATCGCACACGACGATAAACGCCGAGATGTTGAGGACAAAATTCGGGGCCAGATCGTGGGAATCCAGGCCATAGTAGAACATGAGCCCCCGGACAAATGGGTGGAGAGGGAAACCCAGTCCGCGGAGGAAATGAGGGAGGAACACCACCCTCTCATGGGGCCTAGGGGTAGGGATGAGCTGCCCCTCTTCGGGAAGCCGGTGCGCGATGTCGTTAGACAAGTATCCGTCCTTCCTTAGTTTTTTAATGTGCCCCTCCGTAACGGAGGAGGCCATCCACTTGCCTCCTGCTCCGGACATAGCTGGAGAAGGTTGAGATGGGGAGTGCGGACTTGGGCGTTGGAGCTTGAGTGCGCGAGAATGGATAGGCAAAGGAGGAAGAAGGCGTAGGTGAAAAGGTGGATCCTTATCCCCTTATATGGGTGGACGCGACTATGCGTCCCCACCAGCCTGGTAAAACTCGCTTATCTCCCAAGCGCCGTAATCAATGGCGCGGTTGGGTTACCCATGCCCGTATTGATGAGAATCCCGGAATAAGGGGACACGATCTCTGCTTTAACAAGACTGCCGAGGAAACCGCCTCGCATGACGCGCTGAGGTGGGATAATGAAACGACTCGGATAAAGGCTTGGCCGTGGTGTGTCGCGCTACAGAATACGTCAACAGATTAGATTTGTGTAAATATTATTCTCTCTGTGGCAATATGTGGAAACTTATTTTGCAGAGCCGGACACTATCTTTGTGTTCAAAATCTTCTATGGAGTACTTGGAGGAGGAACCCGCCTTGCAATGCCGAAGACAATCTGCGCGCCGGACTCATCGTCATTGAAGCCTGGTTCAGGGGCTACTGAGGGAGTCCTAGATTAGGGGGTGTCCGGATGGCCGGACTATACCTTCAGCCGGACTCCTGGACTATGAAGATACAGGATTGAAGACTCTGTCCCGTGTCTGGAAGGGACTTTCCTTGGCGTGGAAGGCAAGCTTGGCGATACGGATATACAGATCTCCTACCATTGTAACCAACTCTATGTAACCCTAACCCTATCCGGTGTCTATATAAACCGGAGGGTTTTAGTCCGTAGGACATCATATTCATACACAACAATCATACCATAGGCTAGCTTCTAGGGTTTAGCCTCTCCAATCTCGTGGTAGATCTACTCTTGTACTACCCATATCATCAATATTAATCAAGCAGGACGTAGGGTTTTACCTCCATCGAGAGGGCCCGAACCTGGGTAAAACTTCGTGTCCCTTGCCTCCTGTTACCATCCGGCCTAGACGCACAGTTCGGGACCCCCTACCCGAGATCCGTCGGTTTTGACACCGACACTCGGTAATATAGGTTTTTAGGTTATCTTGTCCTAAAATAGTGCCCTCATCTTGTTCAAGTTGAAAGATCCGCTTCTTTTTGTGCTTACCATTAGCAATCAAATGAAAGAATTGAGTATTCGCGTCCCCTTGGACCACTTTGCGGACCTTAGCCCACAAAGCCCACTTCAATTCTTCTTCGCGGAGAAGTTCTTTCAACCTCTTCTCCGCCTCAGTTTTAACCTGAAGCTCAGCTGGCAGCAAAATCGTGGATTCGGCCTTTATGTCCAGGGCCTGTATAAGAGAAAGGAGCCTATCCTTGTCAATCTTATACATCCCACTGAGGTGCTTAGCCCAACCCCGTAAGAAACTTCTCAAATTCCTAATCTTATTCTGCCAACGCTTGACCGCAGTCCTACCTCCTGCACCCCTAGCCTATTCCCGGGCAATCAGGTCCAAGAACCCCTCGCGTTCGAACCAGGCCATCTCGAATGAAAAGGTGTTTTTGTTTCCCACGTGGTTCGGCTCCCCTGAGTCCATGAACAAGGGTGTGTGATCGGATATTCCCCGCGAAAGAGCTTGCACCGTAACAAGAGGAAACTTCTGTTCCCACTCCACGCTCGTGAGAACTCGATCGAGTTTTTCGTATGCCGGGTTTGGCATAGCATTAGCCCAGGTAAACTTTCTGCCAGAAAGCTCAATCTCCCTCAGATCCAAGCTTTCGATAATGGTATTGAACATAAACAACCACCTGCCGTCAAAGTTATCATTATTCTTCTCCTCTCTCCTCCTAATGATGTTGAAATCACCCCCAACTAAAATTGGAAGCTGCTCTGACCCACAGATTCGAACAAGGTCCGCCAGAAACTCCGGTGTAAGCTCGGGCTGTGCGGCACCATAAACCGCCACCAAAGCCCAGTTGAAACCATCAACTTTTGACCTGACTCGAAACTTTACCGCGAAGTCGCCCATCACCACACTTCGGACTTCGAGCGAATCGCATCTCACACCCAGCAAGATACCACCCGATCTTCCTCGCGGAGGGAGGCAATGCCAATTGAAATCAACACCACCCGCAAGAGAAGAAAGAAACTGGGGCGCAAAGTTATCTCGACCAGTTTCCGATAGAGCAATAAAATCTAAACGATGCTCCAGAGATGCCTCAGCAAGAAACCTTCTTTTAGCCAAGTCTTTCAGACCTCTGCTATTCCAAAAGATTCCTTTCATAATTCGTCATGAAATTTTTTAGTAGTCCGAATTCTAGCACTCCTACGAACTGCAGAAACGGGATAAATCTTCCGTTTCCACTTGCGCTTTGGTTTACTAGGCTCTGTCGCCCGGTCCTCATAACCGAGCTCAGCGGTATTAACAACGGCATTATCTATGAGCATATCATCGTCCTCAGACACATGAGTGGAGGGTGCTAGATCCGCACATAGATTATCGAGCACTCTAACCCCTAACGCATCAATCTGATCATCATTCATTGGTTTAACCGCTGCGAGATTACAAATCATCTCTAAGGCACGTTTCGCCTCCAAGTCTAACAGATTGTTCACCGAATTGGAAATCTCACTATCAGTAGCCCCTAGTGAAACTCCTAATTGGCTTGCATTATGTATAATCTCCTCATTAGAAAAATGCAATAAAGAATTGGAAATGTTGACGGACATACCAGAAGAGACCTCAGCATCATGAAGCTTGGCCGCCCTCATAGCGCACCGCTGCTGCATGTCGTCAACCTCCGAAAGCTCCTGAATGCGAGCACTCATCCGTCTCCCCATCGAGACCGGGTCAGGTATCCCGCCAAAGGCACCTCCTCCCTAGTAAAGCCTCGCGCTGAATCCCTCAAAGGATCCACCAACTTTACCGGAGGAGGCGGCTGCGGGCTCCCATGCCCCTCAGACAAGTGCCCCACACCAAGGCCTAAGGCCACATGCACGTCAGGAGAGAGGATGGCGGGGGCCGCCTGCCCGAGCCCTCCTCCCGCCCCACCCGCTGGCGTAGAGTGGAGCGTCGTCATCGTAGGAGAGGCGGTCCTCCTGACCGCCGAAGAGGAAGGAGGAACCAGGGCCACCTGCCCCAGACCCCCTCCCTCCAGCGCCGCTGGAGTCGCATGCGCCGTTGCCACGACCGGAGGAGAAAGAGCCGAGGCCGCCTGCCTCGGGCTCCCTCTCGCAGCGCTGGCCGACCCCCTCGGGACCGGCGTGACCGGCGTCACCAGCGTCGGGATAGGGAGGGGAGAAGGCGCGACCACCTGCCCCGAACCCCCTCCCCCAAGTCCCACCTCACTCGCAGTCGTCATCACCGGATCCTCGACCACATGAGTAGCAAGGGAAAAAGAGGCACCCTCCGGCTCCCCCTCCCCAACTCCAACCAAAGTCCTCGCCGACGAGGCCCTCACCAATCGTCCGGCCAATGATCCTCCAGCCCCCTCAAACTCCAACAAAGGGAGCTCGCGCTCAAACATATCCTCAGAATCTACCCGGTCACTCCCAAGTCTGGGAGGCGCTGAGGCGGGCTCAAAGGACCCAAAACGCAACAAAGTCATAGGCACCGATGGTGAGGCTGCTGGCTCAACCCCGGTCCCATCCCCGGGCAACTGAGCATCTGGGCGAGATCCGTTAGACCCCTCACGTGTCGACTCATCAGTCGGTGCCCCATTGGCTCCCGCACTGCCGTCACCCTCGTGCATATCAACATCATTCCCATTAACCACATCAGCAAACAACTCAGTGTCCTCAAACTGGATCTTGAGCGGGAACACCTCTCCCCTATAAGTCCAGTTGACCACATCAGGCACGAACTCAATATACAGAACACTCACTAAAATCCGGGCCACCCCATGAGCACGGGTAAAAGCCATGTCCACTCTCTCCGTCTTCCCAACCATAATACCCATACTGGCCACAACTCGAGCATCCTGCAAAGGCTTAGATGGAGCCCCTGAAAACCGCAACCAGACCTGCGTAAGCGGCTTTCCCTTAGGCTCCACCTTCTTCCACTCATGAAACTCTAGAATGCACTTAGTGCCAGGAACTCTACACAAGCCAAAGCTCAGCAATCTCTGCAAATCATCCACCGTGGGGAAATCAACCTTAAAAACATTGTTCTCGAGAAGAACCAGCTCCCAACGAAAGTCCCCCGGAACTAGCTCCTGAAGCCTGCGCACAATCTGAGCCTCAGTCACCTCACCCTGGGTAGCTTTCACAATCCCGGTGGTTAAGCTCAGGGTCTCCTCCAGAATCTCTCTCGCAGCCGGTGACTCAAAGAACATAAGCTCAGCACAATAGACTCCATACATAGTCAGCAACGGAGCCTGGTCACGCAATAACGGGCACTCCCCCGAGGCATGTGCTGGCTTGCCACACGATTCACACAGCTCGGCCACTCACTCAGCAATGAAGTGGCCCTTCTCACCACAAAGGTAACAAAGCATCTTTTCCTTCTTACGCACATACTTGGATGCCCTCTCTGCATCAGACCTGTCGGTAACCTCGGCCACAGTTCCAGTATCAGGAACCTCAACACTGGCAAGGCTGTCACCACCTCCATCGCCTGGGTAGGAAGATCCGTGGAGGTGTGGTCGGTCTCCACTGCTGACGCCGCATGGTCAACAACTGCCGGAGGCGGAGGCGGTCGGCGAAACCTCCCACGGCCCCCACCCCGACCACCACGACGGCCACGATAGCCTCCTCTCTGGCGGTGGTCCGGGCCTGATGCTCCCTCGACAAATCCCGCCTGGAGGACCGAGAAATGGTCTCTCAGCAGACCCATCACTCTGCCAGGCATAGCCATGACCTCCTCCCGTGGAAGAGGAAACACGATGCTGTCCATCACCATACGCATCAAACCCATCATCCCCCCACTGGTCTCGGGGCGGATCGTTGGGCTCTCTATTGCTAGAATTCTGCCTTGTCTGTGCCGGACCCGACCGGTTCTGAGCCGGCCTCGCGACGTAGTGGGGCGGAGGAGCGGCACGCGGCTGCCTGCCCGAAGGCGTCGGCCCAACCCCAAGGGCAGTACCACCGCGGCCAGCAGGAGCCACACCAGTCACGCCCGACGCTAGAGGCCGAGGTCCACCACGACCCGCGGCCTGCGGAGGGACGGGCGCCGTAACCGGCGCCGGAGGCCTCAGCCCGCCCCGTCCTGCAGCTAAGGGCACCTGCCCCGGTGGCCGCAGGCCCGAGTGGCCAATGCCACGGCCCGGGATACCCTGCACAACACCCCCGCCTGCCGGCGGCCTCTGGCCAGGCGGCACCAGGGATCCACGCCCGGCACCCGCCGCCGGCGGTGGAACCGCTCCACCCCGTCCCGCTGGACCGGATGAGGCCTTCTTGGCTGGCGGCGACTCAGCCCCGCGCGGCGGCGCAGCCCCGCGCCCGGCCATATCCAAGAGTGGCCGAATCCTCCTTGCCCGACGAGCTCCACAGACCGGGAAACCTCTCGTCCCGTGCTTGCGAACCCTAGAACCAGGAAGCGACGGCAACGAGAGATAGAAACATGATCACCCTCGTACGTGCATGTGATAACGATGTGGACAGGAGTATGGCCCGGTCCAGCATGGGCCTCATACCCATCTGACTCTGGCCCAACTCCGTGCGGACCCGGTTCAGTCCGAACCGGCCCATCACAACTCAGCAGCGATCTCGCGTTTGAGATCTCGGTCGCCGACGCGGCCATCACGGGCGCCGCCGGTGCCGTCCAAATGGCGAATCCACCGGAGAAGAGTAATGAGAATCAATGCATGTTTGTTGTTTTCTGTTTCTTTATGTACAGGCTCCCCAAGACTAATTTGAAAAATTATGAGAAAAAAGACCGAGAATGGAATTGAAAACATTAAATTTACACACGTGCTAATTCTTGCTGATACATTAAATTTACACACTTGCTAATTAGACGAGAATTAGTTATCTCATATCCAAGTCTTCCACTGTTCGATTGCATTGTCATTAATTTTCACGCACAAGTGATTTGGAGTTGTTGCTCCTTATCTGCATCGAGTTGCCGCGCCCCGTCATGCCTTTTTCTACTTCGCGGGCTCGTTTTAGTTTTTGTTTTTTTGGGCTGCATCAGAGCATCTCTAGTAGCTTGTCTATATGGATGTCTATACTCGTTTTTCACGACGTGAGCCCAAAACAGGCGTCCAACAGCTTGTCTATATGATCGTCCAAATATACACATCTTCTAATTCGGCCTCGACAATGTCCATGCCTGGACAATGTGAAGGCGTTGTCTAAACTCAGCTGCAGTCATGATTTCTTCCTCTCCCTAGCGACGGCCCACCTGTCATGGTCCCTGTATATAGACATTCTGATGCAAAACTGGATGTGTATATGAGGGAATCTTTTTAGACCATTGTCTATATGAATATATAGACATCCAAATATACACATGCTATTGGAGATGCTCTCACTAGTCATGCGTTGCTTTCAGGGGCGTTGTTTGGGTTGTGCCTACCTAAGAGACTACAGACATATAAGGAACTATACCGATTTGCTTCGACTCCAACCCTCAATCTCTCTTTTCCTCTTCCTCGCCTGATCCCTGTTCTCCCATTTGTCGAGTGATGCGATTTCCAAAGGCGAGGCAAACCGGATCTGGTGGGCTTGAGGCGACGGAGATGGCAGGGAACGCCGACAGTGTAAGTGCTCCTCCCCTTTTTCTCCCATTCTTTTTTGTTTTTCATCACATCTAGGGTTTGTTTATTTGAGCTAAGAGCATCAAGAATTTGCAGATATGTTGGTTTGTGTGATAGTGTCCAGATCCACCGTAACTTTTAGATCACATAGAGAGTAGATGAATGTTCTGTTTTTTAGTTTTTAGGGGGGAAATGTTTGAACCTTTTTTTGTTTTGTTTCGTAGAAGCAGGTGTAGCTTTAGGTTTAGAGAGAACAAATGTAGGTGTTTTTCCAGTGTTCTAGGTTTTTTGTGTTTTTGTAGTGAGCAAGTCCCAATACTTTTCCAGGGGTTTCTAGATGAATTTTCTTTTTTGTGTTAGGAGACATGTTCCGAATTTTCCTTTTTTACATATGTGGTTTCAACAGCAGTCTGGGTTTGTATAATACCTAGTTAGTAGGAACAACATGTGTGATATAATTGTTCTTGCTAATATATTGGCAGCCAATTTTTATCCAGAGGGGATTATTGAGTTTTGGTATAGTTTTTTTTTCAGGTTCACGGTATGTTAGGAGAAATGTTTTCTGAATTATCCAGGTGTTTATTTTTCCATTTTTTTTGTCTAACTATGATTTTTATTTCCGATTCAACCCGTCCCTAGTTATTGATTATTTTTTCAATTCAACGCTAGTAAACGTTTGTTCAGTGTAACAAGGAAATACATTGAGGCCGAGGCTGTTGTCCTTATTAGCAGTATCCTTAGTATCTACTCCTATTTTGTGTTCATGTTTTTTACATTTTCAAAAGACTAGTCTTGAGTAAAGCTGAATTTTGTTGGTTTGCAGGTGTTCGTGTGTGCTTTGTGGGAACTTTTTTTGGTGCTTCAAGAAGCACATATTTGCTTTTCTTGTAGGCACAAATTGAAGGAAATATGCCCTAGAGGCAATACTAAAGTTTTTATTTATATTTTCTCATATCATGATAAATGTTTATTATTCATGCTAGAATTTTATTAACCGGAAACTTAATGCATGTATGAATACATAGACAAACAGAGTGTCACTAGTATGCCTCTACTTGACTAGCTCGTTAATCAAAGATGGCTAAGTTTCCTAGCCATGGACAAAGAGTTGTCATTTGATGAACGGGATCACATCATTAGAGAATGATGTGATTGAAGGAAATATGCCCTAGAGGCACTAATAAAGTTGTTATTTATATTTCCTTATATCATGATAAATGTTTATTATTCATGCTAGAATTGTATTAACCGGAAACTTAGTATATGTGTGAATATATAGACAAACAGAGCGTCACTAGTTTGCCTCTACTTGACTAGCTCGTTGAATCAATGATGTTTATGTTTCCTGACCATAGACAAGAGTTGTCACTTGATTAACGGGATCACATCATTAGAGAATGATGTGATTGACTTGACCCATCCGTTAGCTTAGCACGATGATCGTTTAGTTTGTTGCTATCGCTTTTTCCATAACTTATACATGTTCCTATGACTATGAGATCATGCAACTCCCGAATACCGGAGGAACACTTACTGTGCTATCAAACGTCACAACGTAACTGGGTGACTATAAGGATGCTCTACAGGTGTCTCCGATGGTGTTTTTTGAGTTGGCATAGATCGAGATTAGGATTTGTCACTCCGAATATTGGAGAGGTATCTCTGGGCCCTCTCGGTAATGCACATCACTATAAGCCTTATAAGCAATGTAACTAATGAGTTAGTTATGGGATGTAACATTACAAACGAGTAAAGAGACTTGCAGGTAACAAGATTGAACTAGGTATTGAGATACCGACGATCGAATCTCGGGCAAGTAACATACCGACGACAAAGGGAACAACGTATGTTGTTATGCGGTTTAACCGATAAAGATCTTCGTAGAATATGTGGGAGCCAATATGAACATCTAGGCTCCGCTATTGGTTATTGACCGGAGACATGTCTCGGTCATGTCTACATAGTTCTCGAACCCGTAGGGTCCGCACGCTTAATGTTCGGTGACAATCGGTATTATGAGTTTATGTGTTTTGATGTACCGAAGGTAGTTCGGAGTCCCAGATATGATCATGGACATGACGACGAGTCTCGAAATGGTCGAGACATAAAGATTGATATATTGGATGACTACATTCGGACACCGGAAATGTTTCGGGTGATTTCGGAGAAAACCGGAGTGCCGGAGGGTTACCGGACCCCCCGGAAAGATTGGGCCTACATGGGCCATAGGGAAGAGGGGAGGCAGCCCACAAGGGGCAGCTGCGCCCCCTTCCTATAGGGAGTCTGAATTGGACCAGGGAGAGGGGCGCCCCCCTTTCCTTCTCCTCTTCATCTCCTTTCCTTCTTTCCCCTTCTCCTCATAGTAGGACTAGGAAAGGAGGAATCCTACTCCTACTAGAAGGAGGATTCCTCCTCCCTTGGCATGCCCCTAGGGCCGGCCAGCCTCCCCCTTGCTCCTTTATATACGAGGGCAGGGGGGTACCCTAGAACACACAAGTTGATTGCTTTTAGCCGTGTGTAGTGCCCCCTCCACCATATGTTGGGGAACGTAGATATTTTAAAAAAATTCCTACGCACACGCAAGATCATGATGATGCATAGCAACAAGAGGGGAGAGTGTGATCTACGTACCCTTGTAGACCGACAGCGGAAGCGTTAGCACAACGCGGTTGATGTAGTCGTACGTCTTCACGGCCCGACCGATCAAGCACCGAAACTACGGCACCTCCGAGTTCTAGCACATGTTCAGCTCGATGACGATCCCCAGACTCCGATCCAGCAAAGTGTCGGGGAAGAGTTCCGTCAGCACGACGGCGTGGTGACGATCTTGATGTACTACCGTCGCAGGGCTTCACCTAAGCACCGCTACAATATTATCGAGGATTATGGTGGAAGGGGGCACCGCACACGGCTAAGAATATGATCACGTGAATCAACTTGTGTGTCTAGGGGTGCCCCAGTATATAAAGGAGCAAGGGGAGGTGCGGCCGGCCAGGAGGAGGGCGCGCCAGGAGGAGTCCTACTCCCACCGGGAGTAGGATTCCCCCCTTTCCTAGTTGGAATAGGATTCGGGAAGGGGGAAAGAGGAGAGAGAGAAGGAAGGGGGGCGCCGCCCCCCTCTCCTTGTCCTATTCGGACAAGGGGGGGGGGGGCGGCCCAGCCCTGGCCACCTCTCCTCTCTTCCACTAAAGCCCACTAAGGCCCATATACCTCCCGGGGGGTTCCGGTAACCTCCCGGTACTCCGGTAAAATCCTGATTTCACCCGGAACACTTCCGATATCCAAATATAGGCTTCCAATATATCAATCTTTATGTCTCGACCATTTCGAGACTCCTCTTCATGTCCGTGATCTCATCCAGGACTCTGAACTCCTTCGGTACATCAAAACTCATAAACTCATAATATAACTGTCATCGAAACCTTAAGCGTGCGGACCCTACGGGTTCGAGAATAATGTAGACATGACCGAGACACATCTCCGATCAATAACCAATAGCAGAACCTGGATGCTCATATTGGTTCCTACATATTCTACGAAGATCTTTATCGGTCAGACCGCATAACAACATACGTTGTTCCCTTTGTCATCGGTATGTTACTTGCCCGAGATTCGATCGTCGGTATCTCAATACCTAGTTCAATCTCGTTACCGGCAAGTCTCTTTACTCATTCCGTAATACATCATCTCACAACTAACTCATTAGTTGCAATGCTTGCAAGGCTTATGTGATGTGCATTACCGAGAGGGCCCAGAGATACCTCTCCGACAATCAGAGTGACAAATCCTAATCTCGAAATACGCCAACCCAACATTTACCTTTGGAGACACCTGTAGAGCTCCTTTATAATCACCCAGTTACGTTGTGACGTTTGGTAGCACACAAAGTGTTCCTCCGGTAAACGGGAGTTGCATAATCTCATAGTCATAGGAACATGTATAAGTCATGAAGAAAGCAATAGCAACATACTAAACGATCGAGTGCTAAGCTAACGGAATGGGTCAAGTCAATCACATCATTCTCCTAATGATGTGATCCCGTTAATCAAATAACAACTCTTTGTCTATGGTTAGGAAACATAACCATCTTTGATTAACGAGCTAGTCAAGTAGAGGCATACTAGTGACACTCTGTTTGTCTATGTATTCACACATGTATTATGTTTCCGGTTAATACAATTCTAGCATGAATAATAAACATTTATCATGAAATAAGGAAATAAATAATAACTTTATTATTGCCTCTAGGGCATATTTCCTTCAGTCTCCCACTTGCACTAGAGTCAATAATCTAGTTCACATCGCCATGTGATCTAACATCAATAGTTCACATCTTTATGTGGTTAACACCCATAGTTCACATCGATATGTGACCAACACCCAAAGGGTTTACTAGAGTCAGTAATCTAGTTCACATTGCTATGTGATTAACACCCAAAGAGTACTAAGGTGTGATCATGTTTTGCCTGTGAGAGAAGTTTAGTCAACGGGTCTGCCATATTCAGATCCGTAAGTATTTTGCAATTTTCTATGTCTACAATGCTCTGCACGGAGCTACTTTAGTTAATTGCTCCCACTTTCAATATGTATCCAGATGAAGACTAAGAGTCATCCGGATCAGTGCCAAACTTGTATCGACGTAACCCTTTTACGACGAACCTTTTGTCACCTCCATAATCGAGAAACATATCCTTATTCCACTAAGAATAATTTTGACCGCTGTCCAGTGATCTACTCCTAGATCACTATTGTACTCCCTTGCCAAAATTAGTGTAGGGTATACAATAGGTCTGGTACACAGCATGGCATAC
Source organism: Triticum urartu (assembly GCF_056163025.1). NCBI lineage: Eukaryota > Viridiplantae > Streptophyta > Magnoliopsida > Poales > Poaceae > Triticum > Triticum urartu. The sequence goes on along the minus strand of NC_141875.1, from coordinate 580,801,222 downwards.
ATTATAGAACCTATGACCAAGGCATAGGGAATGACTTTCATTCTCATTCTATTTTCTGCCGTGGTCGGGCTTTGAGTCTTACTCAACTTCACACCTTGTAACACAGGCAAGAATTCTTTCTTTGACTGTTCCATTTTAAACTATTTCAAAATCTTGTCAAGGTATGTACTCATTGAAAAAACTTATCAAGCGTCTTGATCTATCTCTATAGATCTTGATGCTCAATATGTAAGCAGCTTCACCGAGGTTTTCTTTGAAAAAATCCTTTCAAACACTCCTTTATGCTTTGCAGAATAATTCTACATTATTTTCGATCAACAATATGTCATACACATATACTTATCAGAAATGCTGTAGTGCTCCCACTCACTTTCTTGTAAATACAGGCTTCACCGCAAGTCTGTATAAAACTATATGCTTTGATCAACTTATCAAAGCGTATATTCCAACTCCGAGATGCTTGCACCAGTCCACAGATGGATCGCTGGAGCTTGCATATTTTGTTAACACTTTGTTTAAAAAAGATTCATCGAAACCTATTAACATGTGGTCTAGTTTAAAAATATTGATGCGAGAAATTCAACAGTGAAAGTGATTTGGGATTTGGACGCACGACTCAAGAGAGAAACCATTTTGAATAAACAAATGTACGGAAAAAGAAATTCAAGGTTGCGGCAAGTGACGCATGCAGTGAGCCAATTGTCAGCGTGACAAGGGGTGAGTGACGTTGTAAGGAGTACCTTTTAATTTAACTTGTGATGATTTCGTCCATTATGTCTATCTTATTCTTTTATGACAAGGTAGTTTATCTTCTGGGCCGGGCCTACCATATCAGTCACGGACAATTCGTCCTGCCCGTTCAGGCCCAAGTGGAGCCAGGCCCGGCGAGCCACACAAAATTCCTAGCATTTCTTGAAAAAAAAACATAAAATTCCTAGCCCCCTGCGGCGGTCGTCGTCGAGTCCTTTCTTTCTTCCCCGCGGAGGACGGAGCAGAGCAGAGCGACGCAGCGAGCGCAGCCGCCATGGACCGCGTGCAGCTCGTGCTCCTGGGCCTCCCCATCCTCCTCTTCTGCTCCGACGTCGTCACGCTCTTCGCGCCGCAGCCGCCGGCGGCCCCCAAGCCCCACCGCCACCCCCAGCCTGCCGCCGGCGCCTTCCAGCCTGGTGACTCCTCCCCCGACGCCGCCGATTCCGCGCAGTTGGCGGTAAGTCTAGCCTTCTCCTGGATCCAGTGCCAGTTCGGTTCCCGGATCTGACTGAAGCGGGACGATCTCATGTGCCTTTTCGTAGGAGGCGCAGGTGGATGGACCTGGCTCCGGCACCACAGTCGAGTTGAAGTTCTGCGCGTCCTGCTCCTACAAGTAATTCCACACATACTCTTGCTTCCGTGTTAAATTCAGAGATCAAATCCAAGAAATTTTGTTAGATTTTTTCACCGGAACTGATGGTTGTGATACACACTGTGGCCGTTGACCATACTGAGACCTAACGTTTCATCAGTAATGTCCAAATTGTGAGGCCCCAAAGTAAGCCCATGTGTGTAATTTGGTTAGTGTAGAACACCCATCACATGACAGCCAGTCAACTGAGCTCCACTTTGCTTGACTGATGTTGAGAGCTCAGATCTCAAAATCTTCATAATGATGTGAACCGGCTACAATTATCACACCTAAGCAATATGAAGGATCTTCAGAATTGAGACCGGTATGTGCTTTAGGAAATCTGATTGAAATTTTGTTAACTAGATATTCTGTAGCGTTTGCCTATTTCCTAACTGCACGATTGTAATCCCTAATCTCACGTGATTTGTTGTTGTACCTGCCTTGTATGTCACACATGTACTCTCTATAGCATGATGGAATAGTTGCGTCCGCTTTGCTATTCTCTACCAGCGTCTGTGTGGACATCCTCCAAAATACTCCGACCTTCGGGTTTTTGGGCTTTCGGCTGCCTGTGGTACCCCAACCTATCTGCCAGTACCAACCAACAAGCTCTCGCATCAAACCACAGCTTGTGTCTTCCTTGGTTATCCTTCCTCACACAAAGGCTATCACTGCCTCAACCTCTCTATTTCATCTCGCCATTATTTCTTGGCACGTCTACACTGATGAATCTATTTTCTTTTATGCTACCACCCTTGATCTCTACCGACACGAGCGGGTTGCTCTACTTTCTTGTAGACTTTATCAGCACCACTATTTCTGCCCCTCTTGTGCCCTCCTTGATGACTGCTGCTGCTCCTCCTCCAGATGCCCCCCCCCCCCCCCCCCACACACACACACACAGAAGCAGCTGCGCCGGGCCACCTCCCCCTTGCCCACACCATATCTGCTCCTGCCGCTGCTGTTCCTGTCGCTTGCTCTGTTCCTGGTCTTCGCCACATGCTCATCTGCGCCGTTGTGTCAACCTCTACCCTTTTCTTCCATTCACTCGAACTACCATAGCGCTCTCCTTGATCCTCTCTGGAAAGAGGCTATGCTTGCGGAGCTCCGTGCTATTCTTGACAACGATAAGTGGACACTAGTTTCTCCTCCGGCTGGCACCAGCCTAGTAAGTGGGTGTGTAAACACATATTCCATTCAGACTGCTCTCTCATCCACTACAAGGCTTGTTGGGTCATTCATGGCTACTCCCAGCAGCCCGCCTTCTATTATGGCGAGTCCTTCTGCCCCGTCATCAAACTGTCTACCATACATGTCATGATGGGGATAGGTTAGTGCATACCTCGAAATAACTGAATAAATTAGTGTCTGGGGAAAAAAACTTTATTGTATCTTCAACTGGAGTGGAGAAGTTTGATGGATGACTTTTCGGGACCGTGCTCGGCTTTTGCACTTAAGTTTTGAATGTTTGACCAAAAGTAAGATATTTTGAAGATCATCTCTATTTGGTGTTTTGACTTTCAAATGAGCGATAAGGGCCTGGAGATTACTGCCTTTACATGTGTTGCATGTGTGTTTTAAGCGAATAAATAATGTTGAGAGAGAGTACTGCCCATGGAGTTTGAGAAGCTAGTTATCCTGTTTACTTTGTATGTATACCAATTTTTCCATGTCCACAGATACACAGTTTAATTATTAAGACAGAATGCCAATTTTTGTCCCATTCATTCATACTGTTGGGTACCTTGTGAACTTCATTATGTAAGAATTGCAACTTATCAGCATAATCTATCCACTTCAGACTGCTTCCAACCCGTTCCTGACCTTATGTGCAGCCATTTATGCTGCTGGGTCATTATATGCTTTGCAAGGCAGATAAAACAGTAAATCAGTTCCACGACTATTTGTTTGAGAGAAGCAAAAAGATGAAACAAGAACTATATTTGTGGATTATATATCCAAAAAATGATTACAGGTGGCTTGCATAATATTTCTTTCTGGTCTTCTAATCGCTAATCACTGCTTGTATGTAACTAAAAAGAAATGCAATGAAGATCTGCAATACGTATGCGGGATGTATATTCTTTAGACCTTACAAATGAAGCTAAACCAACGGTTGTTTCTGTGTATGTCGGAGCAAAAGGTTCTTATCGACATGGTTTAATGAAAATCCTACAGAGTGAAGTCTTTATAATTTCGTTTATGATGTCTATGTAGTCCCTTTAGCATCATACTTTGTTTTTCTAGCATACTCTGTTAATTACTCCTCTGTAACATAATATAAGACGTTTTTTGACACCATGACAGTGTCAAAAAACGTCTTATATTATGTTACGGAGGGAGTATTTGTGAAATTGTCTTGTGGTCTCTGTTATGAATCAGTATGCAGACAATGGTATAATTTCAAACTAAATTCTGCAGGGGAAATGCGATGACCATGAAGCGCATGCTGGATACCTCATTTCCTGGGATTCATGTCGTCTTGGAAAACTACCCTCCACCCTTCCCAAAACGCGCCCTCGGCAAAATGGTGCCTTTTGTTCAAGTTGGAGCAATAGCAACATTAATGGCTGGTGATCAGATTTTCCCTAGATTTGGGATGGTACCACCTCCGTGGTATTACTCACTGCGTGCTAATAGGTTTGGAACCATGGCATCAGTCTGGATGTTTGGCAATTTTGCTCAGTCTCTTCTACAAAGTTCTGGCGCCTTTGAAGTTTACTGCAATGGACAACTGGTATGTTTCTATGATACACCCTTTGTTGCACTTCATTGCCCTGCATTATAAAATTGTGTGTTACGGTTATGGTGTAGTGATACAATAAATCAAGCGATCATATTAGATTATTAGGTTAGTTGCTACTGGAACGCTGAGCCGAGAATGAACTAAGTAGTGGGATCATCTAGTCAGTAATATTCATATACCAGCCTGCTTTAGAATAAGTGATTGCTTGTATTCCCTAAAAGTGGACCGGAAGGGTACTTGTTCCCTGAATATGAATGTACAAATCTTTCTCAGGATTATATTGTACCTATGCTTAATGTGTTGGTCATTCCAGGTTCTTCAGAGCTGATATTCATGTGATAGCCCCCTCTGGATCCATTACGCTAATCCTAGTAAACTACTTTTCACATTTTCAGGTCTTCTCAAAATTATCTGAGCAGAGGTTTCCTAGTGAGTTCGAGCTGCGGGAGCTCATTGGCAACAGATTATCAGATTCTCAAATTGGGAAAAATCTGGAAAAAGATCTTGTATTAGACGACGACGTGGAAAGCACCCATGCTGATTTATCTGTATCCACAGACAGAACCAATTGAAAGTTCCACGTTTTACGGTCAAATCACATGCCTATGTCTTCGATCTTTTTGGATACATGACCTTTTTCTGTTTGTAAATAACATTTTACCGGCACTGAGGGTGTATTACCATGATATGACTGTAAATCTCTCATGACTATCACAGATTACTGTAGCTCCATGATTTGCTTGAAAGTGGAAACTAATTTCAGCTCCTGATCTCTAGCACAAAACCTTCAGTATTTGTTCCCCTGAGTGTGATGTTTGATTCCAGACTTCAAGTTGATAAGATATTGTGTTAATGCGGCAATCAATAGGTATTAGAATTTTTTTGTTAAAGATCTATAATATTAGATTAATGGAGGAATAAGCAACATCCACATTCACTTTGATAGACTAGAAACTGCATTGCAGGTTTAATTGATACAAAGTACAAGCTCCGTTCAGAATTAGCTGTCCCTGAAATGAGTAGAAGGTACAACTCTGTTTTCAATCACATAAGCATTAGAGTGGGCTAAGATGAAATACAACTTTATTTCAACTCAAAAAATAAAATGAAACACAACTCTATTTTGACATGTAAAGCGTATGTACCATGTATCACAAGGATTCATTCTTTTTTTTTTTCCCGAGGGAATCACAAGCATTCATTCAGATCTTCATGCACATGAAGGCTGAAAACAGAGAAACCCCCCTTGTTCTTATTATTGTCAAAAAATGCGTTGGCTTCTTTCCCTTTGTCTTGCTCTTTTTCCCCAGTCTTTTCTTCTTTTGCATTTCTTTTTCTTTCTTCCTTTTTATCGCCTTTTGCCGCCTCTTCTTCTCTGCCTTCTTGTCGTCGTTGAGTGCCACCACGAACAGTTGCTCTATATAACATGTGCATAGGGCGAAATTCACAGACATGTAGTATAACGTAACGTAGATGCTTTCGTCGAGGTCAAGTTTGGGGAAAATGCAGAAGGATCTTTTCACGAAGAAAGTAGGTGGAGGAGAGGAACGGTAGCTGGCTAAGCTGCTCTCGTGGAGTTGAGGAACACGCTTCTTCCAGGAAAAAAAAGTGCGAACAAGGAAGGGAAAGGAAATGAAAAACAAACTGGAAGAGAGATTCACTAGGGAAGGCTAGGCCAGCCCTTTTATCCGCGACTACGGAGTCAGAAAGTACTGGTGTTTTGGTAACAAGCTACGGGAGGCTTTATATAGGTCGAGAGCGATGGCCAAATACATGGCTGGAATTTTGGAGTGTGAAAGGTCGCACCGCACCGCGCACCGCGCGCGGGGCGACCATGACTCATGGGTGACGGTTAAACTTTGCTGCTCGGTGCCGGTGTATACGAGGAACGATGTGGCTCACGGGGCGCGGCGAGGAGTGGAATGCGGGGGCGCGCGCTCGCGCTGTCTGTTCCGCTGCCGGTGTATACGAGGAACGATGTGGCTCGCGGGGCGCGGCGAGGAGTGGAATGCGGGGGCGCGCGCTCGCGCTGTCTGTTCCGCTGCCGGTGTATACGAGGAACGATGTGGCTCGCGGGGCGCGGCGAGGAGTGGAATGCGGGGGCGCGCGCTCGCGCTGTCTGTTCCGCTGCCGGTGTATACGAGGAACGATGTGGCTCGCGGGGCGCGGCGAGGAGTGGAACGCGGGGCGCGCGCTCGCGCTGTCTGTTCCGCAACTCCGCCGGCGAGTTCGGTCCGAGGTTGCGGAGCGAGAACGAGCGTCGTAGACGAAGTAGTCGAACACGCGAAAGTAGATTTTTTTTTGCGGGTACGCGAAAGTAGATGACACAGAGAAATATGGAGGAGACTATCTTTATTAATCAATGATCAACTGTTACAATGATTGCTTCTCGTCTCTTTATATAGGGGTAAAGGGTCGAGAGATAAGTACCTACTTAACGTAAAGTGTGGAATCAGGAGGGGCTATCCCGAGCGCTTCTTGCGCTAGCCGCCGCCACCCTCGTGGTGGGCCGGTTTCCCAACACTCCCCCTTGGGTAATTATCCGTATATACATGCTTTAAAACTCCGAAAAATCCAGTGGGAAAAAATATGGAGAAAGAGAACACAGTATACGTTGTTGTATTGCACGAATTGCCTCGTCAAAAACCTCGTGTGAGAAACATCAGGAAAACTCACTCAAGAGAAAAAGAGTACAATCCACTCAACCATCAAGTTGAGTACTCGATCATTAGGATCGAGATTTTAACGACGAATTTGTGAAGTTTCTCCCCTCGAACCTTGTATCTCTCTAAGTCTCATCATACCGATTCCATGCACACACCTCTATAAGGTTAATGCAGGTAATGATTTAGTGAACATATCAGCAAGATTGTCACAGGACTTAGTATGCAAAACTCTCACCTCGTTCAATTGTTGCAGCTCATGTGCATAGAAGAACTTGGGACTAATATGCTTTGTGAGGTTACTCTTCACATAACCCATCTGGACTTGTGCAACACAAACATCATTATCTTCATAGGTAATGGTAGGGGTTTGTACGGTGTTCAGCCCACATGTCTGCTGAATGTGGCCGATCATCCGCCGAAGCGATACACACTCTTTTGACGCTTCGAATAGTGCCATGATTTCCGAGTGGTTCGTGGAAGTCAACACAAATGTTTGCTTGGACGATTTTCAGGAAAACACAGTTCCACCACAAAGGAAAACATATCCAGTCTGTGATTTGCAATCATGCGGGTTCGATAGGTACCCAGTATCGGCATAGCCTATAATAGATAGGTCTTGATTTCTTTTATAAAACAGGCCAAGATCTTTGGTCCCTTGCAGGTAACGGAAGACGTCCTTGACACCTTTCCAATGTCTCTTGGTAGGTTCAGAACTGTACCGAGCAAGCAAACTGACGGCGAACGCAATGTCTGGCCATGTACAATTTGCGAGGTACATGAGTGCTCCAACTGCACTCAGGTAAGGAACCTCTGGTCCCAGAGTTTCCTCCCCCTCTTTCTTTGGCCTGAACGGGTCCTTGTCTGGCTGTAAAGATCTTCCGACCACCGGGGTCTTAGAAGGATATGCCTTATCAAATCCAAATCTCTCCAACACCTTCTGGGTGTAGGCCGACCGGTGCACTAGAATCCCATCAGAGGAATGTTCAAGTTGCAGACCTAGACATAACTTGGTTTTACCCAAATCCTTCATCTCGAATTCCGACATCAGGTAGGAACTCGCTTCCTCAATATCCTCAGGCGTACCGATTATGTTTAAATCGTCCACGTACACCGAGATTATACAGAATCCGTCTTGGAATCGCCGTATAAAAACACATGGGCAATCTTTATTGCTCATGTAGCCCTTCTCATGAAGGAAATCACTTAAGCGACTGTACCACATTCTACCAGACTATCTGAGTCCGTACAGTGCCTTTTGAAGTTGAACACTGTATAGACCCCTGTTTGCTCTATCATGGTTCGAAACAGGGATACCTTCTGGAACCTTCATGTATATGTTCGAATCCAAGTTACCATACAGGTAAGTAGTGACAACATCAATTAGTTTCATTTTCAAGCCCATGTTTACTGCCATCGAGATCAAGTATCTAAAGGTAACTCCATCCATGACCAGGGAATAAGTCTCCTCAAAATCGACACCTGATCGTTGAGTGAACCCTTGAGCGACGAGCCTTGCTTTGTACCGTACTACCTTATTATTTTCATCTCTCTTTCGAACAAAAACCCACCTATGGCCAACAGGGCGAATGTGGGGAGGAGTTCGACAAACTGGTCCGAACACCTTCCTTTTGTTGAGAGATAATAATTCGGCAGTAATTGCCTGCTGCCAATCTTTCCAATCCGACCTTTTCTTGCAATCAGCGAGTGTGTTAGGCTCAGGGTCAAGATCTATGATTGAGGCAATTTTCGTAGCAAAGTTAATGTCGACAATCACCGTTGCTCGGTTCAGGGACTCCCCCGTATAAATATAATTTATGGCCATTTCGTCATGGAGCGCATCCGGCGCAAACACTTGCTCTACCAAATTTCCCATTATGAGAGCAAGGTCCTTTAGATTTCCCGCGCCGATGTGTGCGCACACATCTCCACTGGGTGTTTCCCCTATGGGAAAGTTTAAGTCCGGAATTTCGTGCACTTAATTTTCTGTACTTGTGCTAGGTCTCGACTGGCTCCCCGTTTCACTTTGGGGTACTTCGGCGACAAGCTGTAATAAATCTCTCTTATCCTTTTTCGTCGGGCGTCCCCGAGTACTTGGGATTTGAGAAGCCGGATCTCTCGTCCTTTTAGGCCTTTGGACGGGAGCGGTATACCATCATTTTTCTTCGGTATTTCAACCCTTTCCGGTGCATTGCGCGCATGCACATGCGATTTTGTCACAGTCTTTAAGTCACTAAAGTGGTTAGGCAGTTGATTTGCTAATGACTTCAAATCTATTATCTTTTGGACTTCTCTCTCAGTCTCAGCAGTGCGCGGGTCATGAGCATGGATTCCCATGGCTTGCCACGTGATTTCTCGACTTTTAGCATCAAGGGGTTGATTCTCTCCCCCTAAAATCGGGAAAAAAATCCTCGTCAAAAATGCAATCAGCAAAACGAGCCGTGTGACAGTCACCTGTCATGGGGTCCAGATACCTGGTTATGGACACAGTCTCATAACCAACGTATATCCCCGACTTACGGAGCGGGCCCATCGCCGGTCGCTGAGGTGGTGGTATTGGTACATATACCTGGCAACCGAACCTACGAAGGTGGGAAATTTTTGGTGCCGACCCTTGCGCAAGCTGAACAGGAGAGTGGATGTTGTAGGCCGACGGTCGAAAGTTGATGAGATTGGCCGCGTGTAACACTGCGTGGCCCCAACATGTAGTTGGTAAGTTACAACTCTGAAGGAGCGGTCGGGCAATGAATTTAATTCTTTTAATCAATGCCTCGGCAAGTCCATTTTGTGTATGAACATGCGGTACCGAGTGCTCAACTTTGATTCCCATTGCCATGCAATAATCATCGAACGCCTTTGAAGTAAATTCTCCGGCGTTGTCCATTCGAATAGACTTTATACGATAATCAGGGAAATTATTCCTCATTTGTATGATCTGAGAGATCAGCTTTGCAAAGGCATGGTTCCATGTTGACAGCAGGCAAACATTGGACCATTTAGAGGAAGCATCAATGAGCACCATGAAGTACCGAAATGGCCCCGTGAGGGGCTGAATTGGACCGCATATGTCCCCTTGGATACGCTCCAAGAACGCGGGGATTTCATCCCTCACCTTGAGGGGCGATGGCCTAATGACTAACTTCCCCTTAGCGCATGCGGAGCACATGAAATCATCGGGATTCGGGAAGTTCTTCACGTTAACATTATGACCATGCGAGTTGTTTATTATATTTATCATCATCCTAAGTCCGGGGTGGCCTAACCTATCGTGCCAGAGGCAGAAGAGTTCAGAGCTTCTAGAAACGGTCTTGAGGATAGTGTACATGGGCGGTGCTACTATTTTAGTGTAGTATAGCCCTGTGTCGAACGAAGGAAGCCTTTCGATAACATGTTTACCACTTGCATCCCGCTTTGTGATGAGTAGGCACTCCTTGCCGTTTTCATCATCGGTCTCAATATGGAAACCATTAGCGCGGATGTCTCTAAATCTCAAAAGAGTATGAGTCGACTCCAGGTAAAACAACGCATCATTAATGATCAAAATTGTTCCCATAGGAAGTATAATAGTGGCTCGTCCGGAGCCAACTATGTGAGAACCACAGCCGGTGATTGTCATAATACTTCCCGGAGATTTTTAATGGACTCAAAGTACTTAGTTTCTCGTAAAATGGTATGAGTGGTGGCGCTATCGGCAAGGCACGTTTCCTCCATTCGGGCGCCACACGCGTTTTAAAATATGACATCTAATTAATGTAATGAGGAAGAAACTACATTAAAAATAAATGCACACATCTTAGAACATAACATACTATCATGTATAAATAATGGAATAAATGAATAAATGTCATCCAATCGCCAAAGTAAAGAATAAGTTTATGCTCTCGTAGAGCTCACAACCAAATCAAATTTATTCGAGTTTATTGTATCAAATCACGGAATCATGATAACCAAAGAGGTATGCTAAGTAACCTCGGTGAAGAAGCCATTGACCTTAGCCGCAATCTCCATACTAATGAGCTGATCCTCCTTAGAAATCATCTTGGAGGCAGCATCAACATCTAGTTGCGGCACCGCCGAGGCGACCATGTGGTCAACCTCCATGGCAACGTTGGCGTCACTAGAGACCGCCAAAGCCACCGCGACGGGCACCACGGGGGTCTCCGCGATGGGCGCAGCAGGGGGCGTAGAGATCATCACGGGTGCCGCCATGGGCGCCGGTGGTGCTCCCTCCTGAACCAAGGTGAGGTGCGTATCACGCGCCTTCCGAGCCTTATATGCATCAACGACCTCCTGTGGTGCGCGGCACTGGTGGGAGAAATGCTCCACTGAGCCACACCAGAAGCAGTCCTGAGGCCTCTGCCCCCCTTGCTCGGCTTTTGCTGCTTAGCCGGGGCGGGGGGGCTGAGGGCCCTTCTTCTTTCCCTTGCGGCCCCTCTTCTTCTGTTGAGGCTTGCGGACTTTGAGAGCATTCACCTCCTGGCGAGAACTCCCCCAAGTGGTTGCGCGACAAAGTTCTTTTTCAGAACCTCGTCCTGCGCCTCTGCCACATGGAGGACGTCAATCAACTCTGAATACCTCGTGTAGTTTCCCTGGCGGTAGTTCCGTGCGGATAGGATTAGGGTGGAAAGTGGATAGGGTTTTCTCAATCTTCTGAGTGTCGGTAATCTCAGTACCACACATCTGAAGAGTCGTACAAATCCGGTGTAGAGCCGAATTGTACTCCCCAACTGTCTTGAAGTCTGCAAACCTCAGACGGATCCACTCTGCCTCTGCACGTGGCTTAACAATGTACTTCAGCCGCTCAAACCGCTGCTTAAGAGCGGTCCAAAGGCCAGAAGCACTCCGCTCAGGCATATACTCGTCTTTCAGAGTAGGTGACAGGTGATGACGAAGAAAATGCAGAGCCTGCGCATTCTCAGTTTCAAACTTGGCATCAGTGGGGGCCAGCTGGGTCCCCTTACCGATCGCCCTCAGGAGGGTTTTGCCCTGGAGAAAGATCTCACAGTCCGAGTCCCATGACAGATAGTTCAGCCCCGTCTGGGCCAACTCAGCAAACTCCTTGTGAACGATTCTGGCCATCTGCAATTTATGCAAAAATCATGAGATTACAACAGGTAATCTTTTGCACAAATGCGATGTTGATAAACTTATTCAATAAAAATGACGTTCCATTATTTAAAACATGTTATTATATGATTTACTTAGTGATTAAGAGTGCTAAACAGTTAATCTACAATAGTAAAAACATACAATAAAAACATGTTACAAAAGATAGCATGTTAAGCGCATTTCTTACGTGAAAACTAGCCCAAAAATTGAATTCCCGAGGCATTTTAAAGCCCCAAAACGCATATTTCACCGAAACAGGCAGTTCCAGGGGCTTCTACGCGAAATATTACAGCAGGAATACAATGCGCATAAAAATAGGAAATTCCAGGGGCTAAAACGCGAATAACCACGCGCGCGCGCTCTCTGGTCTGGCCCAGTTCGTCTGCAGGCCGTAAAATGGGCCGTCGGCCCGTGTAGCCAGCCCCACCGCCCTCCCCCCTTTTTAATTGTGCACAACCCGCTGGGCCGGCCCTCAGGGGTCGCTAGGGTTTCCAACCCTAGCACCCTAGCGCCCGAGCGCCCGAGCGGCGGCGGCCTCGACAGGCCCGTGCGCACACACGGTGCAGCGGCGCACATGGCACGACCAGCGAGGCGGGACGGCGTGGCGCGGCCATGGCGCGGCCAGCGGGGCCCGCGGCCATGGCGCGGCGGCGGCGGCAAGTGCCAAGCCAGCCAGCCCGCCGGGCGCGGCTACCTCGCGCGCACGCGGGGGCGGCCAGCAGGGCACACGGCGGCACGAGCGTGCATCGGGCACGGGTATGGCCAGCTGCTTGAGACGGCGCCATCAGGATCTCAAAAACATCATCGTGTTCATCGGGAACATCGATGGCTCGTGGCACAGCGGGTGCGTTGCGGCGGTACCGTGATCATCTGGATCACGATCTGTACCGACTCCCTATAGTGCATTCAACAAGTTCCTCTTGATCCAAGAACATCAACATTGGTCGGCGACGTATTCGTCAGCTCGGTTCTTGGGAGGAAAATCCACACCATAGGTGAAATAAATCCGAAAAAATAAACTAGTCGCAAAAAGTGAATCGCAGTAACGAAAGGAATCCATTTTTGCAAAACTGGAGATCAGATCTTATACATCCGCGGGATCGACGAAAGCCTGCGTGATGCAGGCTTGACGCAGGCTTGATGGAGAGTTGATGGAGCGAAGCATGCTGATAACGTGTTCCGCAACTCCGCCGGCGAGTCCGGTCCGAGGTTGCGGAGCGAGAGCGAGCATCGTAGACGAAGTAGTCGAACACGCGAAAGTAGATGGCACAGAAATATGGAGGAGACTGTCTTTATTAATGAATGATCAACTGTTACAATGATTGCTCCTCGTTTCTTTATATTGGGGTAAAGGGTCAAGGGATAAGTACCCACTTAACGTAAAGTGTGGAACCGGGAGGGGCTATCCCGAGCGCTTCGTGCGCTAGCCGCCGCCACCCTCGTGGTTTCCCAACACTGTCTACCAGTATGACGCCGGTAGGAGGATGGGCAAGTGTGAGTTATTCTCTCGAGCAAATTTCCAGGAAACTTCCTCTCCTCAATGCGCATTAGTCAGCCATCATAGAGCCCCACGCCCGCTTCTCTTTACCCATGACGCAAGCAACCTCCTCCGTACCCCCCTGCCTCAACCGCCGGCACCGCCATCTCCGAGGTAGTGGAGGATGCGGCCTCACGCCTTCTTGATTGCGGGCGACGGTTGCAGCGACGGGCGCTCGTCCTTCATGCGGTGCTCGATCTAGATGCCGCAGCGGTTCCGCGTGGGGGAGGCAGGCTCCTCCTTCACCTGCCGGAGTGGGACCCTGGTTTCCGCTTGATGCGGTACCGCGACGGGGATGGTGGCTCCTCCAACGACGGTGGCGCTGGGCGGCCCATCTGACGGACAAACTCTTCGTCCGTCAGAGCCGCCTCCGCGGGGAAGTGCGACCGCTGCTCCGGCTGCTACTGGGGCTTCTAGTCCTCCTCTTTGTTGGAGATGGCGATCTTCTCTTTGCCGGAGGAGTCGACCGTCGTGGGTGTTGAGGGGCCCTGAGAGCAAGGGCAGCGACACCAAGATCCGCCTGATGATGAACTGCCACCGTCACCGCTTCAGCTTGTCGGCGTGGAGAACCACGACTTCGGTATTGCTGTTGGAGTTGGAGGGGCTCGGAGAGGAGGAGGAGGGGACGAAGTGCGGATGCATCGCGGGCACAAGGCTTAAATAGCTGCGGGAAGGCCATGCAAAGGGCTGGTCGCAACCGGAGTTGGTTTCTCGGGATGCAGCGTTCGCATTGAAGTGGTGGCGCCCGAGAGGTCGGGTCCGTCAGCGCCTTCATGTCCGATCGCGTCGCTTGGCATCAATGCTGGCCGCTACATGCTCTAGGCCAGATTGCAGTGCAGATATTGCATGGAAAACGCGATAGAGGCAGGTGGGTTTTCGAATGGGCCAGGGCGGTTAGACGCTGAAATGACAGTGGTCCGACCGTCCGCAAAACCCCCCGCCCCCACTTTGTCTCAGTTTTATGAGAAAAAATGTGTCCAAACTGATCAGCGGACAAATTCAGGCCCGCGTTGGATGATGACACACGTTCGGACCACACAGTTCAGACTATTGCGGGTGGTTTAATGGTCGATGTTGGAGATGCCCTAATATTTATATTTACCTAATAATAAAGCACTGATCGCTTCTGCCCGCTCACCATCACGGTATTTTTGCATAAAAGTCTTCGTATTTTTTGGCAATTGAACCCGCAATCTATTTTTAAGTGGATCCATATTTGATAATCAACGGTTGTGGAATTCGCTTTGGAAGCTCAATGTGTCACCCAAGGTCAGAGTTTCCTTCCGGCGAGTTTTAAGGGGTATTCTACCTGATGAATGTACACTGGTACATTGGCATATAGGGCAACAAAATCTTTGTAAATTTTGTTTGGCTAGTGAGGAGGACCTGGAGCATGCATTATTGAAGTGTGCACACACAGTAAGCTTCTGGGAGGAGGCGCAACAACTATTCGATTTTCATATGCCAATACTGCATCCAGTAACATGGGCCAAGGATATTGTTTGCGGCGAACAATTTACTTCCAGAGACCAAGCTGTTTTAGTCTCAGTCATGTGGTCGATATGGCATTAGAAATAGGCTGACGCATACGGAAGACAAGCTTGATTCGGTGATGCCAGTTCGCCTTACCATGGAGACACTAGCCCTTTTGGATATACCCCGACGGCACACCCTAGTAATGCCGGGACATGGGTGGCGACCTTCTGAACCAGGCCTCGTCAAGATCATTACGGATGCTGCAATCAAACGTGAAGATGGTAAAGGAGGAGCCGGGGGTGTTGCACACTCCCCTATTTATTTTCTTGGGGCATGGAGTAAACCATATCCTGGAGTTATGGATCCTCTCATAGCGGAGGCGATGGCCGTGCGAGAAGGTGTTATTTTCGCCAACTTGAGGGGGTTTTCAAATGTCATGTTGGAGACGGATTGTCTGGAGGTAGTCAAACTCTGGAATACTCGCCATGATTCTCGATCGGTCGTGGCTCCTATCTTAGTAGAAATTGGAGAGCTTGCTGGTAGTTTAAATTCTTTTGATATTCATCATGTTGTAAGATCAGCAACGACTCCACTCATATATGTGAGAAGCATACTTGCACGATTGACGTAGCCTGTTGGCAGACTGCTCGACGAACGCTTTTATTCAATAAAGCTCTCAGTATTTCCCCGCAAAAAAGAAAACGTTCCGTTTATGAAAAAACCCTGCATTTGTAAGAATTCAATCCGTGATTTTTTAGGTGACTAATTTGACATGGCGATGCAGCCGAGTCAATGCAGCGGGGCTCCAGGCGATGCAAGGAAACGGCGGGATCTGGTGCAGCGGTTCGAGGTGGACTGGATCCGCGGGGAGAGGCAGGTTCTGGTGGCGGAGGGCTCCCAACGAGTAGCCGCCCCTAGGTCTAGGGTTCCCCTTTCTTCTTCTCCATGCCAATCATGTAGGTGGTGCTCTTGATCCCTCGTCTGCCCCCACAATCCCCAGCACGCACGAACTAATCCGGATCTCTCTGCTGACCCTCTGATCTACTCGGTCGCGATCGATTCAACATGACTTGTTGGCATCGTGATGTCAATTTGGTTGATTAGGTTTGGGTTGATTTTAAATCCGTGCGATGGATATTTCGGTCCTCTCAAGCTTCCTTCAAGATCGGTTTTAGGAGAGATTGGCCTCAAATTAAGGACAAATTAGTAGCAGCTGGATTGTTTCGGATGTGGATTTTACCAAGCGTGAGATAGTCATGACCTCAGGTAGTATTATCGTGTGCTCTCAGTGGCCACCTGATGTCATTTATGACCTTCACTACTGCTTCCTGAATAGTTAGCTCGGTGGAATAGGTTCTCTTCAATAATGTTTGTACATGTTTATCAGTGGTTGTTATTATGTTCCTTTTAGTTAAGCTTAGAACAGATGGTCTGATCTTGTTGTATATATTTTCATGATGTAGCGACCCGACCCGAATGGATCGAAGTCTCTGTGCTTAAGTGTCATCCCTGGATCGGTATGCTGACACACACAATACCCGAGGATTTATAACAGAGGTAAATCACATGTATAAAGTAACATAAATACTATTACCTCAATCCATATAGTGGAAGTAACAACAAGGTTGTGGAGTTCCCAACAACGCCAACGACAAAGTTGAGTGTAGACATCGTAACCCTGTTGTCTACTACACAACCTTCTTGTAGACGTTGTTGGGCCTCCAAGTGCAGAGGTTTGTAGAAGTAGCAAATTTCCCTCAAGTGGATGACCTAAGGTTTATCAATCCGTGGGAGGCGTAGGATGAAGATGGTATCTCTCAAACAACCCTGCAACCAAATAATAAAGAGTCTCTTGTGTCCCCAACACACCCAATACAATGTAAATTGTATATGTGCACTAGTTCGGCGAAGAGATGGTGATACAAGTGCAATATGGATGGTAGATATAGGTTTTTGTAATCTTAAATTTATAAAAACAACAAGGTAACTAATGATAAAAGTGAGCACAAACGGTATTGCAATGCTAGGAAACAAGGCCTAGGGTTCATAGTTTCACTAGTGCAAGTTCTCTCAACAATAATAACATAATTGGATCATATAATTATCCCTTAACATGCAACAAAGAGTCACTCCAAAGTCACTAATAGCGGAGAACAAATGAAGAGATTATTGTAGGGTACGAAACCACCTCAAAGTTATTCTTTCTGATCGATCTATTCAAGAGTCTGTAGTAAAATAACACGAAGCTATTCTTTCCGTTCAATCTATCCTAGAGTTCATACTAGAATAACACCTTAAGACACAAATCAACCAAAACCCTAATGTCACCTAGATACTCCAATGTCACCTCAAGTATCCGTGGTATGATTATACGATATGCATCACACAATCTCAGATTCATCTATTCAACCAACACAAAGAACTTCAAAGAGTGCCCCAAAGTTTCTACCGGAGAGTCAAGACGAAAACGTGTGCCAACCCCTATGCATAAGTTCACGAGGTCACGAAACTCGCAAGTTGATCACCAAAACATACATCAAGTAGATCACGTGATATCCCATTGTCACCACAGATAAGGACATGCAAGACATACATCAAGTGTTCTCAAATCCTTAAAGACTCAATCTGATAAGATAACTTCAAAGGGAAAACGCAATCCATTACAAGAGAGTAAAGGGGGAGAAACATCATAAGATCCAACTATAACAGCAAAGCTCGCGATACATCAAGATCGTGCCGAATCAAGAACACGAGAGAGAGAGAGAGAGATCAAACACATAGCTACTGGTACATACCCTCAGCCCCGAGGGTGGACTACTCCCTCCTCGTCATGGAGAGCGCCAGGATGATGAAGATGGCCACCGGAGAGGGATTCCCCCCCTCCGATAGGGTGCCAGAACGGGTCTAGATTGGTTTTCGGTGGCTACAGAGGCTTGCGGCGGCGGAACTCCCGATGTAGGTTATTTTCTGGAGGTGTTTGTATATATAAGAGGTGTTGGTGTCGGGGACAAGTCAGGGGGGTCTCCGAGGCGACCATGAGGTAGGGGGGCGCGTTGATACGTCTCCAATGTATCTATAATTTTTGATTGTTCCATGCTATATTATATCCTGTTTTGGACATTGTTGGGCTTTATTATACACTTTTATATTATTTTTGGGACTAACCTATTAACCGGAGGCCAACCCAGAATTACTGTTTTTTTTGCCTATTTTAGGGTTTCGCAGAAAAAGAATATCAAACGGAGTCCAAACGGAATGAAACCTTCGGGAACGTGATTTTCGGAACGAACATGATCCAGAGGACTTGGACCCTACGTCAAGCAAACAACGAGGAAGGCATGAGGTAGGGGGGCGCGCCTAACCCCCAGGCGCGCCCTCCACCCTCATGGGGCCCATGTTGCTCCACCGACGTACTCCTTCCTCCTATATATACCTACGTACCCCCAAACTACCAGATACGGAGCCAAAGCCCTAATTCCACCACCGTAACTTTCTGTATCCACGAGATCCCATCTTGGGGCCTTTTCCGGAGCTCCGACGGAGGGGGTATCGATCACGGAGGGCTTCTACATCAACACCATAGCCTCTCCGATGAAGTGTGAGTAGTTTACTTCAGACCTATGGGTCCATAGTTATTAGCTAGATGGCTTCTTCTCTCTTTTTGGATATCAATACAAAGTTCCCCCCCTCTCTTGTGGAGATCTATTCGATGTAATCTTCTTTTGCGGTGTGTTTGTTGAGATCGATGAATTGTGGGTTTATGATCAAGTTTATCTATGAAAAAAATTTGAATCTTCTCTGAATTCTTTTATGTACGATTGGTTATCTTTGCAAGTCTCTTCGAATTATCAGTTTGGTTTGGCCTACTAGATTGATCTTTCTTGCAATGGGAGAAGTGCTTAGCTTTGGGTTCAATCTTGCGGTGTCCTTTCCCAGTGACAGTAGGGGCAGCAAGGCACGTATTGTATTGTTCCCATCGAGGATAACAAGATGGGGTTTATATCATATTGCATGAGTTTATCCCTCTACATCATGTCATCTTGCTTAAAGCGTTACTCTGTTCTCTTGAACTTAATACTCCAGATGCATGCTGGATAGCGGTCAATGTGTGGAGTAATAGTAATAGATGCAGGCAGGAGTTGGTCTACTTGTCTCGGACGTGATGCCTATATACATGATCATACCTAGATATTCTCATAACTATGCTCAATTCTGTCAATTGCTCAACAGTAATTTGTTCACCCACCGTAATACTTATGATCTCGAGAGAAGCCTCTAGTGAAACCTATGGCCCCCGGGTCTATTGTCCATCATATTAATCTTCCAATACTTAGTTATTTCCTTTGCCATTTATTTTACTTGCATCTTTATTTCTCTATCATAAAAATACCAAAAATATTATCTTATCATATCTATCAGATCTCACTCTCGTAGGTGACCATGAAGGGATTGACAACCCCTTTATCGCATTGGTTGCGAGGAGTTTATTTGTTTGTGTAGGTGCGAGGGACTCGTGTGTGGCCTCCTACTGGATTGATACCTTGGTTCTCAAAAACTGAGGGAAATACTTACGCTGCTCTACTGCATCACCCTTTCCTCTTCAAGGGAAAACCAACGCAGTGCTCAAGAGGTAGCACGCGCCCCCAGTTTACCTTTTCTACGATACTCACAACCAAGGAAAAATCAAAAATTGGCACTGGTTCTAGGTTAATAGGTTAGTCTCAAAAATCATATAAAATAGCATATAAATGCATATAAAACATCCAAGGTTGATAATATAATAGCATGGAACAATAAAAAATTATAGATATGTTGGAGACGTATCAAGCATCCCCAAGCTTAATTCCTGCTCGTCCTCGAGTAGGTAAATGATAAAAATAGAATTGTTGATGTGGAATGCTACCTAACATATTTATCCATGTAATTCTCTTTATTGTGGCATGAATATTCAGATCCATAAGATTCAAGACAAAAGTTTAATATTGACATAAAAATAGTAATACTTCAAGCATACTAAATGTCTTCTCAAAATAACATGGCCAAAGAAAGCTATCCCTACAAAATCATATAGTCTGGCTATGCTCTATCGTCATCACACAAAATATTTAAATCATGCACAACCCCGATGACAAGCCAAGCAATTGTTTCATACTTTTGATGTTCTCAAACTTTTTCAATCTTCACGCAATACATGAGCGTGAGCCATGGACATAGCACTATAGGTGGAATAGAATGGTGGTTGTGGAGAAGACAAAAAGGAGAAGATAGTCTCACATCAACTAGGCGTATCAACGGGCTATGGAGATGCCCATCAATAGATATCAATGTGAGTGAGTAGGGATTGCCATGCAACGGATGCACTAGAGCTATACGTGTATGAAAGCTCAAAAAGAAACTAAGTGGGTGTGCATCCAACTCGCTTGCTCACGAAGACCTAGGGCATTTTGTGGAAGCCCATCATTGGAATATACAAGCCAAGTTCTATAATGAAAGATTCCCACTAGTATATGAAAGTGACAACATAGGAGACTCTCTATCATGAAGATCATGGTGCTACTTTAAAGCACAAGTGTGGTAAAAGGATAGTAGCATTGCCCCTTCTCTCTTTTTCTCTCTATTTTTTTTTGTTTTTTGGGCCTTCTCCTTTTTTATGGCCTCTTTTTTTTTCCGTTCGGAGTCTCATCCCGACTTGTGGGGGAATCATAGTCTCCATCATCCTTTCCTCACATGGGACAATGCTCTAATAATGATGACTGTCGGTGTCAAAACCGGTGGTTCTCGGGTAGGGGGTCCTAAACTGTGCGTCTAAGGTGGATGGTAACAGGAGGCAGGGTGTCGTGGTTTTGTAGATGTCCTAGAGAAAGGACTTAGTCGTGGAGCCATCGCGACGGGTTAGCTTGAAGGGGTTAAAGCAGACACATGGACGCAAGAGAGTTTATACTAGTTCGGCCCCTTCGATGAAGGTAAAATCTTACGTCTAGTTGTGATGGGATTGATGTGGTTTCGATGACTAGGGAGCAAACAAGCTTTGCCTATGTCTCGAGTTGTTGTCTGTTGTCTTTGAACCGCCGCCGGGTCGTCCCCTTATATACACAGGTGACGCCCGTCGGTTCACAGAGTCCCAATACCGGCTCATAGATGTTTCCGGTTTGGTCTCTACTTATTCCTAACTTACAGTACAAGTTAAATACCAACACCTGTTTACGGCTACAGGCCTTGAACCGACTATGGGCCTTGAGCCCTCATCTGCCTTCTTGGGCTTTAACATACTTAACTACTGACGAAGTTAACCCGGCCCAGATAGGCCGGTTTACGCCCAGTAGTGATATCCCCAACATTAGGCCCCAGATTGATTTGAACAGGTTCATGTCAATCCTTAGCCAAAATCTTTATCTTCAATATCTTCTTGTAGTTTGTTGAACCGCCGTGACGCCATCTTCTCCGGTCGTTGGAAACCGGCGTGACGTCACCTGTTTAATAGGTCTGCGACAATTAAGGCAACAGCTTCATTTCCAAACCCGCGGTCCCTTGCCTTATAAATAGGACCGAAGGGTCATTTCTTTTTCCCCTTTGTGCCCTTCTGCCTCGTCTTCCCCGCGTCGTCCAGCTTCGGAGCTCCGCCGCCGTCGACGACCTCTGCTCTGACCTTGGCCGCTGCATCACCCTGATTGTACCAGAGCATCGCGGCGACCTTCTGTTTCTTCCTCGGCTCCGGTGAGTTCTTCACCTTTTCCCCCGTAGATCCATTCTAGGGTTTCCAAGTTCTTCAGTGTTCATCGTCTGCTTCGTACTCATATGATAGATCTTAGATGAACCTGTGAACCTTTGCTCTGTGTAGCGGTAGTTCTTAGCATCCGCCTTTACTTATATGCTTCAAGACCATAGATCTGCCTGTATCTCTGCCCATTGATTCGGTACTGTTCTTTTTTGAACCTTGAATATTTTCCTTCTTTTCTGAACTTGCTTCAGATCCGTTGCTGTAGAGAAATCTTGTGAAATCTGTTTCTGTACACTTATCTATCCGCAATCTCAACTGTTTCCATGCTTAGATCTGGCGGTTTAACTTTGTAGAAAAATTTCCAAACCGGTATATACCATTAGTCCCCTTGTTGAACCGCCAGATGCTGTTGCTTCATAAAACTCCGGTTTAGATAGAGCTGTCTCCGGGTTTAACATTGTACATATCAGTGCACTTTAATCAATGCATTCCTGAACCGGAATTACCTATCTTGTAGATTTCATCATGGCCAAGCAAGTATATGAGTGCAACTGGGTTCCTTCCCGCGTCACAGAGACTCAACTGAACAATTTAGTCCTGATCGGAGCTTTAGGCAGCAAAAACACCATCCATTGGAGAGCCCTTGGCAAAGAATGTCCTCCCACACCTCAAGAAGGAGAGGTCGTCGTTTTCATAGATCACTTAGCCCGGGGCTTTAAGTCGCCCGGTTCTAAATTTTACCGGGACGTTTTAGCCGATTTTCATCTCCATCCACAAGACATTGGTACTCTGTTACAAACATGTGTCACTTCCAAGTGCTCTGTGAGGTGTTCTTTCAAGAAGAACCCACAGTGGAGTTGTTCAGAGACTGTTTCCATCTAAACCGCCATACTGAGTTTTCTGACGGTTCCAATATGGAATTGGGAGGTGTGGCAATTCAGAAAAGGAAAGAAGTCACATACCCTCACGCCAAGCTGCATAGCCACCCCAAAGAGTGGAATCAAACATGGTTCTATTGCAAAGACACCTCCCTTGCTGGTGAAAATCCTTTGCCTGGCTTTCGTCTGGAGCGGCTTAGCAATACACACCCCTTTCCGCAAAGGTTGACTGCCAAGGAGAGAAGCAAATACGCTCCTCAACTGTCCAAGCTCAGAGCTTTCATGGCCAATGGTTTAACAGGAGTTGATCTCGCTCGATGTTGGATATCGTGGAGCATACTGCCCCTGAGTCAGCGCTCCGGTTTGATGTGCGAGTATACTGGCAATGTTGATGACCCACTGCGACATGCTAACATCCAGCTTACTGACGAAGAAATCACAGAGGCTGTGAATAAAATGTTGAATGAACCGGAACACGTCTGTGCTCGAACCGGCCTGCTTCCCTTCTGTGCCACCAACAAACTGCCAGCTGTAAGAGTTTGATTCTTCTTTTTTCTGAACCTGTTATTGATATATCTGGTCATTGTTTAATATCAATGCCTGTTTAAACAGGGCAATGATTCGTTTTGGAGCAAGAAACTGCCGCAGGAGAAACCAGAAAAACCAGACAAACCGGAAAGATCAATCCGGCAAAAGACTAAAGCTGCGAAGAAGACTACCCACAGGAAAAGAACCACTGCATCCTCTGATCCGGCCGCTGATGACGATGTGGGTAACCCGGACCTTGAGGTAGAACTTGATTCACTTGGCTTATTTTTCACGCGCCTTATTGATGATGATATTTGTCAGGATGATGCCGAAGCCAGTCATGCTGATGTTGCAGAGGTAATTATTCTTTCCTCCGATTCAGATCCTTTGCCTTCACAAAAAATCCGTCAGGCAAACTGGAAGGTTAAATTTTCTCATCCTCTTGCTTACTTGGATCCCAAATTTCTTATGAAGACCCAATAGCACGAAGCTCGCCGCACGACCCGGCATAGTGGCCAGGTAGTTACCTCCGCCGGTTTACCGAATAGTATGGTTCGGAAACGCCATTCAGAGGTCTCTAATTTGCCTGTCAGTACTTGTCCTAAAATGGGCTGTTTTCGTCAAGCTCTTAATCCGTCTGACTCCGATTATCAGGTCACTTCCCATTCATCATCTGGCGAGTCATCAGCTACCCAGCTGCCGCCACTCAAAACGGTGCTTGGGTAAGCCATACTTATCATAATTCTTCTGGTGTATTACTTTGTAGCATATACTGTACTGACCTTTGTTACTCCTTTCAGGGCCAAGCCTAAGCCAAGCAAGAAGGCTCGCCTAGATAAAGCGGCTGAAGAAGATGCTATTCCCGAATCGGACAGAGTACTCAACCCTGAAGCGGCCATCCGTGAGGATGTGCCAAACGACCCACCACCACAAGATGATGATTTTATTACTGAAGAGAGACATGTTGATACCTCCGGTCCTGTTGACCAGCCCAGAAGCCCCATCCGGATTGAGAAATCCACCAGTCCATCCAAGTCTACTGATAAACTGACGGCCCCAATGCAAACCGGCGACGCCAAGGATGATGAAGTTGTTATTACTGGCATTGGCCATACAGAGCCAAGCAATCATGTCGCTTTGTCTAAACATACTGCCAAGGAAGAATTTGCTGCCTTTGGCAAGGGCAAGTGGAATGTTGATCTGGCGACTTACGCTGCTGTGAACGCCCAAGACATCCATTCCGGCTATCTGAACCGGCTGTATACCAGTCGTGACTATGAAGCCGGTCTGGTTAACATGATGAAAGATAAATATGAGGTAACTTCCATATGCTCTTTCCTGCTTGTATGCTTCAATTCTTGCTGACTCGCCTAGCCCCCAAGGACCGGTTTGTAACCTTCTTTCAAACCGGGACTTAGTAATATAAATCTTAAAGCCTCGAAATTCGCTGATGTAGCCCTCAAGGGCCGGTTCAACTTAGTGTAGTTAAACCGGTACTTAAGTAATTAATATCGCTGCATCAGAACTTATTTGAACAAATAGCCATTAGGCCCCAAGTGCCAAGTTGAATACTTGTATTGAGCTTGGGACTTTATAATCAAGTGAAATATGAAGATCAAATAGGCATTAGCCCCCAAGCGCCAAGTGCATAACTTGTTATGTGGTTGGTGCTTCAATTCTTGCACTGCTTGCTGAATCATATAACTGTCTCTATGCAGGCTGAGCTGAAGACAAAAGAGACCCAAATCGCCGATCTCCAAGAAAATCTGAAGTCCCAACAGACTGAAACCTCAAAAGCAAAAGAGGAGTTGACCAATGCCTTAAGTGTCACGGAACAGCTTAAGAAGGATTTCAAGAAGGAGCGGGCGGATTGGGCTACTGAAAAATCCGCTTTAACCAAACAAGCAGAAGACGCCGAGGCTGCACTAAAACCAGTGGTGGATGAACTGACCAGCATAAAGCGGCACGTGCATGCCATGACCGCTGCTATCTTTGGTAAGCCGGTTTGATTTCTGAATTGATTCTGCCGTCTTACAGAGCTGCCGGTTTGTTAACCCTTTGTGATATTTCAGGGACACGCATTGGTCATTTGGGGTCAGATGTGCGGAAGAAATTGAAAGCCGCCTATACGTTGATCGAACAACTATACACTGGTGCACAACGGATCATCTGTACTGCATCCCACAACAAGCCGGCGCCCACTTTGATCCAGGACACTCTGCAGAAACTGTCGGTGCTTCCTGCCTGGGTTGAAGAGCTAAAGAAATCTGCTGCTCGAACAGGTGCGATCAATGCCTTAATCTGGGCAAAAGCTTGGGTGCCGGATTTTGATCCTATTGAAGCGGCTCAGGGCTATCCCAGCTTGAAGGAAGACGGGTCAGAGTTTAGTGAAGCGGATCTGCGAGCAATAAACTGAGAGGTGCGTCCACTAGCTTGTCAATTGGCTGAAGAAGCAGACTTGTCTCATTATCAAGCCCAATATGACAATCAAAACAAGCGAGTAGCTGCACCAATTCATGAAGTGGAAAATCTTATCCCTCCAATCCGTAAGCATACTTACGCTCCCGATATTGAACCGTCGTTGCTGATCCATGATGAAGCTGTCTTTCAAGCATTAATGGGAATCGACTGGACAACTGTTGATTTCCAGCCGCTGGGTAGAGAAACTGAAGTTGAAGCGGCGCAGGATGACCCACAACCATCAGGCCAGGCTGGTGACCAAGCTTGAACCGGCAGCCGGTTTAAACCGCTTCTCCGTTGAAAAACAATGATCTTGTTTTGGGCACCGTGTTGCCTTGTAATAGGCTAGCTGATACTCTTGATCTTAATATGCCTTCGTGCATAACCACTGCAACTTGTGCTTTCTTTGGGTGATGAACTTTCCAAAGTATTTTCTGCAACATAAAAATCTTAAAGTGCCACCGCGGTTGTACCATCAGGCGGAGTATGATGTCTGCATATATAAAAGCAAAATATCTGAAATTTAAGCATATGATCAAATCTTTGAGATACATAATACCTGCCATCGTTGGGCATGAAGTTGGTTTAGCCAATGTTGAAGCGGAGGTTTCATAAACCCACACTGTTGGAGGAGATAGCAGCTCCTGTATATATATAATGCCGGTTTACCATGTAAACCGTGCCGGGTAATAAAACACCATGTTACTCCGTAATAGGATGTTAACAAAAAATCAAACCGGGCAAATAGTCTCCGGATTAAAAATGAACCGTGTTCCGTCAATTGACAGTTTGAACCGGCTGAAACTTTGTCGGTTTAAAAAACGCAACAAAAAGAAAGAAATATCTTTCAAAGAAAAAATGTGAAGCAAAGGCAATGATAAAACCCTTTGCAAAAAGAGGCTTATTTGAGCCGATCAGATGGCGTTACCATGGTCGGACATGACCAAGCTCCCGATAGGTGTAGCTATGGTTCAAGTCAGCCAGGTCCCCAAATGAAACCGTGGCATTTATGCCGATCAAGTGGCATGGCAATGGTTCGGGTTTGACCAAGCCCCCAAGTGATTCTATGACCTTAGGCCGATCAAGAGGCGTGACTGGTTCGGACGTGACCAAGTCCCCAAGTGATCTGGTGGCTCTCGCCTATCAAGAGGTGTTGCATTGGTTCGGACACGACCAAGCCCCCAAGTGATATAACATGATGCTTTTGAAAAGCTAACTCAAGGGGTAAACTGGAGGCCGCTTTAGAACAACTCCGTGTAACCACACATGATGTAAAAGAACAGATACCCCGCTTTTAGCTGAGGTTCCGGTTTATTATATTTAATCATAATATATACATCATCGTAATATGTACATAAGTAGAGCCAATTGCTCAGGTATAGTAAGGCCGAAGATGAGCTATGTTCCACGGTCTGTTGGTCTCTTCCTTTGATATACGTGAGTCTTTATGCTCTCGAATATTGATCAGATAGTATGACCCGCTGTGCAGATTCTTGCTGACCACGAAAGGCCCCTCCCAAGGTGGGGATAGCTTATGCATATCAGTCTGGTCTTGAATGAGCCGAAGCACCAAATCTCCTTCCTGAAAAGCTCTGGTTCTGACTCGGCGACTGTGATAACGACGAAGATCCTGTTGGTAAATCGCCGAGCGGGCGGCTGCTATGTCACGTTCTTCATCCAACAGGTCCAAAGCGTCTTGCCGTGCTGTCTCGTTGTCCGCTTCAACATAAGCCGCCACACAAGGTGAGTCATGACGGATATCACTTGGGAGAACCGCCTCCGCTCCATAGACCATGAAGAACGGCGTGTATCCTGTTGATCTGTTGGGTGTAGTATTGATGCTCCATAACACAGATGGTAACTCTTCTACCGAACAACCCGACGTTCTCTGCAAGGGAACCATGAGCCGGGGTTTGATGCTTCTCAAGATCTCTTGATTAGCCCTTTCTGCTTGACCATTGGACTGCGGGTGTGCCACTGATGAAACGTCAAGCCGGATGTGCTCCCGTTCGCAGAACTCCTTCATGGCACCCTTAGACAAATTGGTACCATTATCTGTGATGATACTGTGTGGAAAGCCAAACCGGAAAATCACTTTTTTGATGAACTAAACCACCGTGGCCGCATCACACTTGCTAATAGGTTCTGCTTCTACCCACTTTGTAAACTTGTCAACCGCCACCAGGAGGTGGGTCTTCTTATCTTTGGACCTTTTGAAAGGCCCAACCATATCCAGCCCCCAAGTCGCAAACGGCCAAGTAATTGGAATCATTCTCAATTCTTGAGCCGGCACATGAGCACGTCTTGAAAACTTTTGGCAACCGTCACATCGTCTGACCAGATCCTCCACATCAGCATGAGTAGTTAACCAATAGAAACCATGGAGAAACGCTTTAGCTACCAAAGATTTTGAACCAGCATGGTGACCACAATCTCCTTCGTGGATCCCACGCAAAATTTCACAGCCTTCTTCAGGAGACACATAGCGTTGAAACGCCCCTGATACACTGCAATGATGCAACTCGCCATTGACAAGTCATGGACTTGGACCGCCGGATTATCTGCCGGGCCAGAGTCTCATCCTCTGGTAACTCGCCCCGGTTCATGTACGCCAGGTAAGGAAGCGTCCAATCCGGAATGACATGAAGAGCTGCCACCAATTGAGCCTCCGGATCAGGAATAGCCAAATCCGCTTCACCAGGGAGCTTGACCGACGGGTTGTGCAGCACATCCAGAAAAACGTTGGGCGGGACCGGTTTGCGCTGAGAGCCCAGCCGGCTTAAAGCGTCCGCCGCTTCATTCTTCCGTCGGTCCACGTGGTCCACCTGATAGCCTTTAAAGTGACCTGCAACAATATCCACCTCACGACGATATGCTGCCATGAGTGGGTCCTTGGAGTCCCAAGTGCCAGATACTTGTTGAGCCACGAGGTCTGAGTCACCGAAGCACTTAACTTGACTTAGATTCATCTCCTTAGCCATCCGGAGACCATGGAGCAAGGCTTCATACTCAGCTGCATTGTTAGTACAAGGGAACATTAAGCGGAGAACGTAACAAAACTTATCACCTCATGGGGAAGTTAATACAACTCCAGCCCCCGAGCCTTCCAATTGCCTGGATCCGTCGAAATGGATGGTCCAATATGTGTGATCCGGCTTTTCTTCAGGTGCTTGCAGTTCCGTCCAATCATTGATGAAATCAACAAGTTCTTGAGACTTAACTGCCGTCCGAGGCACATACTTCAATCCGTGCGGCCCAAGCTCTATAGCCCACTTGGCAATCCGGCCAGTCGCTTCCCGGTTCTGGATGATATCCCCCAAAGGAGCAGAACTGACCACCATAATTGGGTGCCCTTGGAAGTATTGCTTAACCTTCCGGCTTGCCATAAAAACTCCGTACACCAGCTTCTGCCAATGCGGATACCTTTGCTTGGACTCAATGAGTACCTCGCTGATATAATAGACCGGACATTGAACCGGATGCTCCTTACCTGCCTCCTTTTGCTCCACCACAATAGCCACGCTGACCGCACGAGCATTAGCAGCAACATATAGCAGTAACGGCTCCTTGTCAATGGGAGCAACGAGCACAGGCGGATTGGCCAATTGCCGCTTTAAGTCCTCAAACGCTTCATCAGCAGCGGAACTCCAGACGAACTGATCCGTCTTCTTCAACATATGATACAAAGGGATTGCCTTCTCACCAAGGCGGCTGATAAACCGGCTTAACGCGGCAATCCAGCCTGCCAAGCATTGAACATCATTGATACACTTCGGTTTAGCCAGGGAGGTGATGGCTGTGATCTTCTTCGGATTAGCCTCAATTCCCCTATTGGACACCAGAAAACCCAATAACTTGCCTGCCGGTACACCAAAAACACACTTGGTCGGATTAAGCATCATCTTGTACGTCCTCAGGTTATCAAAGGTTTCCTTCAAATTGTCAACCAGAGTCTCCTTCTCCTTGGACTTAACCACGATATCATCCACGTAAGCATGTACATTACGGCCAATCTGCTTGTGAAGACAATTTTGTACACATCGTTGATAAGTTGCCTGGGCACTCTTGAGCCCAAAGGGCATAGACACATAGCAGAAGGCTCCAAAGGGAGTTATGAATGCTGTCTTCTCCTGGTCCTTAACTGCCATTTTGATCTGATGATAGCCAGAATATGCATCCAAAAAAATTAAACGCTCACAACCCGCCGTAGCATCAATAATTTGATCAATACGGGGGAGGGCAAAAGGATCTGCTGGACAAGCCTTATTAAGATCTGTGTAATCCACACACATGCGCCAGGTGCCGTTTTTCTTAAGGACCAGCACCGGATTGGCAAGCCACTCAGGGTGAAAAACTTCAATAATAAAGCCAGCTGCTAAGAGCCTGGCTACCTCTTCTCCAATCGCCTTGCGTCTTTCTTCGTTAAACCGGCGGAGAAACTGTTTCACCGGTTTGTATTTAGGATCCACATTGAGGGTGTGCTCAGCGAGTTGCCTCGGTACACCTGGCATGTCAGAGGGCTTCCATGCAAAAATGTCCCGATTCTCACGGATGAACTCGATGAGCGCGCTTTCCTATTTCGGATCCAAGTTGGCACTGATGCTGAACTGCTTCGACGAATCGCCAGGTACGAAGTCAACAAGCTTAGTTTCTGCTGCCGATTTGAACTTCAGGGCCGGATCATGCTCCGTAGTTGGCTTCTTTAATGGAGTCATGTCCGCCGGATCAACATTGTCTTTATAATACTTTAGCTCCTCGGTGGCACAAACCGACTCTGCGTAGGCCGCATCTCCTTCCTCGCACTCCAAAGCGATTTTACGGCTTCCGTGAACCGTTATTGTCCCCTTGTGACCCGGCATTTTGAGCTGCAAATACACATAATAGGGCCGTGCCATAAACTTGGCGTAGGCCGGTCGCCCAAACAGGGCATGATATGGACTTTGGATTTTCACCACTTCAAACGTCAACGTCTCCGACCTGGAATCATGATCATCTCCAAAGGCCACTTCCAGAGCTATCTTACCAACAGGATATGCTGACTTGCTAGGTACCACACCATGGAACACCGTATTGGATGGTTTGAGATTTTTATGTGTTAGTCCCATATGACGGAAGGTCTCATAGTACAAGATATTAATGCTGCTCCCTCCATCCATGAGCACCTTGGTGAACTTGTAACCTCCCACCTGAGGTGCCACCACCAGAGCCAACTGACCCGGATTATCAACCTGGGGAGGGTGATCCTCTCTGCTCCATATGATTGGCTGTTCAGACCAGGGTAGATAACGGGGCACGGCCGGTTCAACAGAGTTGACTGCCCGCCTCTGAACCTTCCAGTCTCGCTTGTCCAAGCTAGTGGTGAAGACATGGTACTGCCCACTATTCAACTGCTTTGGGTTGCTCTGGTAACCTGACTGTTGCTGCTGTTGGTTGTAACCACCCTGGTTGTTTTGATTATTTTGATTATTATGTTCGCCCGGATTACCATTAAATCCTGAACCGGAATTTCCTCCACCGTAACCCGGCCCGGATCCTGAGCCACCGCCGGAGCCGTGATCATACCGGAAAGCATTAGAATTCTTGAACTCCCGCATAATGAAGCAATCCTTCCAAAGGTGGTTTTCTAGCACCTCCTTCGTTCCATGTCTTGGACAGGGCTGGCTCAGTAAATAATTTAGGTGGTCTGGGTTAGGGTTGGGTGCTCCATTGCGATTTGGCGGTTTACCCCTGCGTCGCTGGCCCTTGTCCTGCGCGTTGGTGTTAGCCACAAAGTCCATGTTACCATCCGCTTTAAGCTTGCCTCCACCACCATTGCCTGCCAAGTGATGCTGCTGACCTTTGGAATTGTTGTTCCTCTTTCCCTTCCCTGCCTTGTCGTCATCAGATTCGGGATCCTTGGTACTATCAGAATCAACATACTTTACCAAAGCAGCCATGAGGGTCCCCATGTCAGTGCAATGGCGCTTCATCCGTCCCAATTTTAGCTTTAGGGGCCCAAACCGGCAGTTGCCTTCTAGGGTTAAGACTGCGGTGTCAGCGTTGATGCGGTCTGATGAATGCAACACTTGTGAGACCCAGCGCACCCAACGAGTCGTCGATTCTCCTTCCTCCTGGACACAGGCAGCTAAGTCTACTATCGACATGGGTTGCTTACATGTATCCTTGAAATTATTGATAAACCGGGCTCGTAATTGGGCCCATGAACTGATAGAATTGGCCGGTAAGCTTTTTAACCAAGTTCAGGCCGTTCCTTCAAGCATCATGGTGAAGTACTTCGCACATGCCGCATCATCCACATCAAGCATCTCCATGGCCATCTCATAGCTCTCCACCCATGTCTCTGGGGGTTGATCCGTCGTGTAATTTGGTACCTTGCGCGGGCCCTTGAAATCCTTGGGCAGGCGCACATTGCGTAAAGCGGGGACAAGGTAAGGCACCCCCAAAGAGCTAGAAGTAACACCGGGTTCGACCGAAATAGTTGGACAAACCGGCGTAAGCTGCCGAGCCTGATACTGTGAGGCTAACTCGGCCTCCCTGCGCGCTCGGGCCCGGTCCACCACTTCCTGAGCGTTATCAGCACCACCCGCCGGGTTGTTGCCGCGGGGTGCTCCACGTCGTTCATTGCTTGACACTGCTGGTTCATCCATACGCCTGCTATAGCTTCGGCTTGGATGAGGGGTCGAGTGGATCCGGTCGCGGCTGTAGGAGTACGCTTCCTGTTGGACCAAAGCTGTCCTAAGAAGCTCCTTGACCCGTCGTGTCTCTACCGCCTGCAGCGAGTCACCTTCAATTGGCATGGCCTCCAGCCGTGCAGCAGCGGCAACGAGATTGTCCATTGGGTTGGAGTAGTGACCCAGAGGTGTTGAAACAACGTGAGGTATAACAGTGTTTTGACGAGGCGGATTCATCGGACGGGGCTGAACCGGCGCACCGGTCCCAGGAGCTTCCGCCCGGTTCCCCTCCAGCGGATTACTAGTTCCTGCTCCTGGGGTGTTGAAAAGGTCTCTGGCCTCGAAAACCGAAGGCAAACGGTATCGGTACTTCCTCCTCATGACTTCATGCGACGCGTTCTGGTCCAACATGAGCCTGTAGGCTTGTGCGTCTAAAGCGGCCCACTCTGTGGTCATCCTGGCATTCTCAGCTGCCAGGTCCGTCTTGGCCTGGGTGATCTATTCCTTCACCTTTGCAATCTCCGTGTTGTGGACTTCCTGATTCGCCGGATTAGCTTCTGCCATAAGCACAGCCAATGCATCAAATAGATCTGATAGAACTTGAGCCGGCGGACGTGCAGAGCTTCCTGCCCCGGCAGTTGTCGCCGCTGCTGAACCAGAGGTTATTGGCGCGGCGGTCGAAGAATGAAGCGCTGCTTGTGTGCCGGCCATGAATATTCCAACTCGGTTGGGTAGATCAGAGGGGTCCGGAATACTGTCGCCGTCGGAACAGCCCCCAATCCGGCCATCTTGTAGCTGATATAGAGATTCGGTTTCTCCGGTTGATGACTCGTCGCCGGAATAAACGACGGTCTCGCCGCGAGATTCCGATCCATCCTCGTAACTTCCTCCATGGATAACTCCCACGAAGGCACGCTTCACGGCCGGTTTAACACAGGCGAACCGTGCACGCTGAGCCGTTTCGACGAGGTCGGTGCAGATGTCCGGCTCAGGGCCCGGTTCACCGATCTTGCCGATGAAAACGTGTATGCCACCAAAGGGGACCCGGTACCCGTACTCAACTGAGCCGGCCTCGGGGCCCCAGCCTGCATCATCGATGTAGAGCTTGCCGTGACGACTCTTAGTCATCCGGCCCACAGCGTAGCCCTCAAGTCCTTTAAAGCGGCCCTCCAAGAACTTGAAACCATCGTGCGATAGCCCCACGGTGGGTGCCAACTGTCGTGGTTTTGTCACGGCAGATGTCCTAGAGAAAGGACTTAGTCGTGGAGCCATCGCGACGGGTTAGCTTGAAGGGGTTAAAGTGGACACAGGGACGCAAGAGAGTTTATACTAGTTCGGCCCCTTCGATGAAGGTAAAAGCCTACGTCTAGTTGTGATGGGATTGATGGGGTTTCGATGACTAGGGAGCAAACAAGCTTCGCCTATGTCTCGAGTTGTTGTCTGTTGTCTTTGAACCGCCGCCGGGTCGTCCCCTTATATACACGGGTGACCCCCGTCGGTTCACAGAGTCCCAATACTGGCTCATAGATGTGTCCGGTTTGGTCTCTACTTATTCCTAACTTACAGTACAAGTTAAATACCAACGCCGGTTTATGGCTACAGGCCTTGAACCGACTATGGGCCTTGAGCCCTCATCTGCCTTCTTGGGCTTTAACATACTTAACTACCGACGAAGTTAACCCGGCCCAGATAGGCCGGTTTACGCCCAGTAGTGATATCCCCAACACAGGGGACACGATGTTTACCCAGGTTCGGGCCCTCTTGATGGAGGTAATACCCTATGTCCTGCTTGATTGTTCTTGATAATATGAGTAGTACAAGAGTTGATCTACCACGAGATCAAAGAGGCTAAACCCTAGAAGCTAGCTTATGGTATGATTGTATGTTGTCCTACGGACTAAAACCCTCCGGTTTATATAGACACCGGAGGGGGCTAGGGTTACACAAGGTCAGTTACAAAGGAGGAGATATACATATCCGTATTGCCTAGCTTGCCTTCCACGCCAAGTAGAGTCCCATCCGGACACGGGACGAAGTCTTCAATCTTATATCTTCATAGTCCGACAGTCTGGCCAAAGGATATAGTCCGGCTGTCCGGAGACCCCCTAATCTAGGACTCCCTCAGTAGCCCCTGAACCAGGCTTCAATGACGACGAGTCCGGCGCGCAGTGTTGTCTTCGGCATTGCAAGGCGGGTTCCTCGTCCGAATACACCATGGAAGAGTTTGAATACAAGGACCGTGTCCGACCCTGCAAAATAAGTTCCACATACCACCGTAGAGAGAATAATATTTCCATGAATCTAATCTGTTGACACGTTTGGACAGCATGACATCATGCCATGGCCCGGTTATTATTCGAACCGCTTTTCATAACCAGCTCCGCACATAACGCGAGGCGGTTTTCTTGACATGTCTTGTCAAAGCAGAGATCATGTTCCCCTTATCACGGGATTCTCATCAATACGAACGTGGGTAACCCAACCATGCCATCAATTATGACGTCTGGGGAATAAGCGGTTTTGCTAGGCAAGTGGGGAGGCACATCGCCTCTTCCGCCCTTATAAAAGGGACAAAGGTTTACCTTTTTGCACCCACGCCTTCTTCCTCCTCGCTTACCCATTCCCGCACACTCGAGCTCTAGCGCCCAAGTTCGCGTTCTTCTTCTCAAACCACTCCAAGCATGTCCGGAGTAGGAGGCAAGTGGATGGTCTCCTCCGCCACGGAGGAGAAAATCAAAGAGTTACGGGAAGCCGGATACCTGGCTGCGGATATCGCGCACCGGCTGCCAAATGCGGGGCAGATCGTCCCAATGCCCGAACCCCATGAGAGGATAGTTTTTCTTACCCATTTTGTCCGCGGACTGGGATTTCCTCTCCACCCGTTCGTCCGCGGTCTCATGTTCTACTATGGGCAGGATTTTCATGATCTGGCCCCCAACTTCGTCCTCAACATCTCTGCGTTTATCAACGTGTGCGAGGCCTTCCTCCGCATCAGGCCCCACTTTGGCTTATGGCTGAAAACCTTCAATGTCAAACCGAAGGTGGTGGGAGGCCAGCAAGCAGAGTGCGGAGGCGCCATATTGGGTAAGATGCCTAATGTCACCTGGCTCGAGGGCACCTATGTGGATACCATAAAGGGGTGGCAATCAGGGTGGTTCTACATCACCGAGCCGCGCGACTCCAACTGGGTGGCGGCCCCCAAATTTCGATCCGGAATCTCCACGTGGCTCACCTCCTGGAAAAAGAAGGGCCTGTCCTGGGGCT
The DNA here is from genome assembly GCF_056163025.1 of Triticum urartu. Lineage (NCBI taxonomy): Eukaryota > Viridiplantae > Streptophyta > Magnoliopsida > Poales > Poaceae > Triticum > Triticum urartu. The sequence continues at coordinate 580,765,788 of NC_141875.1, read as the reverse complement.
CTTCGGTAGAGTTGACCGGACTCCAGACCTGCATCCAGAACATGACGAGTAGAAAAATCAAACTTGTCAACATGGTCCAGGTTATGCTCTTCCGCCAGATCCTTCCGTGCCAAAGACGGGCATTCAATTTGTGGGAGTTCGACTCAGCCAAGCACCAGACGCTGCGAGAGCTCTATGACACGATGCACGAGGACGTCTGGAGGATGCTGTTCAAGAGCGCCGAGATGCCTCCCTCCCTCACCGAGGACCGCAGACTCAGCGCAAAGCGCCGCGCCAATCCGGTAGGATTTTATATCTCTCAGGGTATTTATTTTCCCCGGTTTAGTTATGTGCTGGACCTAAGCTTCCATGTCATTGACAGGACTAGATAGAGACAACAGAGCAGCTTGACTGTCCAGCCCCCCTGCCCGAAGATCCTGTAGACGCTCTTCTAACGAAGATGCTGACTCCGGCACCTTACGAGGTGCCGGCAAAGAAGGCCAAGAAGAAGGCCACAGGGACCCGAAAGGGTCTCCGACGCAAGGTTCTATCGGAATCATCGTCCGATGACTCCAACGCGCACTCCTCCCACGGAAACAAGGAGGAGGAGGAGAAAAGTTCTCCCCCCAGCTGGGGGAGACAAGAAAAGGAAGGCCTAACCATCCGGGGAGGCCGAAGGGTCCAAGAAGGGAAGAACCCTCCCTCCGGACTGTGCCACGACGGCCACTGACAGCGGCGACGAGTGGCTACCCAGGGATAAGCCCCTGGTGAAGTCGTAAGTGTCCGGACACCATAGTATTTCATGGTATGTTTTATTTTACTCCCTTTCCTCATGCCGAACATGATTATGCAGTCTGTCCCGAGCTCATCTCGACGTACCCTCGTCGAGCGGCTCTTTGGACTCGTCGGATATGAACAACGGTTCTCTTCCGACCGCTTCCACCCCTCTCCCTACGGACAACGCCGAGGTGTTGTCTCAAAAGGCACTGAGCCAAGGGGAGGTGGTCCTGGGGCGCCTCACGGCGGCTTCCCGGACCCTGGGTACCAAGGGAGCGAGGCTCCTACGGGCTTCAAGTTCGGGCCCCAGCCGGACACTGCGCCAGAACCTTCGATGGTTCCGGACTCCGGCAGGCGGTCCCTCGCCAAGGGGGGCCAACCATCCGTGCCGGTGTCCTATGTCCAACAAGAGGCACCGGACAACCTGCTGGAAGCGCTTCGCAGCGCTTCCATCGAAGAAGAGCACCGCACTATCATGAGTGCGGTGGTCGAGAAAGTTCAGTCCGCCAAAAACGGACTGACCGAAGCTTGCGCCAGCCTCCTAACAGGCTTTGAGGTAAGAAATCAAAATATAAGAAAATATTACCACATAGATAGTAGCCCTTGATGCTCTGTTCGGCGTTCGCGAAGAAAAGCTGAATAGAGGATCGAATGATGACTCAGGAGTCTAATTAGATTATGTCTATGTGTATGTGCAGGCTTCACTGCTAGCCGCTGCCGCACGTACTGCGGAGGTCTCTACGCTCAAGCAGGACCTGAAGCGGTCCGAGGACGAGCTCGGCCTTACCAAGAGGCAGCTCGAAGAGAGCAAAGGTAAGAAATACCCCTGTCTATATAGTTAAAAAGAAGTCCGGGTGTAAAGTAATAGGATCATCATGAATGTTGTCAGGGGCCACGACCGAGGTGGAGACCCTGAGGAAGGCGCTGTCCAAGGCCGAAGACAAAGCGGCCAAAGAACGCATTGAACGGGAGAAGCAAGAAGCCCAAGTAGGCAAGGTGCAGCAAGAGCTCGAGGCTCTTGCCAAAAAGTACGAGTCCTTGGAGCTTGACTCTAAGGCATGAGAGTCCGAGCTCGCGTAGGTGCTTGAAAGCGTCCGGAGCGCCAAGGCTGAAGCCCACAAGGCCCTCCAGGAGATTGATGCAGTGAAGAAGATATCAGCGGATAAGGCATTCATTATGCAAAGAAAACACGTGAAGGAGACTTTTCTTTTTCTTACCCTATTTCGGAGCTCTCCAAGAGCGTTTGTAGATCTTCCCCATAGTGTACTGGATGCCGCGGAGTTTTACCGGGCTGAGGAGGGGAGCTCAACGGAGAAGTTGTTCTGGTCTCAGTATACTGGGACCGAACACCCCGTGCCCTTGAGTGACCAACTGAAGCATTTGGTCGAACTTCACAAGGCGGCCGAACAGGCCATGAAGGGCCTTATAGTCCGGATGTGGCATGGTGAGCCCCTGTCCGGCAGCTACTTCGGTCTGGTGAGGCGGCTTGTAGAAGCCTGCCCACGGCTTGAAGTCATCAAGCGGTCCGTCTGCATCGAGGGTCACACAGGGCTTTTGCCCGGCGAAGGTGCACTGGGCAAAGATGGACGCTGTGAAGCTGGTGAAGGAGGGGCCACCGGAGGGCAAGGAGAATCGCTGCCCCGAGAATTACTATGAGAGTGTCTTGACGGGTTCCCGCTTAGTGGCAGATGAGTGTGCCAAGGATGTAATTTTTGAATGAACATGCTCATGTGATCCTGTAATATGAAACGAGTTCGTTTGCGCCATGCGACGCTTTCTTAATTTAAAATATTACCTTCTGTGCGGCTGATTATAAAATCTGAGAGCTGGCCAGTCGTCGACTTCTACGCCCATGTAACTAATACTGGGGTGTTCAGGATAAATTTGAACACTCTTTACCCCAATTTTGGGTCCTTCAAGGGAGGTGTTCAGCGCAATGAACCAGGCAATCGGACTATAATGCTTTATCACTCTCACTTAGCCATAGAAGTCTACGATTTTAAATTTTTGGCGAAGCCCCTGGTATTCGGAGGGCCGAATTTGTGGCGCTATACATGCCTAAGCCGGACAAGGCCGACTCCTCGCCCGAAGCGGAAAAAGTCTTTAAGGACTTGAGACCTCTCGAACAGTGACCAGTTTCTCTTCTTATCATGACAGTCAGTTTTTGGCTTTCTCTACTAAGGTGCTCATCCAGAAGAACTGGGACACAATCGCAGTAGTTCTCCCACCGCTACCTTAGCCGACATAGCGGAACGTAAGGTACCAAAGCATGGGAGCCGGGCAACCCAACATTTGACCAAAGACATGATTCAGAGCTGATGCATATAATGCTATAAGTTCGGGGTGCCGCACTGTCGGAAGTGTTCGGACTTCTTGCGCCGTATTATGGGGTAAACGAGAGCCCCTGGCATACTGACCGTACCCGAACGTGCGGGTGCGGATTGTCGTAAATGGACATATAAGAGAAAGAGAAAAACTTCAATAATGCAATGACAGATTAATGATATGCATTGTTATTTAAATGATACGTCGAAGCGTACTTGGTACAAGTAGTGCAATAAGCATAAAGTAGGACAATTCGAAATGTCCTATCCCAGGGCAAGCTGCGCATAAAATAGTGAAAAGCGGGTATATCAATTATTACTAGAAACCACCTGGCGGTTCCCGTGTTCATCTTAGCTTCTTGCCGCCTTGGTTGTTGCTTCCGGAATGTGTCCGACAATCGTACTGCCGGAAAGGGTTTCCAGAGAGTTAGGCCATGAAAGAGAAAAGGAATGTCAAAGGTATACAACCCCTAGTGTGGTTAAGCCACAATGCGGGGTGTGTCCTGATCGTGCCCCCGCCTATGTCCATGGTATTTTTAATGCGTAGTTATGTACACGCGGCACGGATTTCGTCGCTTCACTGGGACTGGGACGGGAGCCGAATTGCTAGGCGAGCTCTGATTGTGCCAGGCGATCCTGTGGCATCTTGTTCCGGACTCGCTTGAAGGTGTCCGGGGACCGTGACGCCGAATGAGTGGTCTGCCTGAACATGCTGCTTTGTGCCTCTGCTGCAAGGGCCGTAGTGTGCTCTTCCGTACGGAGCGAGCGTTCTGTGTTTCCATTTACTGTTATGACCCCGCGAGGTCCTAGCATCTTGAGCTTGAGGTATGCGTAATGTGGCACTGCATTGAATTTTGCAAATGCTGTCCGTCCGAGCAGTGCATGATAGCCACTGCGAAACGGGACGATGTCGAAGATTAACTCTTCGCTTTGGTAGTTATCCGGTGATCCGAAGACCACTTCCAGTGTGATTGAGCCTGTGCAATGGGCCTCTACACTTGGGATGACGCCTTTAAAGGTGGTTTTGCTGGGTTTGATCCTCGAGGGATCGATACCCATTTTTTGCACTGTATCCTGACAAAGCAGGTTCAGGCTGCTGCCGCCGTCCATAAGGACTCGAGTGAGGTGAAATCCGTCAATGATGGGGTCTAGGACCAGTGCGGAGGATCCGCCATGACGGATGCTAGTGGGGTGATCCCTGCGATCGAAGGTGATCGGGAAAGCAGACCATGGGTTGAACTTTGGGGCGACGGGCTCCATCGCATAGATGTCCCTTAGTGCTCGTTTCCGCTCTTCTTGGGAATGTGGGTTGCGTATATCATGTTCACCGTCTTCACTTGTGGGGGAAACCCCTTCTGTCCTCCTGTGTTCGGCGACCGGGGCTTCTCCTCGTCATCGCTATGCAGCCCCTTGTCCTTGTTTTCGGCATTTAACTTGGCGGCCTGCTTGAACACCCAACATTCTCTGTTGGTGTGATTGGCTGGCTTGTCGGGGGTGCCGTGGATTTGACACAAGCGATCCAGTATGCAATCCAGACTGGACAGAGCCGGAGTATTTCTTTTGAATGGCTTTTTCCGCTGACCGGATCTAGAGCCTCTGAATCCGGCATTGACTGCCGTATCTTCGGTGTTATCGCCATTATTGTGGCGCTTTGGTCTATTACGACACTACCTACCGTTAACATCTTTGGTATCCGAGGTATCCGTATTCTTCGATGTGTTGTTGCTGCGAGCCAGCCAGCTGTCCTCGCCCGTGCAAAAGCGGGTCATGAGTGTCGTGACGACTGCCATAGATTTCGGCTTCTCCTGGCCGAGGTGGCGGGCGAGCCACTCGTCACGGATGTTATGCTTGAATGCTGCTAGGGCCTCTGCATCCAGACAGTCTACAATTTGATTTTTCTTAGTCAGGAACCGTGTCCAGAATTGTCTGGCTGATTCCCCTGGCTGCTGGGTTATGTGGCTCAAGTCATCAGCATCCGCTGGCCGCACATAAGTGCCCTGGAAGTTGTCAAGAAATGCGTCTTCCAGATCCTCCCAACTGCCAACGGAATCTGCTCGCAAGCTATTCAGCCAATGCCGAGCTGGTCCTTTGAGTTTTAGTGGGAGGTACTTGATGGCATGTAGATCATCACCGCGAGCCATGTGGATGTGAAGGAGGAAATCTTCGATCCATACAGCGGGATCTGTTGTGCCATCGTATGATTCAATATTTACGGGTTTGAAACCCTCCGGGAATTCATGATTCATAACTTCATCAGTGAAGCATAGGGGGTGTGCGGCACCTCTGTGCCGGGCTATATCCCGACGTAGTTCGTAGGAGTCTTGTCTACTGTATTCGGCCTGGCCGGATTTACTCTTGGTGTATCCGACGCGACGATCATCGTCCCGTGTAGGCGCACGTGCCTGATACGTCCATTTTGCATCACGCTTTTATATCAATATTTATTGCATTATGGGCTGTTATTACACATTATGTCACAATACTTATGCCTATTCTCTCTTATTTTACAAGGTTTACATAAAGAGGGAGAATGCCGGCAGCTGGGATTCTGGGCTGGAAAAGGAGCAAATATTAGAGACCTATTCTGCACGGCTCCAAAAGTCCTGAAACTTCACAGAAGATGTTTTCTAAATATATAAAAAATACTCAGTGTAAGAAACTCACCAGGGGGGCCACACCCTGCCCACGAGGGTGGGGGGCGCGCCCTACCCCCTGGGCGCGCCCCCTACCTCGTGGGCCCCCTGGTGTCCCTCCGGTGGCCATCTTCTGCTATATGGAGTCTTTCGATGGGAAAAAAATTCATAAGCCATCTTCTCGGACGAAACTCCGCCACCACGAGGCAGAACCTTGGCGGAATCAATCTAGGGCTCTGGTGGAGCTGTTCTGCCGGGGAAGCTTCCCTCCCAGAGGGGGAAATCATCGCCATCGTCATCATCAATGCTCCTCTCATCGGGAGAGGGCAATCTTCATCAACATCTTCATCAGCACCATCTCATCTCAAAACCCTAGTTCATCTCTTGTATCCAATTCTTGTCTCCAAGTCCAGGATTGGTGCTAGTAGGTTGCTAGTAGTGTTAATTACTCCTTGTAGTTGATGCTAGTTGGTTTAATTGGTGGAAGATCATATGTTCAGATCCTATATGCATATTAATACCCCTCTGATTATGAAGATGTTTATGCTTTGTGAGTAGTTACTTTTGTTCCCGAGGACATGGGAGAAGTCTTGCTATTAGTAGTCATGTGAATTTGGTATTCGTTCGATATTTTGATGAGATGTATGTTGTCTCTCCTCTAGTTGTGTTATGTGAACGTCGACTACATGACACTTCACCATTATTTGGGGCTAGAGGAAGGCATTGGGAAGTAATAAGTAGATGATGGGTTGCTAGAGTGACAGAAGCTTAAACCCTAGTTTATGCGTTGCTTCGTAAGGGGCTGATTTGGATCCATATGTTTCATGCTATGGTTAGGTTTACCTTAATACTTTTGTTGTATTTGCGGATGCTTGCAATAGAGGTTAATCATAAGTGGGATGTTTGTCCAAGTAAGGACAGCACCCAAGCACCTGTCCACCCACATACCAAATTATCAAAGTACTGAACGCGAATCATATGAACGTGATGAAAACTAACTTGACGATATTCCCATGTGTCCTCAGGAGCGCTTTACATCATATAAGAGTTTGTCCAGGCTTGTCCTTTGCTACAAAAGGATTGGGCCACCTTGCTGCATTTTATTTACTTTTGTTACTTGTTGCTCGTTGCAAATTATCCTATCACAAAACTATCTGTTACCACTTATTTCAGTACTTGCAGAGAATACCTTGCTGGAAACCGCTTATCATTTCCTTCTGCTCCTTGTTGGGTTCGACACTCTTACTTATCAAAAGGACTACGATAGATCCCCTATACTTGTGGGTCATCAAGACTCTTTTCTGGCGCCGTTTCCGGGGAGTGAAGCGCCTTTGGTAGGTGGAATTTGGTAAGGAAAAATTTATACAGTGTGCTGAAATTTACTGTCACTTGTTACCATGGAAAGTAATCCTCTGAGGGGCTTGTTTGGGGTATCTTCACCCCGACCAGTAGAGCAAAGAGTTGCTCCTCAACCTACTGAACCTACTGAAAATGAATATGAAAATGAAAATGCTTGCTTTGAAGTTCCTTCGGGTATGATAGAAAAACTGCTAGCTAACCCTTTTCTAGGAGATGGAACAAAACATCCTGATGAACATCTGATATATGTGGATCAAGTTTGTGGATTATTTAAGCTTGCAGGTGTACCCGGAGATGTTGTTAAGGAGAAGGTCTTTCCCTTATCTTTGAGGGGAGATGCATCGACATGGTATAGGCTATGTGATGATATGAGGTCTTGGAATTACAAATGATTGAAATTGGAATTTCATCAGAAGTTTTATCCTATGCATCTTGTTCACCGTGATCACAATTATATATATATATATATATATATATAATTTTTGGCCTCGCGAAGGAGAAAGCATCGCTCAAGCTTGGGGGAGTCTTAAATCAATGTTATATTCATGCCCAAATCATGAGCTCTCAAGAGAAATGATTATTCAAAATTTTTATGCTCGGCTTTCTGGTAACAATTGCACCATGCTTGATACTTCTTGTGCTGGCTCTTTTATGATGAAAACTATTGAATTCAAATGGGATTTATTGGAAAGAATTAAACGCAACTCTGAAGATTGGGACCTCGACAATGGTAAGGAGTCAGGTATGACACCTAGTTTTGATTGTGTTAAATCTTTTATGGATACCGATATTTTTCGTAAATTTAGCACTAAATATGGACTTGACACTGAGATAGTAGCTTCTTTCTGTGGATCTTTTGCTACTTATGTTGATCTCCCCAAGGAGAAGTGGTTTAAATATCATCCTCCCATAGAAGTAAAAGTAGATGCACCTATTAAAATTGAAGAAAAGACTATTACTTATAATGATTCTATTGTTCCTACTTATTTTGTTGAGAAACCACCTTTCCCTGTTAGGATAAAGGATCATGCTAAAGCTTCAACTGTGGTTCGTAAAAGCAATATTAAAACATATAAACCTCCTGAGCAAGTTAAAGTTGAATCTAATATTGCTATTGTTAAAGATCTCTTGTCTGATAATATAGATGGGCATGTTATTTATTTCTGTAATGAAACTGCTAGAATTGCTAAACCCCGTGATAAAGATAAACCTAGACCTGTGGAAGGCATGCCTGTTGTTTCTGTTAAAATAGGAGATCATTGTTATCATGGCATATGTGATATGGGTGCTAGTGCTAGTGCAATACCTTATTCTTTATACCAAGAAGTTATGCATGATATTGCACCTGCTGAGATGGAAGATATTGATGTCACAATTAAACTTGCCAATAGAGATACTATTTCACCGATGGGAATTGTTAGAGATGTTGAAGTCTTGTGTGGCAAAACTAAATATCCTGCTGATATTCTTGTTCTTGGTTCCCGGCAAGATAGCTTTTGTCCCATTATATTTGGTAGACCCTTCTTAAATACTATTAATGCTACCATAGATTGCAAAAGAGATGTTGTTACTATCGGTTTAGATGATATGGCTCATGAATTTAATTTTTCCAAATTTAGTAGACAACACCGTGAAGAAGAATTACTTAGTAAGGATGAAATTATTAGTCTTGCTTCTATTGCCGTACCTCCTAGTGATCCTTTAGAACAATATTTGCTAGACCATGAAAACGATATGTTTATGAATGAAAGAAGGGAATTGGATGAAGTATTCTTTAAACAGGAACCTATTCTGAAAAATAATTTACCTGTTGAAATCTTAGGGGATCCTCCTCCACCCAAGGGTGATCCCGTGTTTGAACTTAAACCGTTACCTGATACTCTTAAATATGCTTATCTTGATGAGAAAAGATATATCCTGTTATTATTAGTGCTAACCTTTCAGAACATGAAGAAGAGAGATTATTGAAAACTCTGAAGAAGCACCGTGCTGCTATTGGGTATACTCTTGATGACCTTAAGGGCATTAGTCCCACTCTATGTCAACATAAAATTAATTTGGAAGAAGATGCTAAACCAGTTTGTGATCATCAACGCCGGCTGAATCCTAAAATGAAAGAAGTGGTAAGAAAGGAGATACTAAAGCTCCTTGAGGCAGGTATAATTTATCCCGTTGCTGATAGTCAGTGGGTAAGCCCTGTCCATTGTGTCCCTAAGAAGGGAGGTATTACTGTTGTTCCTAATGATAAAGATGAATTGATTCCTCAAAGAATTATTATAGGTTATAGGATGGTAATTGATTTCCGCAAATTAAATAAGGCTACTAAAAAAGATCATTACCCCTTACCTTTTATCGATCAAATGCTAGAAAGATTATCTAAACATACACATTTTTGCTTTCTAGATGGTTATTCTGGTTTCTCTCAAATACCTATGTCAGCCAAAGATCAATCAAAGACTACTTTTACATGCCCTTTTGGTACTTTTGCTTATAGACGTATGCCTTTTGGTTTATGTAATGCACCTGCTACCTTTCAAAGATGCATGATGGCTATATTCTATGACTTTTGTGAAAAGATTTGTGAGGTTTTCATGGACAACTTTTCCGTCTATGGATCTTCTTTTGATGACTGCTTGAGCAACCTTGATCGAGATTTGCAGAGATGTGAAGAAACTAATCTTGTCTTGAATTGGAAAAGGTGCCGCTTTATGGTTAATGAAGGTATTGTCTTGGGGCATAAAGTTTCTGAAAGAGGTATTGAAGTTGACAAAGCCAAGGTTGATGCTATTGAAAAGATGCCATGTCCCAAGGACATCAAAGGTATAAGAAGTTTCCTTGGTCATGCCGGTTTTTATAGGAGGTTCATTAAGGACTTCTCAAAAATCTCTCGGCCTCTGACTAATTTATTACAAAAGGATATACCATTTGTCTTTGATGATGATTGTGTAGAAGCATTTGAAATACTTAAGAAAGCATTGATTTCTGCACCTATTGTTCAGCCACCTGATTGGAATTTACCCTTTGAAATTATGTGTGGTGCTAGTGATTATGCTGTAGGTGCTGTTCTAGGACAAAGAGTTGATAAAAAATTAAATGTTATTCAATATGCTAGTAAAACCCTAGACAATTCTCAAAGAAATTATGCTACTACTGAAAAAGAATTCTTAGCAGTTGTATTCGCTTGTGATAAGTTCAGACCTTACATTGTTGTTTCTAAAGTAACTATTCACACTGATCATGCTACTATTAAATATCTCATGGAAAATAAAGATGCTAAACCTAGACTTATTAGATGGGTTCTCCTGCTACAAGAATTTGATTTGCATATTGTCGATAGAAAAGGAGCCGAGAACCCCGTTGCAGACAACTTATCTAGGTTAGAAAATGTGCTTGATGACCCACTACCTATTGATGATAGATTTCCTGATGAGCAATTAAATTTCATAAATGCTTCTCATACTGCTCCATGGTATGCTGATTATGCTAATTACATTGTTGGTAAGTTTATACCACCTAGTTTCACATACCAGCAAAAGAAAAAGTTCTTCTATGATTTGAGGCATTACTTTTGGGATGACCCACATCTTTATAAAGAAGGAGTAGATGGTGTTATTAGACGTTGTGTACTTGAGCATGAACAGGAACAAATCCTACGCAAGTGTCACTCCGAAGCTTATGGAGGACACCATGCTAGAGATAGAACTGCACATAAGGTACTGCAATCTGGTTTTTATTGGCCTATTATCTTCAAGGATGCCCGTAAGTTTGTATTATCTTGTGATGAATGTCAAAGAATTGGTAATATTAGTAGACGTCAAGAAATGCCTATGAATTATTCACTTGTTATTGAACCATTTGATGTTTGGGGCTTTGACTATATGGGACCTTTTCCTTCGTCTAATGGTTATACACATATTTTAGTTGCTGTTGATTACGTTACTAAGTGGGTAGAAGCTATTCCAACTAGTAGTGCTGATCATAACACTTCTATTAAAATTCTTAAAGAAGTTATTTTTCCAAGATTTGGAGTCCCTAGATATTTAATGACTGATGGTGGTTCACATTTTATTCATGGTGCTTTCCGTAAAATGCTTGCTAAATATGATGTTAATCATAGAATTGCATCTCCTTATCACCCTCAGTCTAGTGGTCAAGTAGAATTGAGTAATAGAGAGCTCAAATTAATTTTGCAAAAGACTGTTAATAGGTCTAGAAAGAATTGGTCCAATAAACTTGATGATGCATTATGGGCCTATAGAACTGCATATAAAAATCCTATGGGTATGTCTCCGTATAAAATGGTCTATGGAAAAGCATGTCACTTGCCTCTCGAACTAGAACACAAGGCTTATTGGGCTATTAAAGAACTTAATTATGATTTTAAACTTGCTGGTGAGAAGAGGTTATTTGATATTAGCTCACTTGATGAATGGAGAACCCAAGCCTACGAAAATGCCAAGTTGTTTAAACAAAAAGTTAAAAGATGGCATGACAAAAGGATACAAAAGCGTGAGTTTAATGTAGGTGACTATGTATTGTTATACAACTCTCGTTTAAGATTTTTTGCAGGAAAACTTCTCTCTAAATGGGAAGGTCCTTACGTTATCGAGGAGGTCTACCGTTCCGGTGCCATAAAAATCAACAACTTCGAAGGCACAAATCCGAAGGTGGTGAACGGTCAAACAATCAAACACTATATCTTAGGTAATCCCATAAATGTTGAAACCAATGTTATTGAAACTGTAACCCCAGAGGAATACATAAAGGACACTTTCCGGAACGTTTCAGACACCGAAAAGGAATAGGTATGTGGTATGGTAAGTAAACCGACTCCAAAACAGTTTTTAAGGCAATATTTCTCCGTTTTGGAATATTTAGAAAAATAGAAAAATAAGCAGCAGTCCGGGAAGGACACGAGGGCTCCACGAGGGTGGAGGGCGCGCCCTACCCTACTGGGCGCGCCCCCTACCTTGTGGGCACCTTGTGTGCTCTCCGGACTCCGTTTTCGTACACGACATGTATTTTGGTCGGTAAAAATTCATTATATAATCTCCCGGAGGTTTTGACTCCCGTATCACGCAAATATCTCTTATCTTTGTTTTGAGCTGTCCTGCTACAGACAAAGCAACATGTCGTCCTAGGATTCGGAAGGAGAAAGCTACGTGGCTGATTACCTTGCAAATCCTAAGGTTTATGGGGATGTGGAGCATTGCGGTAGGACTACGGAAGAAGAAGAGGACTATGATGCCAAGGGAAAGGAGGAGACGAGCTCAGATGAAGATGAAGCCCCACTAGCTCAACCTGGGGACATGCATGTGGAGTTCAAAAGGTCAAGCCTCCCGGATAGGGTAAGGAAACCTAAGATCGAGTTTATCCCTTTTTGCCTCTTGCAAGAGAACAAACAGGAACTATGCAAAAAGATACTAAGCTTGGAGCAGGAGATCGAGGACCTAAGGGACCAAAATTCTATCCTCAAACACAAATTAAGGAAGAAGCCTACGCCATCAACAAAATCACCACCGTCTTCACCAACAAAGAAGAATTGAGTATTTGGTATGGGCACTCCACTTGGCAACTACCAAGCTTAGGGGAGTGCCCCGGTATCGTATCACCATCACTCTATCTTTACCGTTTTTCTTAGTTCGATCCTTTTGGTAGTATCTTGATCTAGTAGAATAAAAGTTCTTAGTATGATCTAGTTGTGAGTTTTGCGTTATTATCCTTCTATGTAATCGAGTCCGTGAGCTATATAATAAAGATTAGTGTTGAGTCAAGGGCTTGATTATTTTGCCATGATCCTAAAAGAGAAAGAAAAGAGAAAGAAATAAAAAGAAACAAAGAGATCATATGAGTCTTATGGAGAGTAATGAGCTCACATAGAAAGAGTATGATGAATAAAAGTTATTGAGGGTTTACAAACACAGTTTTGGTCATCGTTGCAATTAATAGGAAGTAATAAAGAAAGAGAGGTCTTCACATATAAATATACTATCTTGGACATCTTTTATGATTGTGAGCACTCATTAAAATATGACATGCTAAAGAGTTGACATTGGACAAGGAAGACAACGTAATGGGTTATGTTTTCTTACATCCGAGACAAATTATATTGTCTTGGATCTTCCAACATGATGAGCTTGCCTTTCCCCCTCATGCTAGCTAAATTCATTGCACCAAGTAGAGATACTACTTGTGCTTCCAAACACCCTTAAACCAGTCTTGCCATAAGAGTCCACCATATCTACCTATGGATTGAGTAAGATCCATCAAGTAAGTTGTCATCGGTGCAAGCAATAAAAATTGCTCTCTAAATATGTATGATTGATTGGTGTGGAGGAAATAAGCTTTATACGAGCGTGTGATATGGAAGTAATAAAAGCGACAGACTGCATAATAAAGGTCCATATCACAAGTGGCAATATAAAGTGACATTCTTTCGCATTAAGATTTTGTGCATCCATGCGCATGACAACCTCTGCATCCCTCTACGAAGGGCCTATCTTTTACTTTTATCTCCTACATTGCATAAGAGTCATGGTGATCCTCACCCTTCCTTTTTACATTTTATCCTTTGGCAAGCACAGTATGTTGGAAAGTTCCTGGTATATATGGCTAATTGGATGTGAGTTTTCATGAACTATTACTGCTGACATTACCCTTGAGGTAAAACGTTGGGAGGCAAAACTATAAGCCCCTATCTTTCTCTGTGTCCGATTAAAACTCCATACCCATAAGTATTGCGTGAGTGTCAGCAATTGTGAAAGATTATATGATAGTTGAGTATGTGGACTTGCTGAAAATCTCTTATACATTGACTCTTTCCTATGTTATGATAAATTGCAATTGCTTCAATGACTGAGATTGTAGTTTGTTAGTTTTCAATGAAGTTTACGATTCATACTTGATATTGCGATTGAATTATTACTCTAGCATCAGATATTATATGACAAAGAACTATGCAAGTTGCTGTTCTAAGAATGATCATGATGCCCTCATGTCCGTATTTTTATTTTTATTGACACCTCTATCTCTAAACATGTGGACATATTTTTTCGATTTCGGCTTTTCGCTTGAGGACAAGCGAGGTCTAAGCTTGGGGGAGTTGATACGTCCATTTTGCATCATGCTTTTATATCAATATGTATTGCATTATGGGCTGTTATTACACATTATGTCACAATACTTATGCCTATTCTCTCTTATTTTATAAGGTTTACATAAAGAGGGAGAATGCCGGCAACTGGGATTCTGGGCTGGAAAAGGAGCAAATATTAGAGACCTATTTTGCACAACTGCAAAAGTCCTGAAACTTCACGGAAGATGTTTTACAAATATATAAAAAATACACAGCAGAAGAAACTCACCAGGGGGGCCACACCCTGCCCACGAGGGTGGGGGCGCGCCATATATAAAAAATACACAGTGGAAGAAACTCACCAGGGGGGCCACACCCTGCCCACGAGGGTGGGGGCGCGCCCCCTACCTCGTGGGCCCCCTGGTGGCCCTTCGGTGGCTATCTTCTGCTATATGGAGTCTTTCGTTGGGAAAAAAATTCATAAGCCATCTTCTCAGATGAAACTCCGCCGCCACGAGGCGGAACCTTGGCGGAATCAATCTAGGGCCCTGGCGGACCTGTTCTGCCGGGGAAACTTCCCTCCCGGAGGGGGAAATCATCGCCATCGTCATCATCAACGCTCCTCTCATCGGGAGAGGGCAATCTCCATCAACATCTTCATGAGCACCATCTCATCTCAAAACCCTAGTCCATCTCTTGTATCCAATTCTTGTCTCCAAGTCCGGGATTGGTGCTAGTAGGTTGCTAGTAGTGTTAATTACTCCTTGTAGTTGATGCTAGTTGGTTTAATTGGTGGAAGATCATATGTTCAGATCCTATATGCATATTAATACCCCTCTGATTATGAACATGTTTATGCTTTGTGAGTAGTTACTTTTGTTCCCGAGGACATGGGAGAAGTCTTGCTATTAGTAGTCATGTGAATTTGGTATTCGTTCGATATTTTGATGAGATGTATGTTGTCTCTCCTCTAGTGGTGTTATGTGAACGTCGACTACATGACACTTCACCATTATTTGGTCCTAGAGGAAGGCATTGGGAAGTAATAAGTAGATGATGGGTTGCTAGAGTGACAGAAGCTTAAACCCTAGTTTATGCGTTGCTTCGTAAGGGGCTGATTTGGATCCATATGTTTCATGCTATGGTTAGGTTTACCTTAATACTTTTGTTGTATTTGCGGATGCTTGCAATAGAGGTTAATCATAAGTGGGATGTTTGTCCAAGTAAGGACAACACCCAAGCACCTGTCCACCCACATACCAAATTATCAAAGTACCGAACGCGAATCATATGAACGTGATGAAAACTAGCTTGACGATATTCCCATGTGTCCTCGGGAGCGCTTTACATCATATAAGAGTTTGTCCAGGCTTGTCCTTTGCTACAAAAGGATTGGGACACCTTGCTGCATTTTATTTACTTTTGTTGCTTGTTGCTCGTTACAAATTATCCTATCACAAAACTATCTGTTACCACTTATTTCAGTACTTGCAAAGAATACCTTGCTGGAAACCACTTATCATTTCCTTCTGCTCCTCGTTGGGTTCGACACTCTTACTTATCGAAAGGACTATGATAGATCCCCTATACTTGTGGGTCATCAGTGCTCATGTCCCGTATATTGACCTTGCGATTTTTGCCTTACTGTCCAAGATGTCTCGCAGGTCCTCTGTGTTGCCCCGGGCCTTAATATTTTTGAGTGAGTGGCGACGGGGTGTGGTCTGAACTTTAGGCTGAAACGCCTCTCTGGCTCGGCCGCGTAGTGGCCGGTCAGCCACATCGTACACTGGTGAATGAGGTTTCAATGCTTCCTCCTCGAGGTGAGGTAGCAACCTGCGTTTTGGGTAACTCTTGGACGGGCGCTCGATTTCATGCTCCTCGGCCGCAAGGACTTTGGTCCACCTGTCCGCTAGCAAGTCTTGATTAGCTTGAAGCTATTGCTGTTTTTCTTAAGGCTATTTGCTGTGGCCATTAGCCGGTGCTTGAAGCGCTCTTGCTCGACGGGGTCCTCATGCACGATAAAATCGTCGTCGCCGAGGCTTGCCTTGTCTTCGGAGGGAGGCATGTAATTGTCCTCCTCCGGTTATCCATCTGCTGTCTGCTCTGGAGGGTTAGCTTGTTCGTCCTCTAGCTCTACACCGTGCTGGAGGGGGTTGTTGTTGTCTTCGGCGCTATCCGGACTGTTATTATCTCCTGTGCCGGTATCACTGCTCTTGCTGTGGCGGGACTTAGAGCGGCGCCGTTGACGTCGGCGCTTGGGTTTCTTCTTGGAGGGGTCATCCTCCACTGTCTTGTCGCCATTGGCTTCCTTGGGGGTGTCCACCATGTATATATCATATGATGAGGTGGCGGTCCAGCGCCCTGAGGGCGGTGGTTCCTGTTCATCTCCAGCTTCGTCGTCCACACCGTCGAAGTCGAGCATGTCTGTCAAGTCGTCGACAGTGGCTACTAAGTGGGTGGTGGGTGGGCAGCGAATTTCTTCGTCGTCCGCATCACATTCTAGCCGGACATAGTTCGGCCAAGGTTCTCCTGACAGGGAGAGAGACCTTAATGAATTTAGCACATCTCCGAAAGGTGAGTGCTGAAAGATATCCGCGGAGGTGAACTCCATGATCGACGCTCAGTCGGACTCGACGGGCGCGGATGTGAGCGGCTCGGAGTCCGTGGCCGGAGATGAATCCAGTGGTTCGGCGACATGGCTCTCATAAGGGGTGAATTTAGTATCCGGCTCTATCACCACTGAGAGTGCGGCCTCCATGGCGGGGTCCATCCCTCCGCTCTCGGATGGCGCGACTTGCTCCGGATTGAAGGGCGGAGTGGTTGCGGATGCGATCTCCCGAACATTGTCTGATGGCAGAGTTACGTCATGCTCGTCGAGACTGTGCGGCGCGTCCGACATGGTCTCGAATCCGTCGAAGATCAAGTCTCCGCGGATGTCAGCCATGTAGTTCAAGTTTCCAAATCTGACCTGATGGCCAGGGGCGTAGCTCTCGTTCTGCTCCAGACGGCCAAGCGAATTGGCCCGCAGTGTGAAGCCGCCGAATATGAAGATCTGTCCGAGGAGAAAAACCTCACCCTGGACCACATCGTTACCGATGATCGAAGGAGCCATTGAGCCTTACGGTGATGGCACAGTGGAACTCTTAATGAAAGCACCAATGTCGGTGTCAAAACCGACAGATCTCGGGTAGGGGGTCCCGAACTGTGCGTCTAAGGCGGATGGTAATATGAGGCAGGGGACACGATGTTTACCCAGGTTCGGGCCCTCTTGATGGAGGTAATACCCTACGTTCTGCTTGATTGTTCTTGATAATATGAGTAGTACAAGAGTTGATCTACCACGAGATCAAAGAGGTTAAACCCTAGAAGATAGCCTATGGTATGATTGTATGTTGTCCTATGGACTAAAACCCTCCGGTTTATATAGACACTGGAGGGGGCTAGGGTTACACAAGGTCGGTTACAAAGGAGGAGATATACATATCCGTATTGCCTAGCTTGCCTTCCACGCCAAGTAGAGTCCCATCCGGACACAGGACGAAGTCTTCAATCTTGTATCTTCATAGTCCGACAGTCCGGCCAAAGGATATAGTCCGGCTGTCCGGAGACCCCCTAATCCAGGAGTCCCTCAATGACCATCACACTTTTATTTATTTACAACTCAAGAATTAAAACTCGATACTTAGAACAAAATATGACTCTATATGAATGCCTCCAGTGGTGTACCGAGATGTGCAATGACTCATGAGTGACATGTATGAAAGAATTATGAACGGTGGCTTTGCCACAAATACGATGTCAACTACATGATCATGCAAAGCAATATGACAATGATGGAGCGTGTCATAATAAACGGAACGATGGAAAGTTGCATGACAATATATCTCGGAATGACTATGGAAATGCCATAATGGTAGGTATGGTGGCTGTTTTGAGGAAGGTAAATGGTGGTTTTATGGTACCGGCTAAAGGTGCACGGTATTAGAGAGGCTAGCAATGGTCGAAGGGTGAGAGTGCGTATAATCCATGGACTCAACATTAGTCATAAAGAACCCACATACTTATTGCAAAAATCTATTAGTTATCGAAACAAAGTACTACACACATGCTCCTAGGGGGATAGATTGGTAGGAAAAGACCATCGCTCGTCCCCGACCGCCACTCATAAGGAAGACAATCAAAAAAATAAATCATGCTCCGACTTCATCACATAACGGTTCACCTTACGTGCATGCTACGGGAATCACAAACTTTAACTCAAGTATCTCTCAAAATTCACAACTACTCAACTAGCATGACTCTAATATCACCATCTTCATATATCAAAACAATCATAAGGAATCAAACTTCTCATAGTATTCAATGCACTCTATATGAAAGTTTTTATTATACCCATCTTGAATGCCCATCATAGTAGGACTAATTTTATAACCCAAGCAAATTACCATGCTGTTCTAAAGACTCTCAAAATAATATAATTGAAGCATGAGAGTTCATCTATTTCTTGAAAATAAAACCACCGCCGTGCTCTAAAAATATATAAGTGAAGCACTAGAGCAAATGATAAACTACTCCGAAAGATATAAGTGAAGATCAACGAGTAGTTGAATAATTATGCAACTATGTGAAGACTCTATAACATTTAAGAATTTCATATCTTGGTATTTTATTCAAACAGCAATAAAAACAAAAGAAAATAAAATGACGCTCCAAGCAAAACACATATCATGTGGTGAATAAAAATATAGCCTCAAGTAAAGTTACCGATGAACGAAGACGAAAGAGGGGATGCCATCCGGGGCATCCCCAAGCTTAGGCTATTTGTTGTCCTTGAATATTACCTTGGGGTTCCTTGGGAATCCCCAAGATTAGGCTCTTTCCAGTCCTTATTCCACAGTCCATCGAATCTTTACCCACAACTTGAAAACTCCACAACACAAAACTCAACAGAAAACTCGTAAGCTCCGTTAGTATAAGAAAATAAATCACCACTTAGGTACTGTTGTGAACTCATTCTAAATTCATATTGGTGTAATATATACTCTATCCCAACTTCTCTATGGTTCATACCCTCCGATACTACTCATAGATTCATCAAAATAAGCAAACAACACATAGAAAATAGAATCTATCAAAAACAGAACAGTCTGTAGTAATCTGTATCAAACGTATACTTATGGAAATCAAACAATTCTGAAATAAGTTGGTGGACCTGAGTAATTTGTCTATTAATCATATTAAAAAATAATTAACCTAATCGCACTCTCCAATAAAAAATGGCAGCTAATCTCATGAGCGCAAAAGTTTCTGTTTTTTACAGCAAGATCGCAAAGACTTCACCCAAGTCTTCCCAAAGGTTCTACTTGGCACAAACACTAATTAAAACATAAAACCACATCTAAACAGAGGCTAGATTAATTATTTATTACTAAACAGGAGCAAAAATCAAATAACAAAAATGAAGTTGGGTTGCCTCCCAACAAGCGTTATCGTTTAACGCCCCTAGCTAGGCATGATGATTTCAATGATGCTCACATAAAAGATAAGAATTGAAACATAAAGAGAGCATCATGAAGAATATAACTAGCACAATTAATTCTAACCCACTTCCTATGCATAGGGATTTTGTGAGCAAACAACTTATGGGAACAATAATCTACGTGCATAGGAAGGTAAAACAAGCATAACTTCAGAACTTTAAGCACATAGAGCGGAAACTTGATAGTATTGCAATTCCTACAAGCATATGTTCCTCCCTCATAATAATTTTCAGTAGCATCATGAATGAATAAAAACAATGTAACCATCACATAAAGCATTCTTTTCATTATCTACAAGCATAAAAAAATTACTATTCTCCACATAAGCAAAATTCTTCTCATTCGAAATAGTGAGAGTATCATAAGAAACTCGAATACTATAAATTGTTTCCACATTGGAAGAATAAAATTCAGAAAAGGGTAATCATAATCATGACAAGTTTTATAAATATAATCATCACTACTTTTTATAGCATAAGTATCATCACAATAATCATCATAGGTAGCAACTTTGTTCTCATCATAGTCAATTGAAACCTCTTCCAAGATAGTGGAATCATTGCTAAATAAAGTCATGACCTCTCCAAATCCACTTCTATAATTATCACAATAAGATTAAACATCCTCCAAAATAGTGGGATCATTACTTCCTAAAGTTGACACTCTTCCGAACCCACTTTCATCAATATAATCATCATAAATAGGAGGCATGCTATCATCATAGTAAATTTGCTCATCAAAACTTGGGAGACTAAAAATATCATCTTCATTAATCATAGCATCCCCAAGCTTGGGACAAACATTAATTGCAGCAAATACATTCTCAAACATGTCATTCTCATCAAACATAGCATCCCCAAGCTTGGGCCTTTTCACATCATAATCATAATCATAATCACTCTCATCATTAATAGCATGGATATCACCAATAGTATAACAATTATCATCATCACAATGAGTAATAGGAGCAACATCATTTGGGAGGAATACCTTATTACCTTTGCTTCTTCATATTTTCTTTTTCTTCTTCACAGTGCGGGTTTAATCCTCTTTTTGGAGCTCGTTATTAATGAGATTGGTTGGATAGAAGGCTCCTCCTCGTTACCTGATTCATCACAAGAAATAATAGGAGGATATTGGGAAGTCTCTTCCCTTTCATTAGTATTCTCTTCATATTCTATTTGTTTTCTTTTCTTTATGTAATTGGCAATATAAGGATTTTCAATGCAATTCACCGCACAATACATATAAATTTCCTCTAGATCAAAATCAAGAACATTATCGAGGGCAAATTATGGAATATCCTTATTTATACGTTTCATTTCTTCATAACCCAGAAGCAAACTAAGTTGATTATGATGCGCAAGGGAAATCAAGTCATCACAATTTTTGGACATGATTCGATCATGAAACAATTTGCATTGGATATTTAAATGACCACATTCATTGCAAAGTTCACAAGGATGGCTAAGAAAATTTAAATTTTCAGCACAAACATCTAGCCTTTCTTGCAACCATTTAGTTTCTAAATACTTATGCCTCTTGAAAAATCTATCTTCCCTATTTGGCGTGTACTTGCAGCCTCTATGCACTCCACAAAAATTGACATGCTTATAAGAGATATTTTCATCATGACTAGTGCAATCATCATTAGTACTATGGGTATTCAAAGAGTTCATACTAACAACATTGCCATCATGCTCATCATCCAAAGATTTAGTGCCAAACATTTTAATACATTCTTTTTCTAACACTTTGGCACAATTATCGAAATCCTTATTTTCATGAAAGACATTAAAAAGATGAAGCATATGAGGTACCCTTAATTCCATTTTTTGTAATTTTCTTTTATAGACTAAACTAGTGATAAAACAAGAAACTAAATATTCAATTGCAAGATCTAAAAATATACCTTCAAGCGCTAACCTCCCCGGCAACGGCGCCAGAAAAGAGCTTGATGTCTACTGTTGGGGAACGTAGTAATTTCAAAAAATTTCCTACGCACACGCAAGATCATGGTGATGCATAGCAACGAGAGGGGAGAGTGTGATCTACGTACCCTTGTAGACCGACAGCGGAAGCGTTATGACAACGCGGTTGATGTAGTCGTACGTCTTCACGGCCCGATCGATCAAGCACCGAAACTACGGCACCTCCGAGTTCTAGCACACGTTCAGCTCGATGACGATCCCCGGACTCCGATCCAGCAAAGTGTAGGGGAAGAGTTCCGTCAGCACGACGGCGTGGTGACGATCTTGATGTTCAACTGTCGCAGGGCTTCGCCTAAGCACCACTACAATATTATCGAGGAGTATGGTGGAAGGGGGCACCGCACACGGCTAAGAAAACGATCACGAGGATCAACTTGTGTGTCTAGGGGTGCCCCCTGCCCCCGTATATAAAGGAGCAAGGGGAGGAGGCCGGCCGGCCCTAGGGCGCGCCAAGGAGGAGGAGTCCTCCTCCTAGTAGGAGTAGGACTCCCCTCTTTCCTACTCCTATTAGGAGGGGGAAAGGAAGGGGGAGAGGGAGAAGGAAAGGGGGGCGCCGCCCCCTCTCCTAGTACAATTCAGACCAGAGGGGGAGGGGGCGCGCGGCCCACCCTGGCCGCCCCTCTCTCTCTCTCCACTAGGGCCCATAAGGCCCATTACTTCTCCTGGGGGGGGGGGGGTTCCGGTAACCCTCCGGCACTCCGGTTTTCTCCGAAATCACCCGGAACACTTCCGGTGTCCGAATATAGTCGTCCAATATATCAATCTTTATGTCTCGACCATTTTGAGACTCCTTGTCATGTCTGTGATCACATCCGGGACTCCGAACTAACTTCAGTACATCAAAACTCATAAACTCATAATATAACTGTCATCGAAACCTTAAGCGTGCGGACCCTACGGGTTCGAGAACAATGTAGACATGACCGGGACATGTCTCCGGTCAATAACAAATAGCGGAACCTGGATGCTCATATTGGCTCCCACATATTCTATGAAGATCTTTATCGGTCAGACCGCATAACAACATACGTTGTTCCCTTTGTCATCGGTATGTTACTTGCCCGAGGTTCGATCGTCGGTATCTCAATACCTAGTTTAATCTCGTTACCGGCAAGTCTCTTTACTCGTTTCGTAATACATCATCTCGCAACTAACTCTTTAGTTGCAATGCTTGCAAGGCTTATGTGATGTGCATTACCGAGAGGGCCCAGAGATACCTCTCCGACAATCGGAGTGACAAATCCTAATCTCGAAATACGCCAACCCAACATTTACCTTTGCAGACACCTGTAGAGCTCCTTTATAATCACCCAGTTACGTTGTGACGTTTGGTAGCACACAAAGTGTTCCTCCAGCAAACGGGAGTTGCATAATCTCATAGTCATAGGAACATGTATAAGTCATGAAGAAAGCAATAGCAACATACTAAATGATCGGGTACTAAGCTAATGGAATGGGTCATGTCAATCACATCATTATCCTAATGATGTGATCCCGTTAATCAAATGACAACACATGTCTATGGTTAGGAAACATAACCATCTTTGATTAACGAGCTAGTCAAGTAGAGGCATACTAGTGACGTTTAGTTTGTCTATGTATTCACACAAGTATTATGTTTCCGGATAATACAATTCTAGCATGAATAATAAAAATTTATCATGATATAAGGAAATAAAATACTAACATTATTATTGCCACTAGGGCATATTTCCTTCAGTCTCCCACTTGCACTAGAGTCAATAATCTAGATTACAGAGTAATGATTCTAACACCCATGGAGCTTTGGTGCTGATCATGTTTTGCTCGTGGAAGAGGCTTAGTCAATGAGTCTGCAACATTCAGATCCGTATGTATCTTGCAAATCTCTATGTCTCCCACCTGGACTAGATCCCGGATGGAATTGAAGCGTCTCTTGATGTGCTTGGTTCTCTTGTGAAATCTGGATTCCTTTGCCAAGGCAATTGCACCAGTATTGTCACAAAAGATTTTCATTGGACCCGATGCACTAGGTATGACACCTAGATCGGATATGAACTCCTTCATCCAGACTCCTTCGTGTGCTGCTTCCGAAGCAGCTATGTACTCCGCTTCACATGTAGATCCCGCCACAACACTTTGTTTAGAACTGCACCAACTGACAGCTCCACCGTTTAATGTAAACACGTATCCGGTTTGCGATTTAGAATCGTCCGGATCAGTGTCAAAGCTTGCATCAACGTAACCATTTACGATGAGCTCTTTGTCACCTCCATATATGAGAAACATATCCTTAGTCCTTTTCAGGTATTTTAGGATGTTCTTGACCGCTGTCCAGTGATCCACTCCTGGATTACTTTGGTACCTCCCTGCTAGACTTATAGCAAGACACACATCAGGTCTGGTACACAGCATTGCATACATGATAGAGCCTATGGCTAAAGCATAGGGAACATCTTTCATTTTCTCTCTATCTTCTGCATTGGTCGGGCATTGAGTCTTACTCAATTTCACACCTTGTAACACAGGCAAGAATCCTTTCTTTGCTTGATCCATTTTGAACTTCTTCAAAACTTTGTCAAGGTATGTGCTTTGTGAAAGTCCAATTAAGCGTCTTGATCTATCTCTATAGATCTTAATGCCCAATATGTAAGCAGCTTCACCGAGGTCTTTCATTGAAAAACTCTTATTCAAGTATCCCTTTATGCTATCCAGAAATTCTATATCATTTCCGATTAGTAATATGTCATCTACATATAATATCAGAAATGCTACAGAGCTCCCACTTACTTTCTTGTAAATACAGTCTTCTCCAAAAGTCTGTACAAAACCAAATGCTTTGATCACACTATCAAAGAGTTTATTCCAACTCCGAGAGGCTTGCACCAGTCCATAAATGAATCGCTGGAGCTTGCACACTTTGTTAGCTCCCTTTGGATCGACAAAACCTTCCGGTTGCATCATATACAACTCTTCTTCTAGAAATCCATTCAAGAATGCAGTTTTGACATCCATCTGCCAAATTTCATAATCGTAAAATGCGGCAATTGCTAACATGATTTGGACAGACTTAAGCATCGCTACGGGAGAGAAGGTCTCATCGTAGTCAATCCCTTGAACTTGTCGAAAACCTTTTGCGACAAGTCGAGCTTTGTAGACAATAACATTACCGTCAGCGTCAGTCTTCTTCTTGAAGATCCATTTATTCTCAATTGCTTGCCGATCATTGGGCAAGTCAACCAAAGTCCATACTTTGTTCTCATACATGGATCCCATCTCAGATTTCATGGCTTCAAGCCATTTTGCGGAATCTGGGCTCACCATCGCTTCTCCATAGTTCGTAGGTTCATCATGATCTAGTAGCATGACTTCCAGAACAGGATTACCGTACCACTTTGGTGCAGATCTTACTCTGGTTGATCTACGAGGTTCAATAGTATCTTGTTCTGAAGTTTCTTGATCATCATCATTAGCTTCCTCACTAATTGGTGTAGGTGTCATAGAAACTGGTTTCTGTGATGTACTATTTTCCAATAAGGGACCAGGTACAGTTACCTCATCAAGTTCTACTTTCCTCCCACTCACTTCTTTCGAGAGAAACTCCTTCTCTAGAAAGTTTCCAAATTTAGCAACAAAAGTCTTGCCTTCGGATCTGTGATAGAAGGTGTATCCAATAGTTTCCTTTGGATATCCTATGAAGACACATTTCTCCAATTTGGGTTCGAGCTTATCAGGTTGAAGCTTTTTCACATAAGCATCTCAGCCCCAAACTTTCAGAAACGACAACTTTGGTTTCTTGCCAAACCACAGTTCATAAGGCGTCGTCTCAACGGATTTTGATGGTGCCCTATTTAACGTGAATGCGGCCGTCTCTAGAGCATAACCCCAAAACGATAGTGGTAAATCAGTAAGAGACATCATAGATCGCACCATATCAAGTAAAGTACGATTACAACGTTCGGACACACCATTACGCTGTGGTGTTCCGGGTGGCGTGAGTTGCGAAACTATTCCGCATTGTTTCAAATGTACACCAAACTCGTAACTCAAATATTCTCCTCCACGATCAGATCGTAGGAATTTTATTTTCTTGTTACGATGATTTTCAACTTCACTCTGGAATTCTTTGAACTTTTCAAACGTTTCAGACTTATGTTTCATTAAGTAGTTATACCCATATCTGCTTAAGTCATCTGTGAAGGTGAGAAAATAACGATATCCGCCACGAGTCTCAACATTCATCGGACCACATACATCTGTATGTATGATTTCCAACAAATCTGTTGCTCTCTCCATAGTACCGGAGAACGGTGTTTTTGTCATATTACCCATAAGGCACGGTTCACAAGTACCAAGTGATTCATAATCAAGTGGTTCCAAAAGTCCATCAGTATGGAGTTTCTTCATGCGCCTTATACCGATATGGCCTAAACGGCAGTGCCACAAATAAGTTGCACTGTCATTATCAACTCTGCATCTTTTGGCTTCCACATTATGAATATGTGTGTCACTACTATCAAGATTTAATAAGAATAGACCATTCTTCATGGGTGCATGACCATAAAAGATTTTACTCATATAAATAGAACAACCATTATTCTCTGATTTAAATGAATAACCGTTTCGCATCAAACAAGATCCAGATATAATGTTCATGCTCAACGCTGGCACCAAATAACAATTATTTAGGTCTAATACTAATCCCGAAGGTAGATATAGAGGTAGCGTGCCGACCGCGATCACATCGACTTTGGAACCATTTCCCACGCGCATCGTCACCTCGTCCTTAGCCAATCTTCGCTTAATCCGTAGTCCCTGTTTCGAGTTGCAAATGTTAGCAACAGAACCAGTATCAAATACCCAGGTGCTACTGCGAGCATTAGTAAGGTACACATCAATAACATGTATATCGCATATACCTTTGTTCACCTTTCCATCCTTCTTATCCGCCAAATACTTGGGGCAGTTCCGCTTCCAGTGACCAGTTTTCTTGCAGTAGAAGCACTTAGTTTCAGGCTTAGGTCCAGATTTGGGTATCTTCTCTTGAGCAGCAACTTGCTTGCTGTTCCTTTTGAAGTTCCCCTTCTTCTTCCCTTTGCCCTTTTTCTTGAAACTACTGGTCTTGTTGACCATCAACACTTGATGCTCCTTCTTGGTTTCTACCTCCGCAGCTTTCAGCATTGCGAAGAGCTCGGGAATAGTCTTATTCATCCCTTGCATATTATAGTTCATCACGAAGCTCTTGTAGCTAGGTGGCAGTGATTGGAGAATTCTGTCAATGACGCAATCATTTGGAAGATTAACTTACAATTGAATCAAGTGATTATTATGCTCAGACATTTTGAGTATATGCTCACTGACAGAACTATTCTCTTCCATCTTGCAGCTATAGAACTTATTGGAGACTTCATATCTCTCAATCCGGGCATTTGCTTGAAATATTAACTTCAACTCCCGAAGCATCTCATATGCTCCATGACGTTCAAAACGTCGTTGAAGTCCCGATTCTAAGCCGTAAAGCATGACACACTGAACTATCGAGTAGTCATCAGCTTTGCTCTGCCAGACGTTCATAACATCTGGTGTTGCTCCAGCAGCAGGCCTGGCACCCAGCGGTGCTTCCAGGTCGTAATTCTTCTGAGCAGCAATGAGGATAATCCTCAAGTTACGGACCCAGTCCGTGTAATTGCTACCATCATCTTTCAACTTTGCTTTCTCAAGGAACGCATTAATATTCAACGGAACAACAGCACGGGCCATCTATCTACAATTAACATAAACAAGCAAAATACTATCAGGTACTAAGTTCATGATAAATTTAAGTTCAATTAATCATATTACTAAAGAACTCCCACTTAGATAGACATCCCTCTAATCCTCTAAGTGATCACGTGATCCAAATCAACTAAACCATGTCCGATCATCACGTGAGATGGAGTAGTTTCATTGGTGAACATCACTATGTTGATCATATCTACTATATGATTCACGCTCGACCTTTCGGTCTCCGTGTTCCGAGGCCATATCTATATATGCTTGGCTCGTGAAGTATAACCTAAGTATTCCGCGTGTGCAACTGTTTTGCACCCGTTGTATTTGAACGTAGAGCCTATCACACCCGATCATCACGTGGTGTCTCAGCACGAAGAACTTTCGCAACGGTGCATACTCAGGGAGAACACTTCTTGATAATTAGTGAGAGATCATTTTAAAATGCTATCGTCAATCAAAGCAAGATAAGATGCATAAAAGATAAACATCACATGCAATCAATATAAGTGATATGATATGGCCATCATCATCTTGTGCTTGTGATCTCCATCTTCGAAGCACCGTCATGATCACCATCGTCATCGGCGCGACACCTTGATCACCATCGTAGCATCGTTGTCGTCTCTTCAATCTTATGCTTCTACGACTATCGCTACCGCTTGGTGATAAAGTAAAGCATTACAGCGCAATTGCATTGCATACAATAAAGCGACAACCATATGGCTCCTGCCAGTTGCCGATAACTTGGTTACAAAACATGATCATCTCATACAATAAAATTTAGCATCATGTCTTGACCATATCACATCACAACATGCCCTGCAAAAACAAGTTAGACATCCTCTACTTTGTTGTTGCAAGTTTTACGTGGCTGCTACGGGCTTAAGCAAGAACCAATCTTACCTACGCATCAAAACCACAACGATAGTTTGTCAAGTTGGTGCTGTTTTAACCTTCGCAAGAACCGGGCGTAGCCACACTCGGTTCAACTAAAGTTGGAGAAACTGACACCCGCCAGCCACCTGTGTGCAAAGCACGTCGGTAGAACCAGTCTCGCGTAAGCGTACGCGTAATGTCGGTCCGGGCCGCTTCATCCAACAATACCGCCGAACCAAAGTATGACATGTTGGTAAGCAGTATGACTTATATCGCCCACAACTCACTCGTGTTCTACTTGTGCACAACATCAACACATAAAACCTGGCTCAGATGCCACTGTTGGGGAACGTAGTAATTTCAAAAAAATTCCTACGCACACGCAAGATCATGGTGATGCATAACAACGAGAGGGGAGAGTGCGATCTACGTACCCTTGTAGACCGACAGCGGAAGCGTTATGACAACGCGGTTGATGTAGTCGTACGTCTTCACGGCCCGATCGATCAAGCACCGAAACTATGGCACCTCCGAGTTCTAGCACACGTTCAGCTCGATGACGATCCCCGGACTCCGATCCAGCAAAGTGTCAGGGAAGAGTTCCGTCAGCACGACGGCGTGGTGACGATCTTGATGTTCAACTATCGCAGGGCTTCGCCTAAGCACCACTACAATATTATCGAGGAGTATGGTGGAAGGGGGCACCGCACACGGCTAAGAAAACGATCACGAGGATCAACCTATGTGTCTAGGGGTGCCCCCTGCCCCCGTATATAAAGGAGCAAGGGGAGGAGGCCGGCCGTCCCTAGGGCGCGCCAAGGAGGAGGAGTCCTCCTCCTAGTAGGAGTTGGACTCCCCTCTTTCCTACTCCTACTAGGAGGGGGAAAGGAAGGGGGAGAGGGAGAAGGAAAGGGGGGCGCCGCCCCCCCTCTCCTAGTCCAATTCGGACCAGAGGGGGAGGGGGCGCGCGGCCCACCCTGGCCGCCCCTCTCTCTCTCTCTCTCTCCACTAGGCCCATAAGGCCCATTACTTCTCCGGGGGGGTCCGATAACCCTCCGGCACTCCGGTTTTCTTCCAAAATCACCCGGAACACTTCCGGTGTCCGAATATAGCCGTCCAATATATCAATCTTTATGTCTCGACCATTTTGAGACTCCTCGTCATGTCCGTGATCACATCTAGGACTCCGAACTAACTTCGGTACATCAAAACTCATAAACTCATAATATAACTGTCATCGAAACCTTAAGCGTGCGGACCCTACGGGTTCGAGAACAATGTAGACATGACCGAGACATGTCTTCGGTCAATAACCAATAGCGGAACCTGGATGCTCATATTGGCTCCCACATATTCTACGAAGATCTTTATCGGTCAGACCGCATAACAACATACGTTGTTCCCTTTGTCATCGGTATGTTACTTGCCCGAGATTCGATCGTTGGTATCTCAATACCTAGTTTAATCTCATTACCGGCAAGTCTCTTTACTCGTTTCGTAATACATCATCTCACAACTAACTCTTTAGTTGCAATGCTTGCAAGGCTTATGTGATGTGCATTACCGAGAGGGCCCAGAGATACCTCTCCGACAATCGGAGTGACAAATCCTAATCTCGAAATACGACAACCCAACATTTACCTTTGGAGACACCTGTAGAGCTCCTTTATAATCACCCAGTTACGTTGTGACGTTTGGTAGCACACAAAGTGTTCCTCCGGCAAACGGGAGTTGCATAATCTCATAGTCATAGGAACATGTATAAGTCATGAAGAAAGCAATAGCAACATACTAAACGATCAGGTGCTAAGCTAATGGAATGGGTCATGTCAATCACATCATTCTCCTAATGATGTGATCCCGTTAATCAAATGACAACACATGTCTATGGTTAGGAAACATAACCATCTTTGATTAACGAGCTAGTCAAGTAGAGGCATACTAGTGACGTTTAGTTTGTCTATGTATTCACACAAGTATTATGTTTCCGGATAATACAATTCTAGCATGAATAATAAACATTTATCATGATATAAGGAAATAAAATAATAACATTATTATTGCCTCTAGGGCATATTTCCTTCATCTACTACACAACCTTCTTCTTGTAGACGTTGGGCCTCCAAGTGCAGAGATTTGTAGGACAGTAGCAAATTTCCCTCAAGTGGATGACCTAAGGTTTATCAATCCGTGGGAGGCATAGGATGAAGATGGTCTCTCTCAAACAACCCTGCAACCAAATAACAAAGAGTCTCTTGTGTCCCCAGCACACCCAATACAATGGTAAATTGTATAGGTGCACTAGTTCGGCGAAGAGATGGTGATACAAGTGCAATGTGGATGGTAGATATAGGTTTTTGTAATCTGAAAATATAAAAACAGCAAGGTAACTAATCATAAAAGTGAGCACAAACGGTATTGCAATGCTAGGAAACAAGGCCTAGGGTTCATACTTTCACTAGTGCAAGTTCTCTCAACAATAATAACATAATCGGATCAGATAACTATCCCTCAACATGCAACAAAGAGTCACTCCAAAGTCACTAATAGCGGAGAACAAACGAAGAGATTATTGTCGGGTATGAAACCACCTCAAAGTTATTCTTTCTGGTCGATCTATTCAAGAGTCCGTAGTAAAATAACATGAAGCTATCCTTTCCGTTCAATCTATCCTAGAGTTCGTACTAGAATAACACCTTAAGACAGAAATCAACCAAAACCCTAATGTCACCTTGATACTCCATTGTCACCTCAAGTATTCGTGGGTATGATTATACGATATGCATCACACAATCTCAGATTCATCTATTCAACCAACACAAAGAACTTCAAAGAGTGCCCCAAAGTTTCTACCGGAGAGTCAAGACGAAAACGTGTGCCAACCCCTATGCATAAGTTCACGAGGTCATGGAACTCGCAAGTTGATCACCAAAACATACATCAAGTAGACCACGTGATATCCCATTGTCACCACAGATAAGGACATGCAAGACATACATCAAGTGTTGTCAAATCCTAAAAGACTCAATCCGATAAGACACCTTCAAAGGGAAAACTCAATCCATTACAAGAGAGTAGACGGGGAGAAACATCATAAGATTCAACTATAATAGCAAAGCCCGCGATACATCAAGATCGTGCCGAATCAAGAACACGAGAGAGAGATCAAACACATAGCTACTGGTACATACCCTCAGCCCCGAGGGTGGCATACTCCCTCCTCGTCATGGAGAGCGCCAGGATGATGAAGATGGGCACTGGAGATGGATTCCCCCCTCCGGTAGGGTGCTGGAATGGGTCTAGATTGATTTTGGTGGCTACTGAGGCTTGCGGCGGCGGAACTCCCAATCTAGGTTATTTTCAGGAGGTTTCTGTATATGTAAGAGGTGTTGGCGTCGGGGACAAGTCAGGGGGGTCTCCGAGGTGGCCACGAGGTAGGGCGCGCGCCCAGGGGGGTAGGGCGCGCCCCCACCCTCGTGGTGGCCTCGGGACTCTTCTGGCCCATCCCCGGTACTCTGTGGGCTTCTTCTGGTCCAAAAATGATCTCCGTGAAATTTCAGGTCAATTGGACTCCGTTTGGTTTTCCTTTTCTGTGATACTCAAAAACTAGGAAAAAACAGAAACTGGCCCTGGGCTCTAGGTTAATAGGTTAGTCCCAAAAATCATATAAAATAGCATATAAATGCATATAAAACATCCAAGGTTGATAATATAATAAAATGGAACAATAAAAAATTATAGATACGTTGGAGACGTATCAAACCCTAACGTATCACTTACTGAAAGTGCGTTATATCGACTAGAGGGGGGTGAATAGGCGATTTTTATGAAAGTCTTCAAAACGTGGAAGTTATGAAGACAAACGATAGAAATAAACCTATTACCATGCAACGGAAGGTAGACTACACTAGACAAGCCATAGTCAAGTATTCAATGAAGTGAAAGCACAATGACTTAATAGCAGCAATGTAGTAAGGATCAGGTAGGAAGATATTATGAAGCCATACAGAACATGCAGTCACTCAGTGAAGACAAAAGATAGTGCAAACATACATTGACTTCACAAGGAGCAACAGTAAGTAAAGGGAAGGGAAGATGAAACCAGTGACTCGTTGAAGACAATGAATTGTTGGACCAGTTCCAGTTGCTGTGACAACTGTACGTATGGTTGGGGCGGCTAGGTATTCAAACCTTAGGACACACAGTCCTGGACACCCAGTCCTGAACACGCAGCTCAGGACACCCAGTCCTCACCGTAATCCCCTTGAGCTAAGGTCACACAGACCTCGCCCAATCACTCTGGTAAGTCTTCAAGGTAGACTCCCAAACCTTCACAGACTTTGTTCACCGGCAATCCACAATGTCTCTTGGATGCTCAGAACGCGACGCCTAACCGGCTGGAGGATGCACAGTCCTCAAGTGTAATAAGTATTCAGATCACACAGACAAGAAGACTTAAGTGATGCCCAATTCTCTCTGGCTCTGGGTGGTTAGGGCTTTATCCTCGCAAGGAATTTTCTCTCAAAGGCTTCGAGGTGTGTTGCTCTCAAATGACAAAAGCCGTACTCTCAATCTGAGCAACCAACCGTTTATGGTTGTGGGGGGTGGGCTATTTATAGCCACTTGGCAACCCGACCTGATTTGTCCGAAATGACCCTGGGTCACTAAGGAACTGACACGTGTTCCAACGGTCAGATTTCAAACTCACACGGCAACTTTACTTGGGCTACAAGCAAAGCTGACTTATCCGACTCTGGACAAGATTCGCTCTCATAGTCTTCACTCGAAGACATAGGTTTTTGGTTAGGCATCACTTCAGTCATTCTGACTGGTTCTCTTGGACCCCACTTAACAGTATGGTGGTTCCTATGACTCAACACAAAAGAAAAAGAACTATGAAAGATCTAAGTCTTCGAGCTCCATAGGCTTTATGTGGTGTCTTCTCTTGTCATAGTCTTCAATGTGAATATCTTCATATACCACCTTTGACTTCAATGTCTTCATACATTTTTAGGGGTCATCTCTGGTAGGAAAACCGAATCAATGAGGGACTTCTACCTGTGTTATCCTGCAATTCTCACAAACACATTAGTCCCTCAACTAGGTTTGTCGTCAATACTCCAAAACCAACTAGGGGTGGCACTAGATGCACTTACAATCTCCCCCTTTTTGGTGATTGATGACAAACTAGTTGAAGTTTTCAACGGGGAATATAATCTGTGAAATTGTAAAGGATAAGGAATTGTCTTCATAAGTTGCAAGGGCTCCCCCTGAAGATGTGCATATAGGTAATTTGCTTTTGGAATGCAAATCACATGGCAGGTTGTACTTGTGGAGATCCACTTCAACTTATGATGACAATCCACTATGCATGTGAAAGTATATGAAGATAATGACATGCATAATGGAAAATGGACGTCTGCAGAATGATCTAAGTGCGGAATTTATCATCGCACATGCGGAATTTATCATCGCAAAACAAAGTGGCAGATAAGTAGCAGACGACCATCGAGTTTAAGTGTTACAACTCAAAGAACCAAATGTAGCAAAACGAGAGTTGTAAGCACGAAGCAAAATATAAAGCACCCGCCCATATGGACCCACTTGAAGACTATCAACCTCATATGCTTCTCCCTCTTTTGTCAGTAAGGACCAAAAAGGTTTGAATACATAGAGCATCTACTCGTTCCCATGCGGAGTAGGTGAAGTAGCAGGGTCGTTGGTGGTGTTTGGCGGTGCTGAAGAGCTTGGAGCAGAGTTGACGCGTGCTGAAGGAGGTGGTGGTGAAGTAGCATCATCTTCATCCTCGATAACTCTGGCAGTCACTGTTGCAGCTGATGATGAGAACTCAGAGTCTTCAAGGGGTGGAGTTCCTAGCAGCACAGCTCTTCGAGGAGGTGTGGAGTCAAACTTGAATCGCTCAGTGAAGCCATCCTCTTGGAGATCATCTTCAGAACACATCATCGTTAGCCCTTTCCATGTACGGCGACAGGTTTCATGGGCAACGAAAGCATTCTTGGTGGCAAGATTGCGAATGCGATTAACTTCCACCAAGAGGCTTTTCATCTGACGCTTCAGCCAGTCATGATGCCTATCCAATTTCTAATGAAGAGCCACAAGAAGCTCTCGGTCATTGAGAACACGAGTGCGCTTCTTGGGTCTTGGAGCAGTTGTACTATCGGTGGCTTCAGTAGACGCAGGGTGTGGTGCACGTGTAGTGCCAGCCAAAGGATACACCCGAGTGACTGTTTCAACTCCTTTAATGTTCAGGGAGAAACTCTGATGCTCTGCATTCTGAAGACTTATAGGTTCCTTTGCAGGCTCATGATAGATGGCTTCAGTAGAGATATCCACATCAGGCAGAAAAATCCTATGATTGCGAGCCAATGGCTGATATGAGATATCGGAGTGAAGTTTAATTAGCTGCATCACCCATGGGGCGTAGAACTTCAAGCCAAACAGATCAGAGCCCGAGGCAGCAAGTTGGCGGATGAATAAGTCCTGTGCATTGAAGCATTTTCCATGAAGAATATAGAAGACCAAAGTCTTCATTGCACCCTCAAGCTTGGCATTTGGAGAGTGCCCTTTGATGGGCCAGAGAGTTCGCCTGATGATGTGATAGATGGTTCGTGGCAGATACTCAAGGTCTTCAACGAAGAACTCTGTTGGATAAGCAGCATCTCGGGGCAATGGCTTCATCATGCTGAGCATCTGACTCATATCAGGTTCCGGCCTCTTAAAGATGCTCTCAATAGCTTCACTATGCAGCTGACAGCCATGCTCGTAGAGATCGCCAGGAGTGGGCAAACCAGTGAGCTCAATGATGTCAAATGCATTGGCTTCGTGATGAACATTTCCGGTCATCCACTCCAGGACCCAAGTCTTCGGATCTCTGCTGTACCCGCATATGTGAAGTGTGGCATAGAATTGGAGCAGCAGCTCTTCATTCCAATGCTCTTGGTCAGTAACGAACGGCAGCAGTCCAACTTCCTTGAAGCAATCCAAAGCTTCTTCCAGACAAGGCAGACCAGCTATGGCTTCAACGTCAAGGCGCTTGTGTGGGAAGATGCGACCTTGGTTGTAAATAATGCATGAGTAATAGCTTCGCTGAGGATAGCTCCAGAACCGATCAGATGATATCCTTTCCCTTGAGTAGGGGTTCCTGGAGCTATCGAAGAATGTGTTGTCTGCCCTGAAGCCATTGATATTGAAGGAGCCAGGTGCTGATGCAGGACCTGGGAACCTTGGCAATCTTGGGATTGGCTTCTGTACCTGAGGCCTGTGCTCAACATGATAGTCAAACTGTGGACCGGCAGCAGACTCAGGAACAGAAGTGACGGAATCAGTGGCTTCGGTGTCTTATTTTTCCGTTGGGGAGGGCTCCACATTAGCTTCATTGGTGGTTGTGGCAGCCGCAAGATTTTCAAGCACGTTCTCCTTGAGAACTGCTTCTTGTTGGGATAGGGGAGTGGGAACTTCTTCTTCCGCGGCTGATGCAGCCGGATTGTCTTCAGCAGAGACTTGAGGCCTTGGACCTTTGCAAAGCCTGCGCAACGCGGGCGACGCCTGTGGAGTTGGAGTGGGCTGGGCCTCAAAGTCTTCTTCCTCTTGTGGGTGATCTGCCCATGAAGCATCCTGTGCAATTGGCGTCAGTGGACGACCAATGCTGATGAGTTCGCTGTTCTGAGGAAGGACTGCACCATCTTCTACATTGTCATGTTGACCAATGTCTTCAGCAGCGATGGGATCAGCTATTGGAAAGTCTTCAGCTTCATGAGCCTCTGTGGAAGCAGGCTCATGGATAGTCAGTTGGCGTTCATGGCGTTCAGCTTCAGGATAGACCATAGAAATGGGTTCAACTATCAAGGGCTCTGTGGGAGCTGCCCGATCTTTCTTGGTCTTCCTCTTCTTCTTGGAGGGGCAGTTGGAGAGGCTTCAGAATATTTCCTCTTCCTGGCTTCAGCTTTAGCAGTCCTTGTCTTCTTGAGCTCTGAAGCTGTTGACTGGCTATTTGGCTTCGAGCCAGTCATTTTAGTTGGGAAGACAATAGGAACTGCTTCCTGCCTTGGTGCGTCAGGTTCAGCCGTAGCAGGCTTCTTCTTCTTCTTTGCGGCCATCCTGGGGTCGATGCCAGGACGCCCAAGGGCCTTGCGCTTCTCAGCCTCATTATAGGCTTGCACACATCTGTCAGCCAGAGTCTTCATGCGCTCACGCGAACCCTGAGCTTCTGCATGCTTCTGCACAAAGGCTTCCTTGAGCTCGTGCATCATACTCTTGAAGTTCTTCACTTCCTGCACGCTGAGCTTGGCCATATGCTTCTTGAACTGAGCCTTTTCATAGTCAATCTTTTGCTTCAGTTCAACAATGCGCTGGGCAATAGCGAGTTCTGAAGCAATGGCGCCTTGGAAGGCGACACTGAGGCCAATTGGTAGCTGCAGATCTTCAAAGCTGATGTTTGGCGTGTCAAACCACTCGTCAATGAAGTTGTGGATGATGGTCACATCAAAGAGAGGCAGATCATTGAATATTTCTGCTACTTCTTTGCTCTTGATGAGTTGCTCAAGAGCGTCATCTGCTAGATCTTCATCACTTGACAGATCAATGTCGTCATTGCGCAGAATGGCAGCAGCAGTTAGCTCTTGTCCGGTGTGAGGCAGAGGCATCTTGACTTTCTGGGGCTTGGAGATGTGAGATAAGTCTTCGGACTGCACACTGTCTTCAGGAGGTGTAGTTGCCAGTGGCTTCGCCCTTGAGATTTTTGGTGAGGGGGCAGGCTTTGAAGCTTTAGGCTTCTTCATCTTCTTTGTCTTCGATGCTGCAGGAGCTTCTTCTGCTACAGCGTCAGCTGCAGGCTCATTCACTACAGTCCCTTGAACTAAGATGCGGGTGACGAGGCCTTCAAGGTTAGAAAGGACCGATGACATTGGGTTCTGCATCTCGTGTGCCATATGCCCTTGGTGCTGAGGGACCAGGGTTGAAGTCTAGCCCCAAAGTTTTCTTGTTCTGCTTCGCTGAGTTCTGGGCAAACTGGAAGTTGCGCTTGAACAGATTGTCGTCACGACACCATAGTAGTGATGATGGGTGTCCATCAGCTGGCTGTGGCCCACGGACCATGCGGGGATAGAAGCCTTGAGCAATGGCTTCATCTCTGGACCTGGGTAGAAGATTCTTGTATTGGATGTCTCCCCACGGTCTCTTGATGGCATTTTTCTCAGCATATTCTTGGGTTAAAAATCGGTATTTGAACCATTGTTCTGCCCAATATCTTCGAATCCATTGGATTCGGGTCTTGCGTTGATTGTAATCCTCTTCAGGATCTGTCTTGTACAGTTCTTAGAGTTCATCTGGCAGATCTCTGGATGTTTCTCCATGATGCTTTCTGCCACCCTTCCTTGCTGCTTTCTTTGAAGCCATAAACTTTAACTTGAAAGGCTTCAACACGTTCAAAGGCTTCAAAGGTTTTTGCTTGCTGGACCAACAGGAACTGGCTTCGGGAGAATTAATGTGATGCTGTAAGAATTCTGCAAATGAATGCAGACTATGAGAACCAAAGGATTCTCCCACGGACATGTACCTGTGACAGCATTAAGGTGCGAGGGAAGGGGAAGAGGTCGTATGCATTCTCAGAAGATTTTGAAGATAAATCAGTTTAGAAGACATTGACCTCATTTTGCGAAGACATTCACTCATAGATAAGGAGTTGGTTCCAGATTTGTACGAATCCACAGATCAGTACAAGTGAGGAATCTAACTACTTTGTGAAGCATAAGTGAATATACTAGGCATGTTATGAGATGCAGTATGAGAGAGATCTAACTTGTGTGAATAGAAACTGCTTGTGGTAGAAAGTGACAAATCCATAGGATCAACGGTGCTGTAAAAGGAAGTTTTATTTACCACACTAAGAACTGCTAGACGAAGTGGAAGATGAGGCCGAGCAGTTTGATCTTCCGTGCCCTAACTTGGCGACGGAGGACACCTACGGCGACGGCGGAGAGGACGATGTCCGCGGTCGGCGTGAAGACGGCGCCGGAGAGGTTGCGGCAGCGAAGCGCTTCGTCTCCGGCGTCGTCGAGGGCTAGCGGTGGCGCTAGGGTTCGTGCGAGAGTGGAAGAAGAGATAATGACCGCTGTGAAGTGTGTATTTATAGGTACATGGGTGGCACTGCGCTATTACACAGGTGCCCCTGGCGATTCGCATCTAAGGAACACGTGGCCATTATGCGGAATTTTGGGGTTTGTTCCATGTCCCACGCACACCTTGATTGTCGGGTGGTCGTTCCTACTTCATGTGGAGGAATGAGCATTGAAAACGGACTTAATGGTTGTCTCTGTATCTTCTGCTGACAAGGACGCGGAGAAGACATTCGACAGTTTCAATAGAATGCATATGATTTGGAGAGATAGAATTTGAGATAGAAAGCATAGAGAGGTTAGGGTCCGATCACATTCACTTAGTTGAAAAGATTCAACAATGAAGACATAGCTATAAGTGAATGCTGTAGAGGACAGAACACTAATATATATATATATATATATATATATATATATATAATCAACATAGTGAAGATAATCATGAAGATATGTTGAGATCGAAGCCAAACCAAATGTGAAGACATTGCAAGGTAACACCATGAGTGAAACACTTCAAAATAGAACATTTGGTGGTGGCGTTACCCACCGTATAGGAAGTATTAGACCCAGACACGGCGCATAATTATCGTGGCGCTCCGAAGTTAAATTCCACATTAATGTATTCACACTTAGAATATATGTCTTCATTGATTGAAGATATACTTTACTTCGTGTGTTGCACATCTAAGTCATCAATATGCATAAGGGTTAGGATGTGTGCCTGATCATAGGACATTTGAGGATTCCAGGATATTTAGCTCACACCGTAACTTGCAAAATCTCTTCTCATCCAAGGGCTTGGTGAAGATATCTGCCAATTGCTCTTCAGTGTTGACGTGTATGATATCAATATCTTCCTTCACAACATGATCTCTGAGAAAGTGATGACGAATTTCAATGTGCTTTGTCTTCGAGTGCTGAACTGGGTTGTTGGCGATCTTGATGGCGCTTTCGTTGTTGCAGTAAAGTGGCACTTGCTTCAGATGAATGCCATAGTCCTTGAGTGTTTGCTTCATCCACAGAAGCTGAGTGCAGCAAGATCCAGCAGCAATGTATTCAGATTCAGCAGTGGAGAGAGATACACAGCTCTGCTTCTTTGAAGACCAACATACAAGTGATCGTCCCAGAAAGTGACATGTGCCTGATGTAGACTTTCGATCAACTTTGTCACTAGCATAATCAGCATCCGAGAATCCAACCAGATCAAACTCTGAGCCCTTTGGATACCATAATCCTAGAGTTGGGGTGTGAGCGAAATATCGAAGAATTCGCTTCACAGCTAAGTGATGCGACTCCTTTGGTGCCGCTTGAAATCGAGCACACATGCAAACACTAAGCATAATATCTGGCCTAGATGCATATAGATAAAGTAAAGAACCAATCATGGAGCGGTATACCTTTTGATCGAACTCTTTACCGTCGGGACCCAGATGATGTTTGGCTGGCATTGGTGTTGTGAAGCCTTTGCAGTCTTGCATACCGAACTTCTTCAGGCAATCTTTGAGATACTTCTCTTGAGATATGAAGATGCCGTTGCGTTGTTGTCGTATTTGAAGACCGAGGAAGAACTTCAGCTCTCCCATCATGGACATCTGATATTGCTCTTGCATCATATATCCAAACTCTTCACTGTACGTCTGATTGGTGCAGCTGAAGATAATGTCATCCACATATATTTGGCACACAAACAGTTCATCATCATATGTCTTCGTGAAGAGAGTGGGGTCTAGGGAACCAGGTATGAAGCCTTTTCTCTTCAGGAAGTATTTGAGTGTGTCATACCAGTCCCGAGGGGCTTGTTTGAGGCCATACAGTGCCTTGTTGAGCTTGTATACCATGTCAGGATGTTTTGGATCTTCAAAGCCAGGCGGTTGTGCAACATACACTTCTTCTTCAATCTTGCCATTGAGAAAAGCACTCTTCACATCCATTTGATATAGAAGTATGTTGTGATGATTTGCATAGGCCAGCAGTATGCGTATGGCTTCAAGTCTAGCCACAGGAGCAAATGTTTCATCGAAGTCAATGCCTTCCACTTGAGTATATCCTTGAGCAACGAGACGAGCTTTGTTTCTGACAACTTGACCATGCTCATCTTGCTTGTTGCGGTATATCCATTTGGTGCCTATTATATTGTGCTTCCGTGGATCAGGACGCTTAACTAGTTCCCATACATTATT
The DNA here is from genome assembly GCF_056163025.1 of Triticum urartu. NCBI lineage: Eukaryota > Viridiplantae > Streptophyta > Magnoliopsida > Poales > Poaceae > Triticum > Triticum urartu. The sequence goes on along the minus strand of NC_141875.1, from coordinate 580,725,170 downwards.
CAGCTCAAACTGTTGAAGCTCTTCTTGCATAGCTTGAATCCATTCAGGTTCCATGAAGGCTTCTTCAACTTTCTTGGGTTCTGTTATTGAGACGAATGCGAAGTGCCCACAGAAATTTGCTAGCTGAGTTGCCCTTGAACGAGTGAGTGGACCGGGTGCATTGATGCTATCAATTATTCTTTCAATCTGCACTTCATTGGCAACGCGAGGATGTACAGGGCGAAGACTTTGCTCTTGCTGATCATTGTTGTTGTTAGAAGGAATGTCTTCAGGCTGAGCATTGTCTTCATGTTGATCAGGTGCTGAGATGATAAGTTCTTCAGGATGAGCTTCAGAAGGTATAATTTCTCCAGTTCCCATTAGCTTGATTGATTCACTGGATGGAACTTCATCTAGCACATTTGCCAGTTGCTCTCTTTGTGAACCATTGGTCTCATCGAACCGCACATCCACTGTTTCAACCACTTTGTAATGAAAGAGATTGAAGACTCTGTAGGAGTGCGCATCCTTTCCATATCCAAGCATAAAACCCTCATGTGCTTTTGGTGCAAACTTTAAGGTGTGATGTGGGTCCTTGATCCAGCACCTTGCGCCAAATACTCTGAAGTAACTGACATTTGGCTTCTTGCCAGTAAGGAGCTCATAAGATGTCTTGTTCAGAAGCTTGTGAAGATAAACACGATTGATTGTATGGCATGCAATATCAATGGCTTCAGGCCAGAATTTTCTTGGGGTCTTGTATTCATCTAGCATCGTTCTGGCCATCTCAATGAGTGTTCTGTTCTTGCGTTCGACGACGCCATTCTGCTGTGGCGTGTACGGGGTTGAGAATTCATGTGTGATGCCCAAGGTATCAAGATATGTATCAAGGCCAGTGTTCTTGAATTCAGTGCCATTGTCACTTCTGATGTGCTTTATCTTGGCGCCATAATTGTTCATGGCTCGATTTGCGAAGCATCTAAAGACATCCTGCACTTCAGTCTTGTAGAGGATTATGTGCACCCAACTGTATCTAGAGTAATCATCAACAATAACGAAGCCATAGAGGCATGCAGTAGTAGTAAGAGTTGAGTAATGAGTGGGACCGAAAAGATCCATGTGAAGCAGTTCGAAGGGTCGAGTAGTGGTCATGATTGTCTTCGAAGGGTGTTTGGCCCTCGTCATCTTCCCTGCTTCACGGGCACCGCATAAGTGGTCTTTCTTGAACTTGATGCCCTCGATGCCTATGACATGCTTCTTCTTCGCAAGGGTGTGGAGGTTCCTCATGCCAGCATGCCCAAGCCTCCGATGCCAGAGCCAGCATTCTGAAGCTTTTGCTAGAAGACATACGGCAAGCTGTGGTCCTGCTGAGAAATATACCACGTACAAATCATCTTTTCGATACCCTTCAAACACTAGAGACTTGTCAGATTCCATTAGTACAAGGCAACGATATTTTCCAAATATTACGATCATGTTCAAATCGCAAAGCATTGAGACAGACATTAAGTTGAAGCCAAGGGATTCAACAAGCATGACTTTGTCCATGTGTTGATCCCTTGAGATTGCAACTCTACCTAGACCCAATACCTTACTTTTACCAGTGTCAGCAAATGTGATGTGGCTCTTGTCGGATGGACGTAAGGTTGAGTCCATAAGAAGACTTCTTTTGCCAGTCATGTGATTTGTACATCCACTATCAATAATCCATTCTGAAGACGCCGGTGTCGTACCCTACAGTGCATTTAGGGGGATAGGATTCACCAAGAGCATTGTGAAGCAAAAACATTTGACGAACCAGTGGGTTATGAAAGCTTAGATCCAGATTAGGACTAATAGGGAGAGTAGCAAGCGATTCAGGAACGAAGTACATAGTAAGACCATTCGGGCATTTGATCTTGCGCCCTACAAGATGTTTAAGGTCCCCAGCAATGGCGTCAGACGATTTTGGTTTTCTGCTGGAGACCTTTCCCTGCAAAAGAGAGTTAGGCTTTCTTAGCCACCCACATCTTCAAGGGTGGCTGAGAAGCAATAAGTCTAAGTGCAGCATCTGTGAATTTTGGCTTTGGAGCCCTAGCAAATAGTCTTGCAGGCGGACAATAGTACTCATAAGAATAAGCAGAATAGTTCTTGGTCTTATGAACATGGCGGTTTGATGAACCGCTCTCATATTCATATGCCTGAGTATGGTTTACCTGCAAAACATTTGCGTTAGTGCGACTCAGGTGAGTCCTCTGTCTGTATGAAGACTTTGGACCATATGAAGCCTTTGGTCTGAGGTTTGTCTTCTTCACGTGAGGTGTCATGATGACATTCACAGGAAGATTCTCCAGACACCTTTTCGGAACCCAGATCTTCTTCATAGGCGGTCCATTCCTGCAGTTAGTACCAATGTACCTGGCAAACACTTCACCATTCTAATTCTTAAACAGTATATAGTTTGCATCAAAGGATTCATCAATGATAATGGGGTTAGCACAAGTGAAGCCAGATAGATTGGATGGGTCTGCTGAAGGTTCCTTTGCAGCAACCCACATGGTTTTGGGGTACTGCTCAGGTTTCCAGTAAGAGCCATCAGCATTCATTTTCCTAACGAACCCAACACCCTCTTTCCTTGGGTTTCGGTTCAGTATCTGCTTTTTGAGGACATCACATAGTGTCTGATGCCCTTTAAGACTTTTGTACATCCCTGTTTCAAGCAATGTCTTCAACCTAGCATTTTCATCAGCAATAGCAGTGGTATCCTCAGTAGAGGGGTTAGTTACCACATCAACAGTTGAAGATATTGCAACAGTAGTAGCAGTAGAACATTCAGCAACAGAAGTAGCATTATCACGCTCAATGCATTTAAGACATGGTGGTTCAAATCCTTCCTGAGCGGGACTGGTCTGTTTGGAGTGAAGTGACTCGTTTTCCTTTTGAAGATCTTCATGAACCGCTCTCAATTTCTCAAGATCTTGCTTCCTTTGAAGATAATCATAGGAAAGCTTTTCATGAGTTGTTGAGAGAGTTTCATGACGACTTTCAAGTTCCTGATACTTAACGTGAAGATTTTTAATGTCTTCAATTAAGGATTCAGATCGAGTCATTTCAGCACCTAACAGATCATCGCTTCTGTCTAACAGTTTTTGAATATGTTCCATAGCTTTCTATTGTTCAGTTGCAATTTTAGCAAGTGTTTTGTAGCTAGGTTTTGAATCACAATCAGAGTCATCGTCACTAGATGTTTGATAGTGAGTAGTGCGTGTGTTTACCTTGGCACCGCGTGCCATGAAGCAGTAGGTAGAAGCGGAGTAGTCCTTGTCAATTGCATCGGTGTCGGTGACGAGGTCATTGTCTTCACTATTGAAGATGGACTTGGCAACGTATGTTGTAGCCAGACTTGCGACGCCTGAATCGGACTCCTCCTCAGACTCCACCTCCGCCTCCTCAGAAGCGGACTCCTCCTCTGAGTCCATTTCCTTGCCAACAAACGCACGTGCCTTTCCAGATGAGCTCTTCTTGTGTGATGAAGACTTTGAGGAAGACTTGGACGAAGACTTTGAGTATTTCTTCTTCTTCTTGTCGTCAGAGTCATATTCCTTGCTCTTCTTCTTCTTTTTGTTCTCATTGTCCCACTGTGGACACTCAGAGATGAAGTGGCCAGGTTTCTTGCACTTGTGACATGTTTTCTTCTTGTAGTCGTGAGCAGAAGCTTCATCATTCCTTGAGCTTGATCGGGAAGACTTTCTGAAGCCTTTCTTCTTGGTGAATTTTTGGAACTTCTTCACAAGCATAGCAAGTTCTCTTCCAATGTCTTCAGGATCATCAGAACTGCTGTCAGATTCTTCTTCAGATGAGGAGACAGCTTTTGCCTTCAAGGCACGAGTTCGCCCATAGTTTGGACCGTAGATATCTCTTTTCTCAAAAAGCTGAAACTCATGTGTGTTGAGCCTCTCAAGTATGTCAGATGGATCGAGTGTCTTGAAATCAGGACGTTCTTGAATCATCAGGGCTAGGATGTCAAACGAACTATCAAGTGACCTCAGTAGTGACTTGACGACTTCATGTTTGGTGATCTTAGTAGCGCCGAGGGCTTGAAGCTCATTTGTGATGTCAGTGAGTCGGTCAAAAGTGTGCTGGACATTCTCATTGTCATTTCGCTTGAAGTGGTTGAAGAGGTTGCGAAGGACACTGATTCTCTGATCTCTTTGGGTTGAGATGCCTTCATTTACCTTGGAGAGCCAGTCCCAGACCAGCTTAGATGTTTTCAAAGCACTCACACGGCCATACTGTCCTTTGGTCAGGTGACCACAGATGATATTCTTGGCAGTAGAGTCCAGTTGAATAAATTTCTTGACGTCAGCAGCAGTGACACCTTCTCCAGCCTTGGGAACGCCGTTTTTGACGACATACCATAGGTCGACATCAATGGCTTCAAGATGCATGCACATCTTATTCTTCCAGTAGGGATATTCAGTTCCATCGAAGACGGGGCACGCAGCGGAGACTTTAATTATCCCTGCAGTCGACATAGCTAAAACTCCAGGTGGTTAAACCGAATCACACAGAACAAGGGAGCACCTTGCTCTGATACCAATTGAAAGTGCGTTATATCGACTAGAGGGGGGGTGAATAGGCGATTTTTATGAAAGTCTTCAAAACTTGGAAGTTATGAAGACAAACAATAGAAATAAACCTATTACCATGCAGCGGAAGGTAGACTACACTAGACAAGCCATAGTCAAGTATTCAATGAAGTGAAAGCACAATGACTTAATAGCAACAATGTTGTAAGGATTAGGTAGGAAGATATTATGAAGCCGTACAGAACATGCAGTCACTCAGTGAAGACAAAAGATAGTGCAAACATACATTGACTTCACAAGGAGCAACAGTAAGTAAAGGGAAGGGAAGATGAAACCAGTGACTCGTTGAAGATAATGATTTGTTGGACCAGTTCCAGTTGCTGTGACAACTGTACGTCTGGTTGGGGCGGCTAGGTAATCAAACCTTAGGACACACAGTCCCGGACACCCAGTCCTGAACACGCAGCTCAGGACACCCAGTCCTCACCGTAATCCCCTTGAGCTAAGGTCACACAGACCTCGCCCAATCACTCTGGTAAGTCTTCAAGGTAGACTCCCGAACCTTCACAAACTTCGTTCACCGGCAATCCACAATGTCTCTTGGATGCTCAGAACGCGACGCCTAACCGGCTGGAGGATGCACAGTCCTCAAGTGTAATAAGTCTTCAGATCACACAGACAAGAAACTTAAGTGATGCCCAATTCTCTCTGGCTCTGGGTGGTTAGGGCTTTATCCTCGCAAGGAATTTTCTCTCAAAGGCTTCGAGGTGGGTTGCTCTCAAACGACAAAAGCCGTACTCTCAATCTGAGCAGCCAACCGTTTATGGTTGTGGGGGGTGGGCTATTTATAGCCACTTGGCAACCCGACCTGATTTGTCCGAAATGACCCTGGGTCACTAAGGAACTGACACGTGTTCCAACGGTCAGATTTCAAACTCACACGACAACTTTACTTGGGCTACAAGCAAAGCTGACTTGTCCGACTCTGGACAAGATTCGCTCTCATAGTCTTCACTCGAAGACATAGGTTTTTGGTTAGGCATCACTTCAGTCATTCTGACTGGTTCTCTTGGACCCCACTTAACAGTACGGTGGTTCCTATGACTCAACACAAAAGAAAAAGAACTACGAAAGATCTAAGTCTTCGAGCTCCATAGGCTTCATGTGGTGTCTTCTCTTGTCATAGTCTTCAATGTGAATATCTTCATATACCACCTTTGACTTCAATGTCTTCATACATTTTTAGGGGTCATCTCTGGTAGGAAAACCGAATCAATGAGGGACTTCTACCTGTGTTATCCTGCAATTCTCACAAACACATTAGTCCCTCAACTAGGTTTGTCGTCAATACTCCAAAACCAACTAGGGGTGGCACTAGATGCACTTACACTTACTCGTCGTAAGATTCCTGAAACATGAGACATTGCAACCATGTAGGTCAGTACATTGAATGTACTAGCAATTTCACACCATAGACTAATAATGAGAATGTCTATCTCTATATGCATATTTGGCTGTGGAGGCTCTAAGTTTAACATTTGCATAAAGCTAATTTTTCCCTACAACAAAGGAATAGATTTTACTTAACTACCAAGTTTATGCCATCATTGAGAAGGTTCCCCCAACTCAATCCCAAAATTACCAAATCATTAATAACCCAACAATTTCATTAAATAGAGTGATGAGATCAAACAATAATTCAAATTCCAGATACTCAAGATGTCCATAACCGGGGACACGGCTAACCATGATTAGTTTACACACTCTGCAGAGGTTTGCGCACTTTTCCCCACATGACTCGATCTCCTCCGTTGGATTTCTCGCACTACATGATGTCTGAGAAACGGATGATCGAGAAACAGTCTTTCTGAAGCATTAACTCTTTACTCTGGGTAGATAGTACCACCTACTTTCCCCTACATCTGCTAGCCTACCACTAAAAGATGTCACACAACTTACTCAACTATGGCAGAGCCCATAATGGCTTGTGGCTGCACACGGAAGTTTCTAGCATGAACAGTATTATGATCCCTTTGAGCCTGGGTGGCATTCCATAGGATGATCACACGGGCACTCCGGGATATCCTAGGACAACACTGGGTTCCCCAGGTGTCTGCAACCAATCCACCTAGATGTGTATTAAAGTAGCCACCTTAAGTTTCCCTTAGTTAATATCTCTCACAGCTTGCATGATTCTCATGTACCAATCCCCATCTATGAGCATGGCTAAGCAATAACATAACGTATATCCCGGGGTTGATAAAAGGATAATAGGTTCCTACCTCATCAACTACTTAAAAACAACCACATGTTCCCAATCCTACTCATGCAATGTTTGAGGGTTGAAACTAATGCAAAAAAAACTGGGTAATAAAGGGATATGATCAAAGTGTGAACTTGCCTTGCTGAAGATCGGAAAACCCTAGAGATTCGTAGTAGCAAGCTTCGCACTTTAGAAACTCTATTATAAACAAACAATATCATACATAAGCACTCAATCATAAGATGCAAAGGTAAAAAAATAAAAAGATCAAAATAGAAAGTTCAAGTGAAGAGCTTCGATTTACAAAAAGAATCAATCAAATCGGAGATACGAAACTGAAGTTATGATCAAAAGAAGTTCAAATTTAAATCTGTTTGAAACCAAATTTTAAACTTTCCAAAAACATGTTCAAGTTGATTATCTGGACACAAGGGATCATAACGAAGAATGTGGCGTTGGTTTCGTTGGATTTGGATAAACGAGCAAAAAGTTATGAGGGTTTAAAGACCAGGGACTAATCTATGAAGAAAATAATTACAAATAGGTCCCTGGCCCAAAAAAATAAACATAAAAAAGAAAATTCTACCGAATGAACGTTCGCTACAGAAACCTAACGAACGAAAACCGTTCGCTACCGTAGACTAACGGACGAACGTCCGCTAAATAAACTAACCTAAAATAATAACCGGGTTATAAAAGAAAACCAAAAAAACCGGATCGGGGTTATACCGGTTCGGCCAGTTCGGGTGGAGCAAACCGACGGCGACGAATGGTGACAGGGGCGAGCTCCGACGATGCGGCGTCTCCGGCGACGGGCGGTGGTGGTGCGGCAGGCGGCGGGGTGGTGCGGCGAGGTGGCAGTGGCGCGGCAGGCGGCGGCGGGAGGCGGCGGCGACTTGTGGAGGAGAGGAGAGGGGGTCTGGGGCGCTATTTAAAGGCGGGCGGGGGGGGGGGGGGGCTCGGCTTGGAGGAGGGGGCACCGAGCGGTGTCCCGCTCGGACACGGCGGCGGCGCGGCGTGCGGGAGGCGGATTCCAGCGGCGGGTTAGGGAAGGCGGGGCGCTGGGCGGCTGGGCTTCGGCCCAGTCGATGCGAAGATTTTTTTAAATAACACCTTGAAGAAAAAATAAAAGAAAAGAAAAGAAAATAATTCCTAAAATTTCAGAAACGATTTTCGCCATACCCTCCTAATATTTGGGACAATGGGAACATTTTTCTGGACTAAATGCAATTTTTAAAATGCATCTTTTTCCCTAATTTAATAAAATGCAACCGAATAAAATTGCAAATAAAAAATCAAATAAAAATATATTTTATTCAAAATTAAATTCCCAATATTTTCTAGCTGTTTCGAAGAAGTCATATTATCTTCTCTCATTATTTTATGTCGAAATAATTGGAAAAATAATTTTGATTAAAATCACTTTGATCCATTTGCCAATTTTGAAAAATTCAAAAATGGATTTTTGTGAAAACCTCCAACTCTCTCAAGTGGTCCTTGAGTTGCAAAAGGTTTCGAAGATCAAAAATTCCAAATAAAATAAATTCAAAATGCACAAATTGTGAATGCATATGATGATCTACTAAATAACATCCAAATTGAAAATTGGGATTTTACACATGATTATTTCTTCTAGATTAAATATTAGGCACACACAACTAGGTGTTGCACATCTTCTCCCTTAGCCCGTGGGAGCATTGATCTTCAATCCCGATTTCTTCTTTGTTGACATGACTGCCTAAAACTGCACAATTAGAATGATCAGTCCTTGTAGATTTGGTTTGGAACCATGGCATCAGTTTGGATGTTTGGCAATTTTGCTCAGTCTCTTCTACAAAGTTCTGGCACTTTTGAAGTTTACTGGAATGGACAACTGGTATGTTTCTATGATACACCCTTTGTTGCACTTCATTGCCCTACATTATAAAATTGTGCAACTCATTGTGCATTACGGTTACTGTATGATGTAGTGGTAGAATAAATCAAGCGATCACATTAGATTATTAGGTTAGTTGCTACTGGAACGCTGAGTCGAGAATGAACTAAGTAGTGGGATCATCTAGTCAGTAATATTCATATACCGGCCTACTTTAGAATAAGTGGTTGCTTGTATTCCCTAATAAAAGTGAATGGTACTTGTTCCCTGAACATGAATGTACAAATCTTTCTCAGTATTATTGTACCTATGCTTAATGTGTTGGCCTTTCCAAATTCTTCAGAGCTGATATTCTTGTGATAGCCCCTCTGGATCCATTACGCTAATCCTAGTGAACTTCTTTTCACATTTTCAGGTCTTCTCAAAATTATCTGAGCTGAGGTTTCCTAGCAAGTTCTAGCTACGGGAGCTCATTGGCAACAGATTATCAGATTCTCAAATTGGAAAAAAAATCTGGAAAAAGATCTTCTATTAGACGATGATGTCAAGAGCACCCACGCCCATTTATCTTTATCCACATAGACAGAACCAATTGAAAGTTCCACGTTTTACGGTCAAATTACATGCGTATATCTTTGAACTTTTTGGATACATGACCTTTTTCTATTTGTAAATAACATTTTAGGGTGTTTTACCATGATATGACTGTAAATCTCTCATGACTATCACAGATTACTATAGCTCCATGATTTGCTTAAAAGTGGAAATAATTTCATGTCCTGGTCTCTAGCACAAAACCTTCAGTATTTGTTCCTCTGAGTATAATGTTTGATTCCAGACTTCAAGTTGATAGGTTATTGCGTTAGTTATGGCAATCAATCTATAAGTATCAGACCATTTTTGTGAAAGATCTATAATTTTTGATTAATGGAGTAATAAGCAGCATCCACATTCACCCTGATAGAGTAGAAACTGCATTCCAGTTTTAACAAATATGAAGCACAGCCTCGGGCCGGAATTAATTGTCGCTGAAATGAGTTTATCTTTGCGAGAGTAGAACTCTGTTCTCAATCACATAAGTATTAGAGTGGGTTAACAAATATAACTCTATTTCAACTGAAAAAACTCTATTTTGATATGTAATAAAGTGTACATACCGTGTATCACAAGCATTTCTTCATTCAAATCTTCATACTCACGGAGGTTGAAAACAAAGAAAACCCCCTTGTTCCCTCAAAAAAAGAAAACCCCCTTGTTCTTAATACTCTTGGCAAACACGTTGGTTTATTTCCCCTCGTCTTGCTCTTTTTCCTCAGTCTTTTCTTCCTTTGCATTTCTTTTTCTTTCTTCCTTTTTTTGAAGCTGCTACGGCGGACAAAAGCCGGCCTGAACCATTTTCATTTTCATAAACCATAGCAAGATACAACACAATGGCTACATGATGTAGCACACGACACCCACAAGAAGGAACAAGGAGAAACAGAGAGAGCAGCGAAATGATCTATGCCTAGCAGTACAAGCCTTGAACCTGGTACCCGACGCTAGAACAGACCGAGAAGAGAAGGGAGGAGTCTTGTTCGATCAATCGAACAGATACCCGACGTCGAGACGATGGAGAGGAAAAAGTCCCCAGCCTGCCCAGTGATCACTCTTCACCTTCGAGCCTAGGAGAGTCACAGCACCATCGAAGGGAATCCCATCGTCGAGGCGACATCGCGACAACGAAAACCGCTGACGCCACTGAAGGGCAATGTTCCGCCGAGACGAGCACTGCACCTCCTCTTGGTGTCACATTGAGCACCTTCACAAAATCAGCAAACCTGGGCACCAAGCAAAGCAATGAGAACCTGCAACATCTTTGAAGGACGTCGAACACCGAGATCTCACCGCCGCCACGAACATCCCTGAGAGGGGGCCAACCAGAGCTGGAGACAAACCTTAGCCTGTCCTGAATCAGCAAAGCACTTGAACCACCACCACCTACAGAACACATGCGCCCGCCGGCCAACCACGAACCCAACCTCCCCATTCAGCCAGCTGCGTCACGACAGCCGTCCACAAGAAATCCTCAAATGACGTCTCCAAGAAGAAAGTGATGGAAGCCAACACGTCATCCGATCCGGCAATGCCCGATCTGAGGTTTTCACCCGGAGTCTCAAGACATAAGCTGTGGGGTTGCAACAGGCTCCTCGACGGCACCCCAAGGAGGGAGGCAACATCCGCAGATGCCGTTGCTACCGGCATCGACAAGGTCTTTGCAAGATTTTCACCCGGATCTGTGCAGCCCACCCCATTAGCTCCCAAAGTAGCTGACGCCACCAAGAGAAAGCCGGAGCAGTCCTGTTTACGCATCCGCACCAAGGCGGACAGCAGCAAACCATGGCACACACACTGCAAGGGAACGCAGGCAGCTTGCAGAGCTTGCTGAAGGGGAAGAGCACCACCCACCGCCGCTTACCTCCAGTCCTCCACCACCAGAATCGGACGTCAGCAGAACATCCCCGCCGCCACCACGGGCCCGCCAGGCCCAGATCCAGGCCGCTCGGACCTCGAGACGATGTACTGCTGGCGCCCGCTCTCCACTCCACCACCTCGCGCCCTCCACCGCAGGGGAACAACACTGACTCCGGCCGCGCCTGCCTTCGCCAGATCTGCTGCCGGGCACGCAGCCGCCCCGACATCTTCCACACCCTGACGCGAGCACTGGAAGGGAGAGCACCGCCGCCGCCGTCCAGTGGGAGGGGCTTTGCCTATGTTGCATCCTCCGGCGGCGGCGAGGGAGCGAGGGGAGGAGGGGTCTCGGGTGGCTGCTAGGGTTTCGCCACCCGAGTCACCCTGGGAGCGACGCGGGTGTCGTGGGGGCGGAGGGGTCGATGCCAACCTTCTTTCTTCCTTTTCACCGCCTTTTGCCACCTCTTCTTCTTCTTCTTCTTCTTCATCTCTGCCTTCTTGTCGCCATTGAGTGCCACAGCAACCAGCTGCGTTGTATAACATGTGCATAGGGCGAAACTGTAGATGCTTTCGTGGAGGTCAATGGCATAGATGCTTTCGTGGAGGTCAGGATTGGGAAAACTGTAGAAGGAGCTTTTCAGGAAGAAAGTAGGTGGAGGAGAGGAATGTGCTCACGTGGTGTTGAGGATCATGCTTCTTCCAGGAAAAGATAAGTGCGAACAAGGAGGGGAAAGTAAAATGAAAAACAAACTGGGAGAGAGATTCAGGGTCATTTTGGTTGGTGTCCTCGACACCATGCCTGAGAAATTTTGATGCCTAGCCTGGGTGTGAGAAACTGAGTTTTTCTGCCTGGTCAGGCTAGAATCCGAAGGAGATGTTTGGTTCATGACCTGGCCTGGTGGAATCTAAGCAATTAGTATTTCATTCCCATTCACATCGATTCTTGTAGTATTTGTGATTAAGGCGTGGGATTAGTCCCAGGCTGCTGCACCAGGCACATCCAGGCTTCCAATATGGGTTGCCTGGACCAGGCTAAACACGTTCCCTGGTTCTCCAAGCTAGGTTAACCATGCTGTCACTTTCTCCAGGCCAGGCCTACAACCTCATCGCGAGGATATCATCCAAACGTGCACCAGGCTGATCCACAGAGGCTCCAAGGCCAGGCGTCACGGGCTGTGGACGGGAACCAAACTGACCCTCACTAGGCGAGGCCAACCATTTTATCCGTGACTACGGAGCAAGAGAGTACTGCTGAAGCTAATATAGGTCCGCGGGGGCGTGTGCGGCGTGTCGCGTGGACGAGCTACTGTTTTACTGAGGGAAATTTCCAGGAAACTTCCTCTTCCTCGATGCGTATTGGTCGGACGCAGCTTCGGTGCCTCAAAGGCACCTGCCTTTGGGTCACTGACATGTGGGCCCACATGTCATAGACGCAAAGGCAGGTGCCTTAAGGCACCGAAGCATAGTCCGTATTGGTCAGCCAACATGGGGCCCCACGCCCGCTTCTCTTCACGGTATGTCAATTTTTCTCCCACATTTGTCCGCGCTCAGAGGGATCAGTCTGCGGACACGAATATGGGAGACGACCATCCAACACTGCCTGCACACATTTCAAACCGGGTTTCGACTTAGCGGATGAAATTCATGTAAACCAGCTGATATTCATCAAAGTTTGAAAGAAAAACAACACAAATCATTCATACATAGCATGCAAATAAGTCTAGTATCTCAAATTCGATGTCCAACAAGTTTTTCAATGGATCATGTCGTCCAGCACTATTTTGATGACGTCCTGGAAGGATCACACATTATAGTGGGCCAGTGTGCGAAGGACATTATTTTTGAATGAATGTATTCGTGTTTATCCAATCCTGTATTATGGAACAAAGCTTATATGTAATATATTGCTTGTTGTTTTTTGAAAATATTTCCTCCTGTGCGGCCGTTTATTTAGATCTGAGAATTGGCCAGTCATCGGCTTCAGCCCCCACGTAGATAGTACGGGGGTGTTCGGATTGGAACCTAAACACACTTGACCCAAGAGTTTGGTCCTTGAAAGAGGTGTTCAGTGCATCGAACCAGGTGTCGGTGTCAAAACCGGCGGATCTCGGGTAGGGGGTCCCGAACTGTGCGTCTAAGGCGGATGGTAACAGGAGGCAGGGGACACGATGTTTTACTCAGGTTCGGGCCCTCTTGATGGAGGTAAAACCCTATGTCCTGCTTGATTATTCTTGATAATATGAGTAGTACAAGAGTAGATCTACCACGAGATCAGAGAGGCTAAACCCTAGAAGCTAGCCTATGGTATGATTGTATGTTGTCCTACGGACTAAAACCCTCCGATTTATAGACACCGGAGGGGGCTAGGGTTACACAGAGTCGATTACAAGGAAGGAGATCTACATATCCGTATTGCCAAGCTTGCCTTCCACGCCAAGGAGAGGCCCATCTGGACACGAGACGAAGTCTTCAATCTTGTATCTTCATAGTCCAACAGTCCGGCCAAAGGATATAATCCGGCTGTCCGGATACCCCCTAATCCAGGACTCCCTCAGTAGCCCCTGAACCGGGCTTCAATGATGAGAAGTCCGGCGCACAGATTGTCTTCGGCATTGCAAGGCGGGTTCCTCCTCCGAATACTTCATAGAAGATCTTTGAACATGAGGATCGTGTCTGGCTCTGCAAAATAACTTCCACATACCACCGTAGAGGGAATAATATTTACACAAATCTAATCTGCTAACGTACCCTGTAGTGTGACATCACACCACAGCTAGGTCTTTATTCGAATCGTTTTTCATAACCTATCTCAGCGTGTTTCGTGAGGCGGTTTCCTTGGCACGTCTTGTCGAAGCAGAGATCGTGTCCCCTTATTACGGGATTCCCATCAATACAGACGTGGGTAACCCAACCGTGCCATCAATTACGGCGCTTGGGGGATAAGCGAGTTTTACCAGGCTAGTGGGGGCGCATAGTTTCGTCCACCCTTATAAAGGGATAAGGTTTTACCTTTTTCTACCCACGCCTTCTTCCTCCTTGCTCATCCATTCTCGCGCACTCGAGCTCCAGCGCCCAAGTCCACATCCTTCTCCTCAACTCTCTCCAAACATGTCCGGAGTGGGAGGCAAGTGGATGGTCTCCTCCGTCACGGAGGGACACATCAAAAAACTACATGGGGCCGGATACTTAGCCGCAGATATCGCGCACCGGCTGCCAGCCGCGGGTCAGATCGTCCCTACCCCGGAACCTCACGAAAGGGTGGTTTTCCTCCCCCACTTCGTCCGCAGACTGGGGTTTCCCTTCCATCCATTCGTCCGCGGCCTTATGTTCTATTATGGGCTGGACTTTCATGATCTGGCCCCGAATTTCATCCTCAACATCTCGGCGTTCATCGTCGTGTGCGAGGCCTTTCTCCGCATCCGACCCCACTTCGGCCTATGGCTGAGGACCTTCAATATCAAGCCGAAGGTAGTAGGGGCCAACAAGCGGAATGCGGCGGAGCCATGGTGGGCAAAATGCCCAACGTTATGTGGCTCGAGGGCTCCTTCGTGGAGACCATAAAGGGGTGGCAATCGGGGTGGTTCTACATCACCGAGCTGCGCGGCACCAACTGGGTGGCAGCCCCCGAGTTTCGATCCGGAATCCCCACGCGGCTCACTTCCTGGAAGGAGAAGGGCCTGTCCTGAGGTTCATCGGTGGAGCTGGACGGACTCCAGAAGTGTATCCGAAACTTGATAAGCAAGAAACTTAAGCTTGTCAACATAGTCCAGGTCATGCTCTTCCGTCGGATCCTCCCGTGTCAACAACGGGCTTTCAACTTATGGGAGTTCGACCCGGCCCAGCACCAGACTCTACGTGAGTTGTTCGACACGACGCATAAGGACGTCTGGAAGGTGCTGTTCAAGGGCGCCGAGGTCCCTCCTTCTCTTACCGAGGACCGCAGGCTAAGCGCGAAGTGCCCTGCGAATCCGGTAAGTTCTGTACATCTGGTATGGTATTTATTTCCCATAGCTTAACCATGTGCGGGGTTTGAGCTCCCATGCCTTTGAGAGGACTGGGTGGAGACATCGGAGCAGATTAACTGTCCAGCCCCTCTGCCCGAAGACCCTGCGGACGCTCTCCTGACGAAGATCCTTATGAGGTGCCGGAGAAGACCAAGAAGAAGGCCAAGGGAACCCGAAATAGTTCCTGACGCCAGGTGGTATCGGACTCATCGTCCGATAACTCCGAGACGCACTCCTCCCGTGAAAACGAGGAGGAGGAAGATGAAGACTCTCCCCCTCCAGCCGGGGGAGACAAGAAAAGGACGGCCGCCCCAACCGGGGAGGCCGAAGGGTCCAAGAAGGGAAGGACCCTCCTTCCGGACTGTTCCACCACCGCCGCCGACGGCGAAGACGAGTGGTTACTCAGGGCTAAGCCCCTGGCGAAGTCGTAAGTATTCGGATACCAGAGTAACTCATATCATACTTTTATTGCACTGCTTATCCTAACGTTGAATATGATCATGCAGTCCACCCCGAGCCCGTATCGACGTATCCTCGTCGGACGGATCCTTGGACTCGTCGGATATGTATAGTGATCCACTTCCATCCGCCTCCTCTCCTCGCCCTACGGACAATGTCGAGGTATTGTCTCAAGGGGCACCGAGCCGGGGGGAGACAGTCCCAGAGGCGCCTCAAGGCGACCTTCCGGACTCCAGTCGCGAAGGGAGCAAGACTCCCAAGGGCTCCAAGTTCGGCCCCCAGCCGAACGCCGCGCCGGAACCTCTAGTGGTTCCGGACTCCGGCAGGCGGCCCCCTTCCAAGAGGGGCAAGCCGCCCGTGCCGGTGACCTCTGTCCATCCAGAGGCACCGGACAACCTGCTGGGAGCACTTCACGGCGCTTCCATCGACGAAGAGCACCACACTATTATGAGTGCGGTGATCAAGAAGGTTCAGTTCGCTAAGAGTGGACTGACTGAAGCCTGTGCCAGCCTTCTAACAGGCTTTGAGGTAAGTATTTAAAATATAGGAAAATATTACCGCATAGACAGTAGCCCCTGATGCTCTATTTGGTGTTCACAAAGAAAAGCCGAATAGAGGATCAAATAATATCTGCAGGAGTCTAATATAAGTATGTCTGTATGCGTATGCAGGCTTCGCTGCTGACCTTTGCTGCACTGACTGCGGAGGTCGCCGCACTGAAGCAGAACCTCGAGCAGTCCGAGAAAGAGCCCGGCCTTGCCAAGAGGCAGCTCGAGGAGAACAAAGGTAAGTAATGCCTTGTCCATATATAAATATATATAAAAAAAGATGCGGTTGCGAAATGATAGGATCATCATGGATGTGCCAGTGGCCACGACCGAAGTGGCGACCCTGAAGCAAGCGCTATCCGAGGCCAAAAACAAAGCGGCTAAGGAGCGCACCGAGCGGGAAAAACAAGAGGCACGGGTGGGCGAGGTGCAGCAAGAGCTCCAGGCTCTCGTGAAGAAGCATGAGGCTTTGACGCTTGACTCGAAGATGCGAGAGTCCGAGCTTGCCGCAGCCCTCGAGAGCACAAAGCATGCCAAGGCTGAAGCCCAAAAGGCCCTCCAGGAAATTGAGGCGATGAGGAAGATAGCGGCGGGTAAGGCCTTCAATATGCAAAGTGCTACGTCTTGAGCTTGCGTTGGTTTTCCCCGAAGAGGAAGGGATGATGCAGCAGAGTAGCGTAAGTATTTCCCTCAGTTTTTGAGAACCAAGGTATCAATCCAGTAGGAGCCCACGCTCAAGTCCCTCGTACCTGCACAAAGCGATAGCTACTCGCAACCAACGCGATTAGGGGTTGTCAAGCCCTTCACGGTCACTTACGAGAGTGAGATCTGATAGATAGAATATTTTTGGTATTTTTGATATAAAGATGCAAAGTAAAAAGTAAAGGCAAAGTAAATAACAAAGCAATATAAAAGTGATGGAGATTGATATGATGAGAATAGACCCGGGGGCCATAGGTTTCACTAGTGGCTTCTCTTAAGAGCATAAGTATTCTACGGTGGGTGAACAAATTACTGTTGAGCAATTGATAGAATTGCGCATAATTATGAGAATATCTAGGCATGATCATGTATATAGGCATCACATCCGTGACAAGTAGATTGAAACGATTCTACATCTACTACTATTACTCCACTCATCGACCGCTATCCAGCATGCATCTAGAGTATTAAGTTAAAAAACAGAGTAACGCCTAAGCAAGATGACATGATGTAGAGAGATAAATTCATGCAATATGAAATAAACCCCATCTTGTTATCCTCGATGGCAACGATACAATACGTGCCTTGCTGCCCCTTCTGTCACTAGGTAAGGACAACGCAAGATCGAACCCAAAGCTAAGCACTTCTCCCATGGCAAGAACTACCAATCTAGTTGGCCAAACCAAATGGATAATTCGAAGAGACTTGCAAAGATAACCAATCATGCATAAAAGAATTCAGAGAAGATTCAAATATTATTCATAGATAGACTTGGTCATAAACCCACAATTCATCGGTCTCAACAAACACACCGCAAAAATAAGATTACATCGAATAGATCTCCACGAGAGAGGGGGAGAACTTTGTTTTGAAATTCAAAGAGAGAGAAGAAGCCGTCTAGCTACTAACTATGGACCCGAAGGTCTGAGGTAAACTACTCACACTTCATCGGAGGGGCTAGGATGATGTAGAAGCCCTCCGTGATGACGACCCTCTTCCGGCGGAGCTCCGGAACAGGCCCCAAGATTGGATCTCGTGGATACAGAAAGTTGCGGCGGTGGAATTAGGGTTTTGGCTCCTGTTCTGATCGTTTAGGGGTACGTGTGTATATATAGGAGGAAGGAGTACGTCGGTGTAGCACCGAGGGGCCCACGAGGCAGGGGGCGCGCCCTAGGGGGGGGCGCCCCCACCCTCGTGACCACCTCTTTGATCCCTTGCAGTAGGGTACAAGTCTCCTGGATCACGTTCGGTGAGAAAATCATGTTTCCGAAGATTTTATTCCGGTTGGACTCCGTTTGATATTCTGTTTATCCGAAACACTGAAATAGGCAAAAAACAACAATTCTGGGCTGGGCCTCCGGTTAATAGGTTAGTCCCAAAAATAATATAAAAGTGGAAAATAAAGGCCAATATAGTCCAAAATAGTAGATAATATAGCATGGAGCAATCAAAAATTATAGATACGTTGGAGACGTATCAGGCATCCCCAAGCTTAATTCCTGCTCGTCCTCGAGTAGGTAAATGAAAAAAAAAGAATTTTTGATGCGGAGTGCTACTTGGCATAATTTCAATGTAAATCTTCTTAATTGTGGTATGAATATTCAGATTAGAAAGATTCAAGACAAAAGTTTATATTGACATAGAAAATAATAATACTTCTAGCATACTAACAAAGCAATTATGTCTTCTCAAAATAACATGGCCAAAGAAAGTTATCCCTACAAAATCATATAGTCTGGCTATGCTCCATCTTCCCCACACAAAGTATTTAAATCATGCACAACCCCGATGACAAGCCAAGCATGTCGGGGGACTAATCCACGAGCACCTATGGAACCGGCGGACCGAGTCCCTTTCGGTTCGGCGGGGGCGGAGGTCGCACGAAGAGCGGATCGAGGCGAAGCACACGAGCAGTTTACCCAGGTTCGGGCCGCGCGGAGGCGTAAAACCCTACTCCTGCTTTGTGGTTTGTATTGAGTTCTTGCTCGGGAGCGCAGAGTGCTACTGTACACCCCAGCAGCTAACGAGACCGAGCCTGAGTGTTCTCTTTCTCCCCCCAACCCCCTCTACGTTGCGCACGGGCCTCCTTTTATATGCTCAAGGGGTCACCGACAGGTGGCAACGTAGACAAGGGTAAAAATGGAAAGGTGTTGTGGTTGGTACAACTACCTGCTACAGTGTATCATACCTAACCCTGACGGCAGGGGACAAGGGCATTAAATGCCCGTCTGCGTCGCCTAAATAGTGCAAAAGGGACCGTCAGGGACGCCACCGCTCGCCGCGATGGCAATCTTGTCAGCTCCGCTTGCCACCGCGCACCCCTGGCTGCACAGCCTCCCGCCACGTACGCCTGGAAGGGTCCCAGAGCGACACGTTGGTGGATGTGCTGGAGCGCGGGCACGGAGTGGTGGCTTGCCGCGGCAAGCGCCTTGCCGCGGTCGTTGTCTTGTCGCGTCCGGGAGCTTGTCGCTCAACGGGCCTTGCCGGGACGCGTGGCGCGTCGCGGCAAGTTCCTTGAGATGCCTTGGTTGGCCTTCCCGGCAAGCTCCTCTTGCCGGGGTCTTGTCTCCTTGGCTTGGATACTTTGTCCTTGAATGGCTCCAAAGGAACCACGGAGGACCTTGGCGGTCACCCAGCAAGCCTTGCCGCGGGACGCTGCGACTGCCCGTGCACAAGTTCGGGATACTAGGGTACCCCTACTCTAGTACACCGACAGGAGCCCCCGGGCCTGGGCCATACACGGTGCTGAGCGCTGTTGGGACAGGCCCAAAACAGGGCATGGGCACGCGCGGCCTGGGTTACGCCGTATCTCTCTCCGTATCCACCGCGCCCTCCCCGAACGGCACGCGTTGAATGCGGCGTCGTGGGAGAGATCATGGGTGGTTTCTTTATTCGGAAAGGCGGAACGTCCGCCCCCTCCCTCTTTATAAGCAGGGGAAACAGGGGTAGTTCGCCCATTCGCCGGTTGCTACTCCAATCTCGGAAATCTCTGCCGCTCCCTCGTCTTCCCAAAGCTGAAAGAGAGTAGCGCCCCGCCCCCCATCGCCACCAGCACCACCAACGCCGTCGACCTCCTCCACCACTTCCGCCATGGCTCCGAAAGCCGACAAAGGGAAGGTTGTGAAGTCGACCGAGGCGCAGCGGCTAGCGGCGCTGCGAAAGGAGCGGGCAATCTTCCCCCCAAGCTCGCCGCGAGGGAGCTGAGGGAGAACTACTACCTCTTCTGGTCGACGGAGACGCGAGCGCATCCGCGCACGAAGGTACTTCCAGCCGCCGCTTGGAAAACGGCTCCAAATGGATATCCATTCTTCGCCTTGTTCTTCTACTGCGGGCTCTGCCCGCCTTTCTCTGAGTTTTTCTGTGATATTATGAACACCTACGGGTTCCACCTCCTTGATTTCACCCCCAATGCTGTTCTGACCATGGCAGTTTTCGCACATCTCTGCGAAAACTTTGTCGGAGTCCATCCCAATGTATCCCTTTTTCGCCACTTCTTTATGCCCCGAGTAGAGAGAGGAGAGCCTTTATCCGGCGGAATCGCCTGGATCTCAAGGGCCGGCAAGAAGGACACTTATCTGGAGGGAGAGTTCCGCGGCAAGTGGGAGGAATGGAGAGCAGACTGGTGCTGGATTGTCGAGGAAAACCCGCAGCCATTTACCGCCAGGCGCCAAGCCCCAGTAGCACGCGGCAGCGATTGGAGTGACGTGGCCCCGGAAGACGATAGGCTGAAGATTGCCGTCACCCGGATCCTACGCCTCAGGCTTGCCGGGCTCACTGTAGGCGCCGTTAGCGCAGATTTTCTTCGCCGCCGCATCGCCCCCTTGCAGGAACGGGGGAGACCTGCCTGGGAATTCAAGAATGCGGCGGATATCATGAGGCTGCGTCCGGGCCTCAACTTCAACTTCACTGTTTTGGAGCTCAACGCGATGCTCCAGGAGCTGTTCAAGTACGACCCTCAACATCCCGAAGTGTTCAGGTTGCCGGGGGGTGTCGTTCCGCTGTGCAACAACTCCGCGCTCGACCGCATCCGTGCAATGATGCCGCTGTGCGATTCGCATGGAATTATGCCAACTTGGCAAGAGCCTGCAGACGACGTCGTGCAGGAGTTCTTCGATGGCTTGGTAGAAGTGCCGGTCCGGTCCGACGAAAAGGATAGCCTCACCCGCGACACCACCGATGCGGAGATGACACGCATCGCCACTAGGCTGGAAGAGGCGGCGGCGGCCGCAGCCGCGGGCGAGTTTGGATTCACCGTGGAGGAGGCAGATGCAGCAGAGGCGGCAAGCCGTGCCGAGCGAGGGGAGCCCGCCGGCGAGAAAGAGCTTGTCGGGCATGGCGTCGAGTCGAGCGAACCCGCCGAGGACGCGAGCGACTCGCTGGGGATCAATTCCTCTTCCTCCTCATCTTCAGGCAGCTCGCTGCAAGCAGAACCTCCATCTCCACCAAGAAGACGTCTCCGCAAGGCCGGGGACGTAGCGGGGCAGCGGGCAAGTGAACAGCCGCCGCGCCGCGCGACACGCTCCACCGCGGCAAGCACTGTTGCCGCGGGAGCACCTCACGCTGCTGCGGCAACTGGAGCGGGGTCCACCCGGACCACCGCTTCTGCTCCTGCCGCTTCTCACGCCGCGGCGTCAGCCGGAGCGGGGTCGTCTCATACCACCGCCACTGTTCCCGCCAAGTGGCCAAGGGAAACCACTCCTCCGCCTCCTCGCGTCGGACGTGAGCCAGACTTCGACTTCTCCGCGTTCAGCTCTGACGAGGAAGAAGAGGAGTAAGATTCTCTTGTTGTACTTGTAGTCCTTCAATTCTTGCTGTTTTGTCTTGTATCTCATTTGCTTTACTTTGAACTTGTTCCTCTTTAGGACTCTGGCCCAGAGAGCAGCAAAGAGAGCCAAGGTCCCGGTGATTATCATCGAGGACGAACCCACTGCGACAGCAGGGGGTGCGCCCGAGACAACCTTGCCGGACCCGGCAACTTTTCTCCAGAGCAGCCCCCAGCGTAAGTATATGGTTCGCTTTCCGCTGTGAAGTGCGCATGGATACTCTGTCTTTGCTGATATCTGACTGTTGGTTTGTGTAGGAGCAGAGCAGCCCCACCAGGAGCCAAGGGAGAGTCCTCCGGCAAGGGAGAGTTCTCCGGCAAGGGAGAAGTCTCCGGCAAGGGAGAGTTCTCCGGCAAGGGACAGCACCAGCGGCCCCCCGGCGGCGGAGACCACAACTGCAGAACCCGGTACAGGTAATCCTTTCGCTTCAAAACTTCCCTTGGGTTCTTCTTTTTGTTGGATGTTTGCTTGACTCTTCTCCCTTTTCCGGCCGTCAAACCCATCTGCTGCGGAGCCGATGGAGATCGAGGTTGCCGCCGATGACGCCGCTGCCACCGAGGGAGCAGCCGGTGCTGACGATCCCGTCGGCGCAGAGGCCACCAAAGCTGCCGCCGCAGCAGCTGGCGAGGGGTCTGGCGATCGTACTGACGGCCCTGAGGCCGCAGGAGCGCCAGGCGCTACGTCGACCGCCGACCCGTCCGCCGCTGCCGCAGCGCCAGGCTCCGAAGAGCCCCAGCCAGGCGTCTACTTGAAGGCCGGCGATGGCGTCTTCATCAACCTCCCCTGGGCATCGAGCTCCAGGGCGCCGGTTGAAGGGGAGAGCTTCGACGGAGAGGTGCTCGCCTCCGCTGGGCTGACGCTGGCTGACGCGCCGAGCAGCAGCAGCGGCGAGCCTGAGGAGGAGCGGCTACTGCAGAAGCTGTTGTCGCTCTACCGCGCGCGGCAAGCCAAGCTGGAATCCCGTGAGGCACTTGTCGCGAAGGCGGGAGCGGACATCGAGAAGCGCGCGGAGGAGCTCCAGAGTCTCAACCAGGAAGCTCTCCGGTCCCTGGCAGAGGAGCGGGAGCAACTCGCCGAAGCGCAGAAGGTCTTCTTCCTCGAGAAGGCCGAAGTTGAAGAGCAACAGCGGCTTGCCGCTGAAAAGCTGTCTGCACAGGAGGGCGAGCTGGCGCAGCGGAAAGTCAACCTTGACGCCCACGAGGAGGAGCTTGCCGCGCGTGAGCAACAATTCGGCGGAGCCCTTAAGCAAGCAGAGGATGCTGCCGCAGTTGCCGAGGCCGCCAAGAAGGAGCTGGAGACGAAGGTGGCGCAGCTGGAGGCCGATCTTGCCGAGAAGGGCAAAGAGCTTAGCGCCTCCAAGGACTCCAACGCGGATCTTGAGTTGAAGCTGACCACTTTGACCAAGACGCTGGACGGCGCCAAGGAGCAGGAGGTGGCCTTGAAGGAGGAGATCAAGGCCGACAAGGCGCTGCTGGAGAGTGCTGCCGCCGCCCAGAATGCTTTCAGGGAGAATGTGGAGCACTGGACGGAGGGTCTCGTGAATGTTGCCGCAGACATTGACAGGGAGCTGGCGCAGCTGGGGATGGAG
This sequence comes from Triticum urartu, assembly GCF_056163025.1. NCBI lineage: Eukaryota > Viridiplantae > Streptophyta > Magnoliopsida > Poales > Poaceae > Triticum > Triticum urartu. The sequence goes on along the minus strand of NC_141875.1, from coordinate 580,701,909 downwards.
GATCTCGGGTATTCCTCCGACGAGAACCTCCAACCCAGCGCTAAGCTCATCTTGTTCTTCAAAGGCGTGGCGACGGCCCTCCAGCGACTCTGGGAGAGGATCCCAAAGCAGCTGGCCGACGAGTCGCGCAAGATCTGCGCGGGAGCTCTTCAAAAATTGTTGGTGAAGGTGGCCTTCCACAATCCGGGCCTCAACCTCACCAACGTCCTCAAGACCCTGCCGCCGGATGCTGATCTGGAGGCGCTCAAGACCCTTGTCGCACCCATTGTGGACAAGGTGAGCGGGATCAAGAGGATCGAGGGCGATCGCGTAGACTAGGCCGCCCGTTTTCTTCTTTTCTTGTCGCTGCTGGTCATGTTATGAGAACAATCTGTTAGAGCCGCGACAAGCTATCTTGTAATATAACTCTATTCCGGGTATTGATTGCAATGTTATTCCCTTTACTTTATTCCTCCCTTTGTATGTTTTTGGCCTACGCTTTTAGGGAACTTGCCGGTGCAGGCACCTTAGCCGCGAGCGCTGAGTGCGGAACGTCAGCAGCCTGCTGGCGGTGCCGCTACCGACAAGAAACCTTGTCGCAACTAGTCGCAGCTCACTTAAGTTGTTGAGCGGACTCGAAACAAAGTAAGGGCGCAACTAGCTACGAGTTGGTTCCTCCGCGCATAGGTTTTCCATACAAAGTGCGGTCGTTCAAGGGAGATAACTTAAAAATTTAAAAAATCTGATTGCTCAAACTTTGGCCACTTAGCTTTTCTGTTGTTTGCTTCCCGGTAAGGCGAAACTTTCTTGAACGACGCCTGGTCCATACCATTGTCTTCTCCTTTCCCCCCCGGCAAACTTGTGGGCGAGGGGAACCTTCCTTTCCTTGAGAAAAAAGAAAGAAGAGAAAATAAAGATATGGAGCATTATGGCTCGTTATTGCTTACCGGGGAGTAGGTGTTGCACAAAGTGTCAGATCACATATGCAAAAAATAGAAAGCATGAAATTGACAAGATGTGCGGAGCACATGAGCTTTACTTATGCACGGGGTCTGCGCCCGGCTTTGTACAAAGGATTACATGCAACAGCGGCAAGACTTGTACAAAAGGTGGTTGCCGGAACAGGTTCCGGCAACCGCGCCTTCCGGGTAAAACTTACGAAGATGCTCAATGTTCCAGGAATTGCTCACCGGAATGCTATCTTCGGTCTCAAGGCGGACAGCGCCAGGCCTAGTGACTCGTTTCACCCGGTAAGGGCCTTCCCACTTCGGCGCCAACTTGTTGGAATTCTTGGCGGACTGAACACGCCGAAGAACAAGGTCGCCTTCCTCGAGACTTCTGGTGTTAACTTTGCGGCTATGGTAGCGGCGCAAAGCTTGCTGGTAGCGAGCAGCTCGTACAGCAGCCTGAAGACGGTCTTCCTCAAGGAGTAGCGCGTCATCTTGTCGCAGCTGCTCTTGCTCAAGCTCACTATAAGCGAGCACTCGAGGTGACCCGTATACGAGTTCCGTGGGGAGAACTGCCTCTGCTCCATAGACTAGAGCGAAAGGTGTCTGGCCAGTGGCTCGATTTGGCGTCGTCCTGATCGACCAAAGAACCACCGGCAGCTCCTCGATCTAGTTTCTTCCGCACTTGTGCAGCCTGTAGAAAGTTCTGGTCTTGAGCCCGCGCAACACTTCAGCATTTGCCCTCTCCACTTGACCGTTGCTTCTCGGGTGAGCAACAGAAGCGAAGTAGACCTTGGCGCCAAGATCTTGGACGTACTGCATGAAGGTGCGGCTCGTGAACTGCGTACCGTTGTCGGTGATTATCCTGTTAGGGATCCCAAAGTGGCAAACAATCGACCTGAAGAACTTGACTGCTGACTGTGCTGTCACCTTCCTCACTGGTTCCACTTCCGGCCACTTTGTGAACTTGTCGATTGCAACATACAAGTACTCAAAGCCCCCGACTGCTCGGGGAAAGGGGCCGAGGATGTCGAGCCCCCAGACCAAAAATGGCCAGGATAAAGGGATCGTCTGGAGAGCTTGAGCTGGTTGGTGTATCTGCTTGGAATGGAACTGGCACGCTTCACACTTGGTTACTTGTGCAGTTGCATCCTGGAGGGCTGTCGGCCAAAAGAAACCTTGCCGGAACGCTTTGCCGGCAAGTGATCTTGCGCCAATGTGGTGACCACATATGCCTCCATGTATCTCTGCCAACAGCTTTTGTCCGTCTTCCCGGTGAATACACTTCAATTTCACACCGTTGAGTCTTCTTCTGTACAGTGTGTTGTCGACAAACTGGTACATACTTGACTGCCGGGCTACTCTTTCCGCTTCTTCTTGCTCTTCGGGAAGTTCTCCTGTCTGAAGGAAACGGACAATCCGCTGTGCCCATGCTGGAGCTTGTGGCTCGACAACAAGGACTAAAGGCAAATCTGCTGCTGCGGGAACATCCGCTTCTATGGCAAGAACCTGTGGCTCTGCTGGAGCTTGACGTTCCCCGGCAAGCTTGCCGGAGCAAAACTTGTCGGGAGCTTCTGCTTCAACGGAACAAACCCTAGGGCTTGCCGGAGCAGATTGCTCCTCAGCGCAAGGCAAATCTGTTGCTGCGGGAACGTCCGCTTCTACGGCGAGAACCTGCGGCTCTGCCGGAGCTTGACGTTCCCCGGCAAGCTTGCCGGGGAAAAACTTGCCGGGAGCTTCTGCTTCAACGGAACAAACCCTAGGGCTTGCTGGAGCAGACTGCTCCTCAGCGCTCTTGGCATTGATCTTGGGGACCTTCTTGGCGGCGGCTTCGGGAAGCTCTGCCGGAAAATGGTCACCAGAAATCAACTTCCTCTTTTTGCTCTGTCGAGTTGATGGCGTTACAGACGGTTGAGTCAGCTTGAGCACAAAGATCCCTGGTTCCACAGGTAACTTAAGTGCAACGCACTTTGACAGGCCATCGGCAACGGCGTTCTGAGCTCTTGGAACATGCTCCATCTGTAGGCCATCAAAGTGCTCTTCTAGCTTTCTCACTTCGTCGATGTAGGCTTCCATCAACGGACTCTGATAGCTCTTGTTCACTTGGCGGACGACAAGCTGCGAGTCACCCCTGACAATGAGCTTCTTGATCCCAAGGTCTGCCGCGATCCTGAGACCGGCAAGCAAGCCTTCATACTCTGCAGTATTGTTTGTTGCTTGCTCCTTGGGAAAGTGCATCTGGAGTACGTACTTGAGGTGCTCTCCGGTGGGTGCGACAAGCAGTACGCCAGCGCCGGCGCCTTGCAGCGAAAAGGCACCATCAAAGTACATCAGCCACTCTTTGCTTGCTTCCTCGACGGGGATGCTCGTTTCTGGAATTTCTTCATCTGGTGTTGGCGTCCATTCTGCTATGAATTCTGCCAATGCTCTGCTTTGGATAGTTGAAGTACTCTCAAACTTGAGGCCAAAGCTTGACAGTTCCAGTGCCCACTCAACAATCCTGCCTGTCGCTTCTGGATTCTGTAGTATCCTTTTCAGCGGAAAACGAGTGACAACTGTGATCTCATGTGCTTGGAAGTAATGGCGCAGCTTTCTCGAGGCCATGAGAAGGCCGAAAAGCAATTTCTGCACGCCAGAGTACCTTGACCTAGCCCCTTGCAGAAGGGAACTGACAAAGTAAACTGGGCGCTGTACCATTCTCTTCTGTATCTCCTCGCGCGTCTGCGCAGATCCATCCTTGTCGGGACCAGAGCTTGTCGGGGAAGTCCGCTGCTTGTCGCTGGATGCGTCTGCCGTGGTTGCTGGCTCGTCATCTGCCTCCCTCTCTGCTACTAACGCAGCACTAACCACTTGATTGGTTGCCGCTATATACAGCATCAACTTCTCTTGTGGCTTAGGTGCGACAAGTATTGGAGTGGAGGACAGGTATCTCTTCAAGTCTTGCAGTGCAGCCTCCGCTTCCGGAGTCCATTTTATTGGACCTGCCTTTTTCAATATTTTGAAAAACGGCATGGCGCGCTCAGCAGACCTAGAGATAAACCTGCTGAGAGCAGCCACACAACCGGCAAGTCTTTCTACATCCTTGACGCGCTTTGGTGCTTCAATCTGCTCAATGGCCTTGATCTTGTCGGGATTGGCTTCGATTCCTCGCTGAGACACGAAGAACCCGAGAAGCTTGCCGGAAGGGACTCCAAACACACACTTCTCGGGATTGAGCTTGAGGCTGATCTTGCGCAGATTTGCAAAGGTCTCGTCTAAATCTTGAATCAGAGTTGCCTTGTCCTTGCTCTTGACCACTATGTCATCCATGTAGGCTTCCACATTTCTGTGTATTTGTGGCTCAAGAGCGACATGGACCACTCTTGCAAATGTTGAACCAGCGTTTTTCAAACCGAAAGGCATCCGTATGAAACAGTACGTGCCACATGGAGTGATGAATGCGGTCTTCTCCTCATCCTCTTCTGCCATGAAGATCTGATGGTATCCCGAGTATGCATCAAGAAATGAAAGCAAGTCACATCCGGCCGTGGAGTCAACAATCTGGTCAATGCGCGGCAAAGGAAATGGGTCTTTGGGACAAGCTTTGTTAACATCGGTAAAGTCGATACAAAGTCTCCATTTCCCGTTCGCCTTGCGCACGACTACAGGATTGGCCAACCACGTAGGATGGAGCACTCCTCTAACAAGGCCTGCTGCTTCCAACTTCTTGATCTCTTCTGCGATGAATTCTTGGTGCTCCAGTGCTTGCTTCCTGAACTTCTGCTTGACGGGCCGCGCATGAGGACAAATGGCAAGATGGTGCTCAATTAGTTTCCTGGGAACACCGGGGATGTCAGACGGTTGCCACGCAAACACGTCGACGTTCGCCCGCAGGAAAGCAATGAGCGCGCTTTCCTATTTAGGGTCGAGAGTGGCACTGATGGTGAAGGTACCACCAGTGCCGTCCTCCTTGGCGGACATCTTCTTGGTCTCTGGCGGAGCTGCCATTGTCTTCTTACACTTGCCGGTGGAGCTCGATGGTGCGTCCTCGACGGCAGCGCAGCACTCCGAAGAGGTGCGCTTGCCGGAGTGGGCATCAGAACTCTTGCCGGACTTGGTCTTCTTCTTCCCCCCGGGAGCTTCAACGGCAAGTGACTTGCGATCTGTTGCGGCTGTCGCTTCCCGGTAGATCTTGTCGGCGCAGATAAGAGCATCCTTCTTGTCGCCAGGGACAGAGATGACGCTTATCGGGCCTGGCATCTTCAGTATGTTGTATGCGTAGTGAGAGGCTGCCATGAACTTGGCGAGTGCTGGACGGCCGAGTATCCCATTGTAAGGCAATGGAAAATCGGCAACATCAAAAGTGACCCTCTCAGTCCTGAAGTTCACCTCGCTGCCAAATGTTACTGGCAACGTGACCTTCCCCTTCGGCTTGCTCCTTCCCGGTTTGATTCCTTGGAATGTGCCGGTCTCTTCAAGCTCGCTGTCAGGGATCTGGAGTTTCTGGAGTACAGCGGAGGAGATCAGGTTCAAGCCGGCCCCGCCGTCAACTAGCATCTTAGTGACCTTGAGGTTGCGGATACTTGGTGAAACCAACATCGGCAAGCACCCGACCGCAGTTGTGCGATCAGGGTGGTCCTCAATATCAAAGATGATAGGTGTGCTGGACCATTTCAGAAGCTTGCGTGACTCGACAGGTGGTTCCGCCGCATTGACTTCCCGCACCCACTGCTTGAGTTGGCGGTGCGAAGTATGCAGAGAAGCACCGCCGTCAATGCACAAGACCTCTGTGGCTTTCTGGAACTCCTACTCACTGGTCTCGACATCATCCATGTCTTCGTCGTCATCGTCATCTTCATCCTTGTCGCGGCCGCGGGGAGGTCTGTCTCCTTGCCGCTGCTTGGCCTTGCCGCGGTGTCCTCCCCGGCCGGCGCGCTTCTTGCCGGATTCTCCAGCACCTCCTTGGGCCCTCTCCTTGTCGCGTCGCTCGTATTCAGCCTTTTGCTGCTGGACAAGCTGCTCGACCTTCTTGTAGCTCTGGAGGTCATGGCCCTTGGTGCGGTGGATCTTGCAGTACTGCTTGTCGGTGCCGTCCTGCTTGTCGGCGACCGCCACAGCCTGGCAGTTGGTGCATGCGGCAATCTCCTTGCCGGGGCTACCAGCTTTGGCTTTCTTGGCGCCACCTTCGTTGCCGGACTGCTCAATGACTAGCACATCTTTGCCTTTCTTCTTCCTGTTGTTCCGCCGCCGGTTTTTCTTTGCCGGGGCAACATCCTCGCCGTCAGATCCTCCTGCTCCTGCATTCTCTCCGAGGAGTTTCCTCCCTTCCTCAGCACGTGCACACTTGTCGGCCAGGGCATACAGCTCACTAACATCTCTGATCTTGCACATCGCCATCTCCTCCCGCATCCTGCGGTTACGCACGTTCTGATGGAACGTGCTGATGACCGCGGCAGGGTGGACATCTGGGATGTTGTGCTGTACACGGCTGAATCTCTGAATGTACTTGCACAGGGGTTCTCCTTCCTTCTGGGCGAGCAGATGAAGGTCACTCTCTTGGCCATGGGGTTTGTGGCCGCCTGTAAAGGCGCCGACAAACTGATGGCATAGGTCTGCCCAGGAGGATACGGAGTCGTCCGGCAAGTGCATGAGCCAGGACCTGACATTGGGCTTGAGCACCAGCGGGAAGTAGTTGGCAAGGATCTTGTCGTCCCGCCCCCCGGCAGCCTGCACCGCGATGGTGTAGATGCTGAGGAACTCCGACGGATGCGACTTGCCGTCGTACTTCTCTGGTACGTCTAGCTTGAAATTCTTCGTGCTGGGCCACTGGACTTGCCGCAGCTCACGAGTAAACGCGGGGCAACCTACCGCGTACGGAAAGTTGCCTGGTTCCCCTGGCGCATGCATGTCGACAGAGGGCCCAGTGCGCTGGTCCGATTGACGTCGCGCTTCTCTTCGGCGCTCGATGCGAGTACGAGCGTCTTCTTGCTGTCGTTCGTGAAGAACTTGGCGCTGATCGCGACGAGCTCGTGGATCTGATGACGCGGTGGAGTCGCTGTCGAGGTGGATCCGGCGAGTCGGCGATCTTGGCCTTCGAGGCGGAGAGTGCACAGTGGTTGCACCCCCACCGGTCTTGTCGACACCGGCTCGTGCCTGGCTGACTTGCCGCGGCTGCGACGTGGTCGGCTGCCGTTGAGTGTCGCCGTTGGCGAAGCCAATGAGACTCTGAATGGTGGCCCTCCAGTCGTCGATCTTGTCTGCCGTTGGAGGGTAGTCCAGGAGCAGTTGAGCTCGCGCCAAAGCTTCTGCTGGAGTGGCGGGTGGCGGTGGCGAACGGTGCGAGGAGCGGGATATGCTCGGACTTCTAACTATGTTAGAAGGAGCAGTATCCCGTCCAGGCGACCGTGCCTCGCTCGTGCCAGCATGTTGGCGTGCATGCTGGTCTTGAGCACTCCGAGATCCACCAGCTCGATCTTGATCCAGCAAACGCATGGCACCGTGAGTACCATGACGCTGCCGGTCCCGCGCCTCCTGAGATGGGCGCGGTGCATGTACGGACGCCGAGGTCTTGGAGTGCGCCCGGTCGTTGTGGGAGCCGGCTACGCCGCCTATGGGCAGCGCAGCCTTGTCCTTGGACCTGGCAGCACCGTGAGCTCCCTCGTCGACGCCCGATCTTCCGCCCGCGTCTGCCCCATCAGCCGTTTGCTCCGGCGGTGGTGGGTTCGGCACGGACGGAGCAGCCGCCTCCGAAGCCTTCTTCTTCGGCGGCATGTCGATGAAGATGATGAAGATCTAGCTCGTGCGAACGCCGGATCTGGTTCACACAACCTTGACGCCCCTACCTGGCGCGCCAAAGATGTCGGGGGACTAATCCACGAGCACCTATGGGACCGGCGGACCGAGTCCCTTTCGGTTCGGCGGGGGCGGAGGTCGCACGAAGAGCGAATCGAGGCGAAGCACACGAGCAGTTTACCCAGGTTCGGGCCGCGCGGAGGCGTAAAACCCTACTCCTGCTTTATGGTTTGTATTGAGTTCTTGCTCGGGAGCGCGGAGTGCTACTGTACACCCCAGCAGCTAACGAGACCGAGCCTGAGTGTTCTCTTTCTCCCCCCAACCCCCCTCTACGTTGCGCACGGGCCTCCTTTTATATGCTCAAGGGGTCACCGACAGGTGGCAACGTAGACAAGGGTAAAAATGGAAAGGTGTTGTGGTTGGTACAACTACCTGCTACAGTGTATCATACCTAACCCTGACGGCAGGGGACAAGGGCATTAAATGCCCGTCTGCGTCGCCTAAATAGTGCAAAAGGGACCGTCAGGGACGCCACCGCTCGCCGCGATGGCAATCTTGTCAGCGTCGCTTGCCACCGCGCACCCCTGGCTGCACAGCCTCCCGCCACGTACTCCTGGAAGGGTCCCAGAGCGACACGTTGGTGGATGTGCTGGAGCGCGGGCACGGAGTGGTGGCTTGCCGCAGCAAGCGCCTTGCCGCGGTCGTTGTCTTGTCGCGTCCGGGAGCTTGTCGCTCACTGGGCCTTGCCAGGACGCATGGCGCGTCGCGGCAAGTTCCTTGAGATGCCTTGGTTGGCCTTCCCGGCAAGCTCCTCTTGCCGGGGTCTTGTCTCCTTGGCTTGGATACTTTGTCCTTGAATGGCTCCAAAGGAACCACGGAGGACCTTGGCGGTCACCCGGCAAGCCTTGCCGCGGGACGCTGCGACTGCCCGTGCACAAGTTCGGGATACTAGGGTACCCCTACTCTAGTACACCGACAAAGCAATTGTTTCATACTCTAACTTTTTCAAAACTTTTTCAATCTTCACGCAATACATGAGCGTGAGCCATGGATATAGCACTATAGGTGGAATAGAATGGTGGTCGTGGAGAAGACAAAAAATGAGAAGATAGTCTCACATCGACTAGGCGTATCAACGGGCTATGGAGATGCCCATCAATAGATATCAATGTGAGTGAGTAGGGATTGCCATGCGACGAATGCATTAGAGCTATAAATGTATGAAAGCTCAACAAAAGAAACTAGTGGGTGTGCATCCAACTCGCTTGCTCACGAAGACCTAGGGCAATTTGAGGAAGCCCATCATTGGAATATACAAGCCAAGTTCTATAACATAAAATTCCCACTAGTATATGAAAGTGACAACGTATGAGACTCTCTATATGAAGAACATGGTGCTACTTTGAAGCACAATATATGAGACTCGCTATATCATGGTGCTACTTTTAAGCACAAGTGTGGAAAAAAGGATAGTAGCATTGCCCCTTTTTTTGGGCCTTCTTTTGTTTTGTTTGGCCTTTTTTTGGGACAATGCTCTATTGAATGATGATCATCACAGTTCTATTTATTTACAATTCAATTATTACAACTCGATACTAAAACAAAGTATGACTCTATATGAATGCCTCCGGCGGTGTACCGGGATATGCAATGAATCAAGAGTGACAAGTATGAAAGAATTATGAACGGTGGCTTTGCCACAAATACTAGTCAACTACATGATCATGCTAAGCAATATGACAATGATGGATGTGTCATGATGAACTAGATGGTGGAAAGTTGCATGGCAATATATCTCGGAATGGCTATGGAAATGCCATAATAGGTAGGTATGGTGGCTGTTTTGAGGAAGGATATGGTAGGTGTATGATACCGGCGAAAGTTGCGCGGTATTAGAGAGGCTAGCAAGGGTGGAAGGGTGAGAGTGCGTATAATCCATGGACTCAACATTAGTCATAAAGAACTCATATACTTATTGTTAAAATTTAGAAGTTATCAAAGCAAAGTAATACGCGCATGCTCCTAGGGGGATAGATTGGTAGGAAAAGACCATCGCTCGTCCCCGACCGCCACTCATAAGGAAGACAATCAATAAATAAATCATGCTCCGACTTCATCACATAACGGTTCACCATACGTGCATGCTACGGGAATCACAAGCTTCAACACAAGTATTCTTTAAATTCACAACTACTCAACTAGCATGACTTTAATATTATCACCTCCATATCTCAAAACAATTATCATGCTTCAATCTTTTCTTAGTATTCAACACACTCAAAAGAAACTTTCACAAATCTTGAATACCAAGCATATTATTATTAGGCAAATTACCATGCTATTAAGAGACTCTCAAATTAATTTAAGTGAAGCATGAGAGATCAATAGTTTCTTTAAAACGAATCCACCACCGTGCTCTAAAAGATCTAAGTGAAGCACATAGAGCAAAATTATCTAGCTCAAAAGATATAAGTGAAGCACATAGAGCAAAATTATCTAGCTCAAAAGATATAAGTGAAGCACATAGAGTATTCTATAAAATTTTAATTCATGTATGGATCTCTCAAAAGGTGTGTACAGCAAGGATGCTTGTGGCATACTAAGAAACAAAGACACAAATAATACAAGACGCTCCAAGCAAAACACATATCATGTTGGTGAATAAAAATATAGCTCCAAGTAAATTACCGATGGAAGTGGACGAAAGAGGGGATGCCTTCCGGGGCATCCCCAAGCTTTGACTTTTTGGTGTCCTTGGATTAACTTGGGGGTTCCATGGGCATCCCCAAGCTTAATCTCTTGCCACTCCTTGTTCCATGATCCATCAAAAGAATTCACCCAAAACTTGAAAACTTCACAACACAAAACTCAAAATAGTAAACTCGTGAGCTCCGTTAGAGAAAGAAAACAAAATACCACTTCAAGGTACTGTAATGAACTCATTATTTATTTATATTGGTGTTAAACCTACTGTATTCCAACTTCTATATGGATTATAAACTATTTTACTAGCCATAGATTCATCAAAATAAGCAAACAACACACGAAAAACAGAATCTGTCAAAAACAGAACAGTCTGTAGTAATCTGTAGCTAGCTCAAGATCTGGAACCCCCAAAATTCTAAAATAAATTGCTGGACGTGAGGAATTTATCTATTAATCATCTTCAAAAAGAATTAACTAAATAGCACTCTTCAAATAAAAATTACAGCAGTTCTCGTGAGCGCTAAAGTTTCTGTTTTTTACAGAAAGTTCAACAAGACTTTCCCCAAGTCTTCTCAACGGTTCTACTTGGCACAAACACTAATTAAACACAAAAAACACAACCAAAACATAGGCTAAATAATTTATTTATTACTAAACAGGAGCAAAAAGCAAGGAATAAAAATAAAATTGGGTTGCCTCCCAACAAGCGCTATCGTTTAACGCCCCTAGCTAGGCATAACGAGCAAGAATAGATCTAGGTATTGCCATCTTTGGTAGCTAATCCATAAGTGGCTCTCATGATAGTTTCATATGGTAATTTTATTTTCTTTCTTGGAAAGTGTTCCATGCCCTTTTTTAATGGAAATTTAAATCTAATATTCCCTTCCTTCATATTAATAATCGCACCAACCGTTCTAAGGAAAGGTCTACCAAGAATAATAGGGCAAGAAGGATTGCAATCTATATCAAGAACAATGAAATCTACGGGCACATAATTCCTATTTGCAACAATAAGAACATCATTAATTCTTCCCATAGGTTTCTTAATAGTGGAATCCGCAAGATGCAAGTTTAGAGAGCAATCATCAAAATTACGGAAATCTAGTAAATCACACAAAGTCTTAGGAATAGTAGAGACACTAGCACCCAAATCAAACAAAGCATAAAACTCATGATCTTTAATTTTAATTTTAATAGTTGGTTCCCACTCATCATAGAGTTTTCTAGGGATAGAAACTTTCAACTCAAGTTTTCCTTCATAAGATTGCATCAAGGCATCAGCAATATGTTCGGTGAAGGCTCTATTTCGAGTATAAGCATGTGGAGAATTTAGCACGGATTGCAACAAGGAAATACAATCAATCAAAGAACAATTTTCATAATTAAATTCCTTGAAATCTAATATAGTGGGTTTAGCAACATCTAGATTTTTATTTCTTTCAATCCCACTTTCATCAATTTCATCATTAAGATCTAAACACTCCGAATTTTTAGAACGCCTTCTTGGTAAAGGAAGATCATATTCAGTTTCATCAAGATTCATATTGCAAAATAAAGATTTAATTGGAGACACATCAATAACTTTTAGATCTTCATCTTGATTTTCATAGGAATTGGAAGAACACGCTTTAATAAAGACATCTTTGGAAGCACGCATCCTAGCGGTTCTTTCTTTACACTCATAAATTGAAATTCTCATGGCTTTTAGAGACTCATTAATATCATGCTTAGGTGGAATAGATCTAAGTTTCAAAGTATCAACATCAAGAGCAATTCTATCAACGTTCCTAGCCAAATCATCAATCTTAAGCAAGTTTTCTTCAATCATAGCATTAAAATTCTTTTGCGAAGAAATAAATTCTTTAATATTAGATTCAAAATCAGAGGTCATCTTATTATAATTTCCATAAGAATTGTTGTAGGAATTCTCATAATTATTAGAAGGATTATTAGGATATGGCCTAGGATTAAAATTCCCTCTATAACCGTTGTTACCAAAATTATTCCTACCAACAAAATTCATATCCATAGATTCATTGTTATTCTCAATCAAAGTAGACAAAGGCATATCATTAGGATCTGAAGAAACACTCTTAGTAGCAAATAATTTCATAAGTTCATCCATCTTTTCACTCAACACATTAATTTCTTCTATCGCATGCACCTTTTTATTAGAAGTTCTTTTAGTATGCCATTGAGAATAATTAACCATAATATTATCTAGGAGTTTAGTAGCATCTCCTAAAGTGATTTCCATAAAAGTGCCTCCCGCGGCCGAATCTAAAAGATTTCTAGAAGCAAAATTCAATCCAGCATAAAAATTTTGTATAATCATCCACAAATTCAAACCATGAGTAGGGCAATTACGTATCATTAATTTCATTCTCTCCCAAGCTTGTGCAACATGTTCATGATCAAGTTGTTTAAATTTCATTATATTGTTTCTAAGAGAGATGATCTTAGTGGGAGGAAAATACTTAGAGATAAAAGCATCTTTGCATTTGTTCCATGAATCAATACTATTCTTAGGCAAAGACGAAAACCAAGCTTTAGCATGATCTCTAAGAGAAAAAGGAAATAGCTTCAATTTAACGACATCATTATTGACATCTTTTTTCTTTGGTATATCACATAAATCAACGAAGCTATTCAGATGAGTAGCGGCATCTTCACTAGGAAGCCCGGCGAATTGATCTTTCATAACAAGATTCAACAAAGCAGTATTAATTTCACAAGATTCAGCATCGGTAAGAGGAGCAATCGGAGTGCTAAGGAAATCATTATTATTGGTATTGGTGAAGTCACACAATTTGGTAGCATCTTGAGCCATCGCGACAAACATGAAATATAACACACGGGCAAACAAAAAGCAAGCGGACAAAAAGAGGCAAATAGAGAGGGAGGATAGAGAGAGAGGGCGAATAAAACAGCAAGGGTGAATTGGGGGGAGAGGAAAACGAGAGGCAAATGGAAAATAATGTAATGCGAGAGATAGGAATTGTGATGGGTACTTGGTATATTGACTTTTTGCGTAGACTCCCCGGCAACGGCGCCAGAAATCCTTATTGCTACGTCTTGAGCTTGCGTTGGTTTTCCCCGAAGAGGAAGGGATGATGCAGGAGAGTAGCGTAAGTATTTCCCTCAGTTTTTGAGAACCAAGGTATCAATCCAGTAGGAGCCCACGCTCAAGTCCCTCGTACCTGCACAAAGCGATAGCTACTCGCAACCAACGCGATTAGGGGTTGTCAAGCCCTTCACGGTCACTTACGAGAGTGAGATCTGATAGATAGAATATTTTTGGTATTTTTGATATAAAGATGCAAAGTAAAAAGTAAAGGCAAAGTAAATAGCAAAGCAATATAAAAGTGATGGAGATTGATATGATGAGAATAGACCTGGGGGCCATAGGTTTCACTAGTGGCTTCTCTCAAGAGCATAAGTATTCTACGGTGGGTGAACAAATTACTGTTGAGCAATTGATAGAATTGCGCATAATTATGAGAATATCTAGGCATGATCATGTATATAGGCATCACGTCCGTGACAAGTAGATCGAAACGATTCTGCATCTACTACTATTACTCCACTCATCGACCGCTATCCAGCATGCATCTAGAGTATTAAGTTAAAAAACAGAGTAATGCCTTAAGCAAGATGACATGATATAGAGAGATAAATTCATGCAATATGAAATAAACCCCATCTTGTTATCCCCGATGGCAACGATACAATACGTGCCTTGCTGCTCCTTCTGTCACTGGGTAAGGACACCGCAAGATCGAACCCAAAGCTAAGCACTTCTCCCATGGCAAGAACTACCAATCTAGTTGTCCAAACCAAACAGATAATTCAAAGAGACTTGCAAAGATAACCAATCATGCATAAAAGAATTCAGAGAAGATTCAAATATTATTCATAGATAGACTTGATCATAAACCCACAATTCATCGGTCTCAACAAACACACCGCAAAAAGAATATTACATCGAATAGATCTCCACGAGAGAGGGGGAGAACTTTGTATTGAGATTCAAAGAGAGAGAAGATGCCATCTAGCTAATAACTATGGACCCGAAGGTCTGAGGTAAACTGCTCACACTTCATTGGAGGGGCTAGGATGATGTAGAAGCCCTCCATCATGACGGCCCTCTTCCGGCGGAGCTCCGGAACAGGCCCCAAGGTGGGATCTCGTGGATACAGAAAGTTGCGACGGTGGAATTAGGGTTTTGGCTCCTGTTCTGATCGTTTGGGGGTATGTGTGTATATATAGGAGGAAGGAGTACGTCGGTGGAGCACGGAGGGGCCCACGAGGCAGGGGCGCACCCTAGGGGGGGGGGCCTCCACCCTCGTGACCACCTCTTTGATCCCTTGCAGTAGGGTCCAAGTCTCCTGGATCACGTTCGGTGAGAAAATCACGTTTCCGAAGATTTTATTCCGTTTGGACTCCGTTTGATATTCTGTTTATCCGAAACACTGAAATAGGCAAAAAACAGAAATTCTAGGCCGGGCCTCCGGTTAATAGGTTAGTCCCAAAAATAATATAAAAGTGGAAAATAAAGCCTAATATAGTCCAAAACAGTAGATAATATAGCATGGAGCAATCAAAAATTATAGATACGTTGGAGATGTATCACAAAGCAAGCATGTGAAAGTAAATTACTTGTTACTTACCCGAGTCCGGAGCTCTCCAGGAGCATTCGCCGATTTACCCCGTAGCGTGTCGGATACCGCGAAATATTACCTGGCCGAGGAGGGAATCTCGACGGAGAAGTTGTTCTGGTCTCAATATACTGGGACTGAACACCCGATGCCTATGAGCGACCAGCTGAAGCAACCGGTCGAGCTGCACAAGGCGGCCGAACAGGCCATGAGGGGCCTTATAGTCTGGATGTGGCCTAGTGACTCCCTTCCCAACAGCTACTTCGGGCTGGTGAGGCGGCTTGTAGATGCCTGCCCACGGCTGGAGGTCATAAAGCGGTCCGTCTACATTGAAGGTGCACGCGGGGCCTTTGCCCGTGCGAAGGTGCACTGGGCCAAGATGGACGCCGAGAAGCTGGTGAAGGAGGGGCCGCCGCAGGGCAAGGAGCATCGCCACCCTGAGATGTATTATGAGGGTGTCCTAAAGGGTGCCCATCTTGTGGCGGACGAGTGTGCGGAGGATGTAATTTTTGAATGAACTTGCTCGTGTGATCTTGTATTATGAAAACTTATTCATATGCGCTATGCAACACTTGTTTGAATTTAAAATATTACCTTATGTGCGGTTGTTTGTTAAATCTGAGAGATGGCCAGTCGTCTTCTTCTGCCCCCATACCACGAGTGCTGGGGTGTTCGGGATAAATCTGAGCACTCTTTTTCCCATTGTTGGGTCCTTAGAGGGAGGTGCTCTGCAGAACGAACAAGGCAATCAGACTATAATGCTTTATCACTCTCACTTAGCCATAGAAGTCTACAATTTTAAATTTTGGCGACGCCCCTAGTATTCGGAAGGCCGAATTCGGGGCGCTATACACGCCTTAAGCCGGACAAAGCCAACTCCTCGCTCTAAGCGGCATAAGTCTTTAGGGACTCGAGACCTCTCGAACAGCGACCAACTCTCGCCTTATCATGACAGTCAGTTTTAGCTTTATCTACTGAGATGCTTAGCCCAGATGAACCGGGGCACAATCGCAGTAGTTCTCCCAGTGCTACCTTAGCCGATATAGCGGAACATAAGGTACCAAAACATGGGAGCCGGGCAAACCCAACTATTGACCCAAGACATGATTCGGAGCTGATGCATATAATGCTATAA
The DNA here is from genome assembly GCF_056163025.1 of Triticum urartu. Classification (NCBI taxonomy): domain Eukaryota; kingdom Viridiplantae; phylum Streptophyta; class Magnoliopsida; order Poales; family Poaceae; genus Triticum; species Triticum urartu. Next base: position 580,685,713 of record NC_141875.1, on the reverse strand, counting down.
GTTCGGGGTGCCTCACTGTCGAAAGTGTTCGGACTTCTCACGCCGTATTATGGGGTACGCTTAAGCCCCTGGCATATGGGCCGTACCAAAGTGAACGGGTGCTGAATGTCATGAATGAACATATATAGAGAATGCGGTAATAGTCTAGTGCTATGCATTGTTTATTCAAAAAGGTGCGTCGAAGCAGAATTATACAAGTAGTGCAATAAGCAAAAAGTAGGACTATTTGACATGTCCCCTCCAAGGGCAAGCTGAGGAATGGTATTTAAAGCAAGTATTTCACTCGTTATCGGAGACCACCTGGGAGTTCCATGGTGCGACGTGGCTTTCAATCTCCTTGGTTGTTGCATCGTGTGTCCGGCAGTAGTACTGCCGGATGGGGTTTCCAGAGATTAAAGTCCTGAAAGAGAGAAAAATAACACAGCGGGAAGCCCCTAGCGCGGTTGAGCCGCGTCTTGGGGCGTGCCGTAGTCGTGCCCCCCTCCCACCTGTGCCCATGGTATTTTCAATGCGTAATTATGTACACGTGGCACGGATTTGACCGTTTGGCTAGTACTGGGGTGGGGGCCGCATTGCTATGCGAGCTCGGAATGTGCCAGGCGGTCTTGTTGCCGATTACTCCGGGCGCGCTTGAAGGTGTCCGGGTCTTTAATCGCCGAACTGGTGGATTGCATTAAGAGGCTGCTTTGCGCTTCTGCTACGAGGGCCGCAGTGTGCTCCTTCGCGTGGAGAGAGCGCTCTGTGTTTCCATTGACTGTGATGACCCCCCGAGGTCCTGGCATCTTGAGCTCGAGATATGCATAGTGCGGCACCGCGTTGAATCTCGCAAATGCAGTTCGCTCGAGCAGTGCATGATAGCCGCTGCGGAACGGGACTATATCGAAGATTAACTCCTCACTTCGGAAGTTATCTGGGGATCCGAAGACCACTTCCAGTGTGACTGAGCCTATGCAATGGGCCTCTACACCTGGTATGATGCCTTTGAAGGTCGTTTTTGTGGGTTTGATCCTTGAATGGTCTATACCCATTTTGCGCACTGTGTCCTGATAAAGCAGGTTCAGGCTGCCGCCGCCGTCCATAAGGACTCGAGTGAGGTGAAATCCATCGATGATTGGGTCTAGGACCAGTGCGGTGAATCCGCCATGACAGATACTAGTGGGATGGTCCCTGCGATCGAAGGTGATCGGACAGGAGGACCATGGGTTGAACTTTGGGGCGACTGGCTCCAACGCATATACATCCCTTAACGCACTCTTCCGCTCCCTCTTGGGGATGTGGGTTGCGTATATCATGTTCACCGTCCGCACTTGTGGGGGGAACCTCTTCTGCCCTCCGGTGTTCGGTTGCTGGGGCTCCTCCTCGTCATCGCTATGTAGCCCCTTATCTTTGTTTTCGGCGTTTAACTTGCCGCCCTTCTTGAACACCCAACATTCCCTGTTGGTGTGGTTGGCTGGCTTGTCGGGGGTGCCATGTATTTGGCACGAGCGATCGAGTATACGGTCCAAACTGGACGGACCTGGAGTGCTTCTTTTGTATGGATTTTTCCGCTGACCGAGTTTAGAGCGTCTGAATCCGGCATTGACTGCCGTATCCTCGGTATTATCGCTATTGACGCGGTGCTTATGTTTGTTGCGACGTGACCTGCCGTTGCTATCCTTGGTATCTGTAGTATCGTGGTTCTTTGATATGTTATTGCTGCGAGCCAGCCAGCTGTCTTCTCCCGCGCAAAAGCGGGTCATGAGTGTCGTGAGGGCTGCCATGGATTTCGGCTTTTCCTGGCCAAGGTGCCGGGCGAGCCACTTGTCGCGGATGTTGTGCTTAAAAGCTGCTAGGGCCTCTGCATCCGGACAGTCGACGATTTGATTTTTCTTTGTCAGGACCCGTGTCCAGAATTGCCTGGCTGATTCCTCTGGCTGCTGAATTATGTGGGTCAAGTCATCGGCATCTAGTGGTCGCACATAAGTGCCCTGGAAGTTGTCGAGGAATGCGGCTTCCAGATCTTCCCAACAACCAATGGATTCTGCTGGCAGGCTGTTGAGCCAATGCCAAGTTGGCTTTGAGCTTGAGTGGGAGATATTTGATGGCGTGTAGGTCATCACCGCGGGCCATGTGGATGTGCAGGAGGAAGTCCTCGATCCATACAGCAGGATCTTTTGTGCCGCTGTATGATTCGATATTTACAGGTTTGAAACCCTCTAGGATTTGGTGATCCATTACTTCGTCTGTGAAGCATATGGAGTGTGCGGTGCCTCTGTAGTGGGCTATGTTGCGACACACCTCGAATGAGTCTTGTCCGCTGTGTTTGGCCCAGCCGGATTTACTTTTACTGTATCCAGCCTGACGGTTATCGTCTCGCATAGTGGCGCACCCTCCAGATTCGTAGATCGATCTTGCGTGTTTTTCTTTGTCCTCCAATATGTCTCGCAGGTCTAGCATGTTTCCCCGTGCCTTGTCATTTTTATTTGAGTGGCGTCGGGGTGTGGGATGAGTTTTTGGCTGAAATGCCTCTCTGTCACGGCCACGAGGTGGCCGATCAACCATGTCTTATGCTTGAGATGTAGGTTTAATGCTTCCTCCTCCAATCGGGGTAGCAACCTGCGCTTTGGGTAACTCTTGGAGGGGCGTTCGAGTTCATATTCCTCGGCCGCAAGGACTTCAGTCCATCTGTCAGCTAGCAAATCTTGATCAGCTTGAAGCGGCTGCTGCTTTTTCTTAAGGCTATTTGCTGTGGCTATAAGTCGACGCTTGAAGCGCTCTTGCTCGGCGGGATCCTCCGGCACGACAAATTCGTCATCGTCGAGGCTTGCCTCGTCTTCGGAGGGAGGCATGCAATTATCATCCTCCGCCTCTCCACCTGCCGCTCTCTCGGGAGGGTTGGCTTCTACATCCTCCTGCTCTAAATCTTGCTGGAGGGGATTGTTGTCGTCTTCGGCACTGTCCGGAGTGCTATTATCTCCTGTGCTGGTGTCACCGCTTTTGCATTGGAGAGACTTAGAGCGGCGCCGCTGACGTCGGCGCTGGGGTTGCTTCTTGGAGGGGTCATCCTCCGCTGTCTCGTCACCATTGCCTTCTTTGGGTGTGTCCACCATGTATATATCATATGATGAGGTGGCTGTCCAGTGCCCTGTGGGCAGTGGTTCCTCTTTGTCTCCCGCATCGTCGTCCATACCATCGATGTCTTCGGAGTCGAAGTCGAGCATGTCGGTCAAATTGTCGACAGTGGATACTAAGTGGGTGGTGGGTGGGCGGCGAATTTCTTCGTCATCCGCATCCCAATCCTGCCAAACATAGTTCGGCCAGGACTCTCCTGACAGGGAGAGAGACCTTAATGAGTTCAGTATGACGCCGAAGGGCGAGTGCTGAAAGATATCCGCGGAGGTGAACTCCATGATCGGCGCCCAGTCGGATTCGATAGGCACGGGCATAGGCGGTTCGGAGTCCATGGCCGGGGAAGAATCCGGCAGTTCGGTGTCACGGCTCCCGTGAAGGGTAAGGTCGATACTCGGCTCGATCGCCGCTGAGAATACGGCCTCCGTGGCGGGGTCTATCCACGTGTCCATGGATGGCGCAATTGGCTCCGAATTGAGGGTCGGAGCGGTTGCCGGTGCGGTCTCCTGAACACTGTCCGATGGTAGAGATAAATCATGCTCATCGTGACCGTGCGGCGCACTCGACAGGGGTCGAATCCGTCGAAGATCAAGTCTCCGCAGATGTCGGCCGTGTAGTTTAAGCTTCCAAACCTGACCTGATGGCCAGGGGCGTAACTCTTGATCTGCTCCAGATGGCCAAGCGAGTTGGCCCGCAGTGCGAAGCCGCCGAATACAAAGATCTGTCCGGGGAGAAAAGTCTCAGCCTGGACTGCATCACCATCGATGATCGAAGGAGCCATCAAGCCTAACGGTGACGACACAGAGGAACTCTCAATGAAAGCACCAATGTTGGTGTCAAAACCGGCAGATCTCGGGTAGGGGGTCCCGAACTGTGCGTCTAAGGCGGATGGTAACAGGAGGCAGGGGACACGATGTTTTACCCAGGTTCGGGCCCTCTTGATGGAGGTAAAACCCTACGTCCTGCTTGATTATTCTTGATAATATGAGTAGTACAAGAGTAGATCTACCACGAGATCAGAGAGGCTAAATCCTAGAAGCTAGCCTATGGTATGATTGTATGTTGTCCTACGGACTAAAACCCTCTGGTTTATATAGACACCAGAGGGGGCTAGGGTTACACAGAGTCGGTTACAAGGAAGGAGATCTACATATCCGTATTGCCAAGCTTGCCTTCCACGCGAAGGAGAGTCCCATCCGGGCACGGGACGAAGTCTTCAATCTTGTATGTTCATAGTCCAATAGTCCGGCCAAAGGATATAATCCGGCAGTCCGGATACCCCTAATCCAGGACTCCCTCACCAGGCAATCGGACTATGTGGCTTTATCACCCTCACTTAGCCATAGGAGTTTGACAAATAGGAGTGTAGGCGTAGCCCCTAGTTTTTTTATCCGGACTAGGGGCTGTAAACACCTGATCGGGTGGAAGCCGATCCGTCGCATAATGCGGAAAAAATCGCAAGAGATTTTAGCCACCGAATAGCTGACCAACTCTCGCCGCATCATGACAATCAGTTTTCGGCTTTCTCTACTGAGGTGTTTATCTGGATGAACCAGAAACACAATCGCAGTAGTTCTCCCTTTACCAGCCGATAAAACGGAACACAAGGTAGCAAGCACGGGAGCCGGGCAACCCAACTATTGACCAAAGACATGATTCGGAGCCGATGCATATAATGCAATATTCGGGGTGCCAAATTGTACTATAAAAAGTGTTCAGACTTGTTGCCAACATATGGGGCGCAATGGAGCCCCTGGCGAGTTAAGTCGTACCAAAGTGTACGGGTGCAATTGATAAAAATAGTTTAAATGTAATGAAGGTGTAAGCCAATGCCACATATGTCAGGCCGCAAACTGTTTCCATTATAATCTGATTGATATGTCAAAGTGTATTTGTACAAATAATGCAATAAGCAACAAGGCTATTTAACATGCCGAGACCAAGGGGAAGCTGCGTGCGGGTCCTGCAAACAGGCAAAGTGACCGTCAAGAAGATCATCTAGATTTTTCTACCACACATCTATGCTGCTTGCCTCCTTGGTATGTTTATCCTTTCAAAGGACCGATGATGAGGCCGTCGTGAGGGGCCTGTGGAAAAGAAACCTGAAAAAGGATAGAAAGAAAAAGGGAAAGTATGAGTGCCCAGATAAGATCGAGCCGTATTGTGGACCATGATCGAGTTATGCCTCCGTCTTTGCCCATGGTATTTTTAGTGTGTAGTTATGTACGCACGGTACGTACGCCACAGTTCGGTCGGGACTGAGACGGAGGCTGAATTGCTAGTCCAACTCCTGATGAGCCGGACTATCATGTTGCGGAGTAATCCGGACTCGTTTAATAGTGTCCGGGGGCTTGGCCACCGAATTGATGTTCTGTTTGATAAGGTCGCCCTGTACTTCTGCTGCCAGGGCCTCGGTGTGCTCCTCGATATGGAGGGAGCGTTCCGTGCTTCCGTTGACTATTATGACACCGTGTGGCCTGAGCATCTTAAGCTTGAGATAGGCATAGTGTGGCACCACATTGAAGCGAGCAAATGCGGTTCGTTCAAGCAGTGCATGATAGCCACTACGGAAGGGGATGATGTCGAAGATCAAGTCTTCGCTTCGGAAGTTGTCCGGTGATCCGAAGACAACTTCCAATGTGATTGAGCCCATGCAACGGGCCTCTAAACATGTTGTTACTCCTTTAAAGGTAGTTTTGGTGGGCTTGATCCTTGACGGATCGATGCCCATCTTGCGGACGGTGTCCTGATAGAGCAGGTTAAGGCTGCTGCCACCATCCATGAGGACCCGTGTGAGGTGGAATCCATTAATGATTGGGTCGAGGACCAGTGCGGCTGAGCTACCGTGACGAATACTGGTCGGATGGTCCCTACGATCGAAAGTGATCGGGCAAGATGACCATGGATTGAATTTTGGGGCGACTGGCCCTATCGCATAGACGCCCCTGAGTGCGCGTTTGCGCTCCCTCTTGGGGATATGAGTGACGTATATCATGTTCACCGTTTTGATTTGGGGGGGGGGGGATTTCTTCTGTCCTCCTGTGTTCGGTGGACGGGGCTCCTCGTCATCGTCCTCACTTGGCGACCCCTTATCTTTGTCCTTGGTATGTAACTTACCGGCCTGTTTAAAGACCCAACAACTTCTGTTGGTATGATTGGCAGGTTTATCGGTTGTGCCGTGGATCTGACATGGTCGATCGAGGATTCGGTCCAAGCTGGATGAGCCCGAATTGTTTCTTTTAAATGGCTTCTTCCACTGACCGGGCTTGGAGCCATTGAATCCGGCATTGACCGCCGTGTCATCGGTATTGTCACCGTTGTTCCAACGCTTGTGCCTGTTGCGTCGGGGCTTGCCGTTGCTATTTTTGGCTTCAGAGGTGCCAGGTTCGCTTGCATTGTTGCTGCTATGGGCTAGCCAACTATCTTCTCCCGCGCAAAAGCGGTTCATAAGTGCCGTGAGGGCTGCCATGGACTTCGGCTTTTCTTGTCCAAGGTGTCGGGCGAGCCATTCGTCGCGAATGCTATGCTTAAAGGCCGGTAGGGCTTTGGCATCCGGACAGTCGATGATCTGGTTCTTTTTAATTAGGAACCTAGTCCAGAATTTCCTGGCTGACTCTCCGGGCTGTTGAACTATGTGACTTAAGTCATCGGCATCCGGAAGTCAGACGTATGTACCCTGGAAGTTGTCGCGGAAGGCGGCTTCCAGGTCCTCCCAGCTGCCAATGGAGTTTTCTGGCAGGCCGTTTAACTAGTGCCGAGCTGGTCCCTTGAGTTTTAGCGGGAGGTATTTGATGGCATGAAGATCATCACCACGGGCCATATGAATATGGAAGAGAAAGTCCTCGATCCATACTGCGGGATCCGTTGTTCCATCATATGATTCGATATTCACGGGTTTAAACCCTTCTGGGAATTCATGTTCCAATACTTCGTCAGTGAAGCAAAGGGGGTGTGCGGCGCCTCTATAGCAGGCCATGTTGCGACGTAGCTCGGATGGAGTCCATCTGCGGTTTTCGGCCCGGACGTGGTTATGGCTGTCGTGCCCGGCAAGATAGCCATCCTCACGCGTCGGAGCACGCCCCCGCGATCCGTAGGTCGATCTGGTCTGGCTCGCTCTATTTTCCAAATCTTTCTATAGGTCGTAAGTATATTTCCGAGCTTTTGTGTCCCTACCTTTACGGCGAGGTGGTACGGGCTGGTATTCGACTTGAGCTGCCGTTTTGTCACGGCCACGTGATGGTCGGTCGGCCGCGTTACGCGCCGATGGTACAGGCACCAGCGCCTCGTCGGCGAATTGAGGTAGCAGCTTACGCTTTGGGTAACTCTTGGTTGGGCGCTCGAGGCCGTATTCCTCGGCTGCCAGGACGTTAGTCCATCTGTCGTTGAGCAGATCTTGGTCAGCTTGAAGCTGCTGCTGCTTCTTTTTCAGGCTCCTTGCAGTGGCTATTAGCCGGCGCCTAAAGTATTCCTGCTCAAGGGGTTCCTCAGGCACGATAAATTCTTCATCACCGAGGCTCACCTCCTCCTCGGAGAGTGGAAGATAATTACTATCCTCCGAGTCTTCGTTTACAGCCTGTTCCTCAGGGCTAATTTGCCCATCTTCCTGATCGTCCTATTCGGAGGCTGGCTTGACGGGGTCTTCTTGGTCTTCAACGTCGTCCAGAGTATTGATGTCTCCGGTGCCGGTAGTGCTGTCTTTTCCACGGCGTGATTTAGAGCGGCGCCGCTGACATCAGCGCTTTGGTTGTATCTAAGGATGTGTATCCTCAACTGGATTTTTCTCGTTATCACCGTTACCCTCTTTGGGTGTATCCACCATGTACACGTCATATGAAGAGTTGGCTGTCCAGCGTCCGGTAAACGGCGGGTTTTGGGCCTGCTCTTCTCCGTCATTGTCGTCCATACCGTCGATGTCTTCGGAGCCGTAATCGAGCATGTCGGTTAAGTCCTCGACAGTGGCTATGAAGTGGGTGGTGGGTGGGACGTAAAATTCCCCGCTCTCAGCCCCTAGTCCAGGCTGGGCGTAGTTCGGACGTTGCCCCTCTGTAATGATGAGGGATCGCATTAAGTCCAGAGCCTCGCTTAGAGGCGTGGTTCGGCGAGGGAGAAGGGAGTTCGTGGAGTACGGCGGGGAGGAAACTCCTTGGCCAAGCTCACACGATGCTGACTTTGAGGGTTCGGGGTCAGTATAGGGGATCGCAATAGTTTTCGAGGGTAAAGTATTCAACCCAAATTTAGTGATTCGACACAAGGGGAGCCAAAGAATACTCTCAAGTATTAGCAGCTGAGTTGTCAAATCAAGCACACATGGAAACTAAATATCTGCAGCAAAGTATTTAGTGGCAAAGTAATATGATAGTAGTGATAACGGTAGCAAAAGGTAACAGTAGTAAAACAATGTTTTTGGTATTTTGTAGTCATGATATTAATAGCAACCGGAAAGTAAATAAGCGAAGAACAATATGTGGAAAGCTCATAGGCAATGGATCGGTGATGGAGAATTATGCCGGATGCAGTTCATCATGTAACAGTCATAACCTAGGGTGACACAGAACTAGCTCCAGTCCATTGATATAATGTAGGCATATATTCCGAATATAGTCATACGTGCTTATGGAAAAGAACTTACATGACATCTTTTGTCCTACCCTCCCGTGGCAGCGGGGTCCTTACGGAAACTAAGGGATATTAAGGCCTCCTTTTAATACAGAACCGGAACAAAGCATTAACACATAGTGAATACATGAACTCCTCAAACTACGGTCATCACCGGTAAGTATCCTGATTATTGTCACTTCGGGGTTAACGGATCATAACACATAATTGGTAACTGTAGACTTGCAAGATATGATCAAGAACACTCGTATATTGATGAAAACATAATAGGTTCAGATCTGAAATCATGGCACTCAGGCCCTAGTGACAAGCATTAAGCATAGCAAAGTCATATCAACATCAATCTCAGAACATAGTGGACACTAGGGATCAAACTCTAACAAAACTAACTCGATTACATGATAGATCTCATCCAATCCATCACCGTCCAGCAAGCCTACGATGGAATTACTCACGTACGATGGTGAGCATCATGAAATTGGTGATGGAGGATGGTTGATGATGACGATGGCGACGGATTCCCCTCTCCGGAGCCCCGAACGGACTCCATATCAGCCCTCCCGAGAGGTTTTAGGGCTTGGCGGCGGCTCCGTATCGTAAAATGCGATGATTTCTTCTCTCTGATTTTTTTCTCCCCGAAATCAATATATGGAGGTGGAGGTGGAGTCGGAGAGGCAACAGGGGGCCCACGAGGTAGGGGGGCGCGCCCACACCCTCGTGGAGAGGTGGTGGGCCCCCTGGCCTTCATCTTTTGCAATTATTTTTCTTATTTTCTGAAAAGTGCCTCCGTGAAGTTTCAGGTCATTCCGAGAACGTTTGCTCCTGCACATAAATAACACCATGGTAATTCTGCTGAAAACGGCGTCAGTCCGGGTTAGTTCCATTCAAATCATGCAAGTTAGGGTCGAAAACAAGGGCAAAAGTGTTTGGAAAAGTAGATACGTTGGAGACGTATCAACTCCCCCAAGCTTAAACCTTTGCTTGTCCTCAAGCAATTCAGTTGACAAACTGAAAGTGATAAAGAAAAACTTTTACAAACTCTGTTTGCTCTTGTTGTTGTAAATATGTAAAGCCAACATTCAAGTTTTCAGCAAAGGTTATAACTAACCACATTCACAATAACACATAGATCTCAAGTTTACTCATATCAATAGCATAATCAACTAGCGAGCCATAATAATAAATCTCGGATGACAACACTTTCTCAAAACAATCATAATATGATATAACAAGGTGATATCTCGCTAGGCCTTTCTGAGACCACAAAAGATAAATGCAGAGCACCTTTAAATACCAAGGACTGACTAGACATTGTAATTCATGGTAAAAGAGATCCAGTCAAGTCATACTCAATGTAAACTAACAGTAATGAATGCAAATGACAGTTGTGCTCTCGAACTGGTGCTTTTTAATAAGAGGATGATGACTCAGCATAAAAGTAAATAGATAGGCCCTTCGCAGAGGGAAGCAGGGATTTGTAGATGTGCCAGAGCTCGGTTGTGAAACAGAGGTGAATAATATTTTGAGCGGTATACTTTCATTGTCAACATAACAACCAAGAGATGGCGATATCTTCCATGCTACACACATTATAGGTGGTTCCCAAACAGAATGGTAAATTTTATACTCTCTCTTCCACCAACAAGCATCAATCCATGGCTTGCTCGAAACAACGAGTGCCTCCAACTAAGAAGAGTCCCAGGGGGAGTTTTTTTGCAATTATTTTGATTTAGTTTGCATAAAGCATGGGACTGGGCATCCCGGTGACCAGCCATTTATCTCGTGAGTGAGGAGCAGAGTCCACTCCTCTTGAGAATAACCCGCCTAACATGGAAGATACAAACAGCCCCAGTTGATACATGAGCTATTCGAGCATACAAAACAAGATATTTATTTGAAGGTTTAGAGTTTGGCTCATACAAATTTACTTGGAACGACAGGTAGATACCGTATATATGTAGGTATAGTGGACTCATGTGGAACAACTTTGGGGTTTAAGGGATTGGATGCACAAGCAGTATTCCCGCTTAGTACAGGTGAAGGCTAGCAAAAGACTGGGAAGCGACCAGCTAGAGAGCAACAACAGTCATGAACATGCATTAAAATTAATCAACACCGAATGCAAGCATGAGTAGGATACAATGCACCATGAACATAAATATCGTGAAGGCTATGTTGATTTTGTTTCAACTACACGCGTGAACATGTGCCAAGTCAAGTCACTTAAATCATTCAGAGGAGGATACCACCCTATCATACCACATCATAACCATTTTAATAGCATGTTGGCACGCAAGGTAAACCTTTATAACTCATAGTTAATCAAGCATGACATAAGAAACTATGATCTCTAGTTGTCATTGCAAACATGTTTATTCATAATAGGCTGAATCAGGAATGATGAACTAATCATATTTACAAAAAACAAAAGTGGTCGAGTTCATACCAGCTTTTCTCATCTCAGTCAGTCTATCATATGTTGTCATAATTGCCTTTCACTTGCATGATCGAACGATGTGAATAATAATAATAGTGCACGTGCATTGGACTAAGCTGGAATCTGCAAGCATTCAATAAACATGAGAAAACAAGGCAATATGGGCTCTTTTGTGAGATAAACAATAATGCATATAAGAGCCACTTCAACAATTTAATTATGGTCTTCTCCTATCGACCTCCAAAGAAGAGAAAAGAAATAAAACTATTTACACGGGAAAGCTCCCAACAAGCAAAAGAAGAATAGGAAATCTTTTTGGGTTTTCTTTTTAATTACTACTACAAGCATGGAAAGTAAGCTAATTAAAAGCTACAACTAATTTTTTTGGTTTTTCTTAAGGTCTATCAAACACACAAGAAGAAAGCATAAAAGGAAAATAAACTAGCATGGATGATACAATGAAAAAGTATGAGCACCGACATCTAGCAATAAGTGTGTGAACATAAATGTAATGTCGGTGAGAAATACGTACTCCCCCAAGCTTAGGCTTTTGGCCTAAGTTGGTCTATGGCCACGGCTGGCCTGGCGGATATCCATAATAATAGTTGGGGTCGTACTGAGATGCAACGGCTATTGCCTCCTGAGTTGCTGCGTGGCGACGAGCGGCCTCCGCTCTCCTCTCGTACTCATCTACCTCCTCTTTGGTAATAACATATCTTCCTTTTGCTTGATGATCAAAGAAGGCAGGAGCAGAGAGAGTAATATGGACAGCATGACGTCTGTCAAAGATTAGTCGATACTGGAGAGGTGATTCATTCCTCTCAACAAACTGGTGGTGAACCATAGCATTAAAGTCTAGATAAGCAGGTGGTAATTCAATATCATCTTCGCGTATGGCTACACCAAGAAAATTAGCTATGCGGGTTGCATAAATTCCTCCAAAGAAATCTCCATTAAATCTATTAAGATGCACTACAAAAAAAATACACTTCCTTGATGATACGTGTTTGTCACAGTAGGTCACATTTTCTGTCATGCATGTACATCCATGACAATTTTATGACAAAATCAAGATACTCATACCTGTGCTGTCGTAGAAGTGCTCCATGACATTACCAAAATTATCATCACGGAAGTGTCGACTTCCATGACGATAAATCGCGCGTCACAGAAGTGCTTTCGTCAAGGGTGACCGACACGTGGCATCCACCGTAACGGAACGCCGTTAAGCTATCGGGTCGGGTTTTGGATCCGATAACCCGTTAACAGCCCCGACCAATGGGGATTTTCCACGTGTAAAATCATCATTGGCGGGAGGAAACACGTGTCGGCTAATTGTTTGGACAGATGCCATCCACTCATTGGACAGAAGGCGCCTATGATACGTCAACACGTGGCACGGCCCAACAGAGGCCCGTTCCTATGAAAAGGCCGGCCCGTTTGACTTGGTCAAAAGGTGGTGGGCCGGCCCATGTAAAGCCTGTTAACGGCCTATTCGCATATAGCCCATTTATAGCCCACTAACCCAAGGCCCGTTACGCCCTATCCGAATTAGGCCCAGTAGCGTCATCTGGGCCACCCAATATGATTCCAGCCCCTTCTCACTTCTGGCCCATGTATGGCCCATGACGTCTTTCGGCCCATATGAGGCCCTATGTAACTCTTGGCCTATTAATGGCCCGTGCTGAAACTGGCCCGTAATGAACAGTGTATCACTTTACACCCATTAACGGCCCGTGGTGAAACTAGCCCGTAATGAACAGTGTATCACTTTATACCCATTAACGGCCCGTTATTCCGTTGGGCCGTTTCCAGCCCATGTTATCTTTCGGCCTTCTCAGAGCCCATTTATTCTTGGGCTCATTTCCAGCATTCGTTTACTTACGGCCCGTTACTGTCATTTTCTACTTATGGGCCAAATTCAGCCCATGGTTACAGTCGGCCCGTTTGTGGTCCATTAATACGTTGGGCCGTTTTCATAGCGTCATCAAATACGGCCTATTAACGATGGCCCATTATGGTCGGCCCATGAACGGATGATTCCAACTCTAGCCCGTTGACGGCCATAATGCGGTCTGTTTGGCCCATGTTTGGCCAATCGATCATACGGCCCGTATAAGGCCCATTGATGATATGGCCCATAGAAGGCCCATTGTTTCTACGGCCCGTAGAAGGCCCACTGTTTCTACGGCCAGTAGGAGGCCCAGTGTCACTACAGTAAATATTAGCCCATGGTTATTGTGGCCTAGTTTTAAAAAACAGGTTATTGCAGCCACTAGCTAACCGTGGAAAAAGAACTGCAATGACTACAAGCAAACAAATAAACAAGACAACAAGGAAATAAATAAGCAAGCAACTAACGCTAGGCTATCACGACTATTACACATATTACATCCACTAGGCATCAAAGTTCGCCACCAGTGCAAATATAGGGAACAAAGCAGCATATCATATGCACTGGTTGTCAAAGTTGGCGACCAGCGCAAATAAATGCTGTAGCAAAACAAATCCAGAACTGAAACCACTTCAGAAGATCTCAAGAAACAATATCCTGGGCACCCATAATGCTGGCAAGATGCTTAGCAAGCTTATTAACTTTCTCTTGTTTGGCGCTTAAATCCTCCAGCGCTTGTTGTTGCACCAGAAAATATGCATCTGAATTCTGCACGGATTTCCTCAGTCCTTCAGCTTCCTGTCGCAGCACATCTGATTGATGTCTTTCAACTTGAAGTTGAGACTCAAGAAGACGAACTGATTCCGGCAGCGAGTTCGAAGAGCTTGTGCCAGCAGTAGTGGCCAGTAACTCGAACACTACATCAAGACATGACTTTTGGGTTCCCTCACTGTCGTCAAGATAGTTTTTATCAGCTTTCTTGGAGACCAACAGGGATGTCTCACTATCTTGAACCTTATCTGCATTACTTCCTTTACCATTGGATAACGTGGTACTGTTCTCCAATATTTTGACCGCATTCTAAAAGAGAAACAAGCAGACACATCACATGTTTACCATGTTGTATATGAAACTCATTTTGGTAAATGAGTTCAGTAGTAAAGTGGACAGGATAACAACATGAAACAAACATATATCTATGTACCATGGTCACTTTATGGTCTATATCATTCTAGTTTTTGTTGCCAAATCAAGATGGAGACACAGTTCAAATAATATTTGTTCAAGACAAAGCAGAATAGACAGAATATAAGTGTGGGTAACTATAGAGCAATAACAACACTTGTAATGTGCATGACATGAGAACATAACTGTTTATTCAATTGAAACTGAAATCAACATAGAGCAGGTTACAACAGCAAACCAGTTAAAGAAACAGGTTTAAAACATACCTGTTGCGCCATTGGAGTTTCAATTCCATCCTTCAAATTTGAAAATAGCTGGTATGAGTAAATGCAGTAATGCAAGAGCAAAGGAATATGAACCATAGCTACAGAACCTGGCCTAAGAACAAATCTTTTTCTCCTTTAAGCGTTGAGTTGGGATTCAGAGTGGTGGTCCTCGTGCTTTGGGCACTGCAGTTCCCTTACTAACTGCTCGTGTTTGGGTGCTCTGTGGTGGAGACGGTGTTGTGTCAACTAGAACTGAGTTACTATCTGCCGGGGTTGGGGTTAGAAGGGGTGTAGCTGGTTCTCTGTCCAACTGGGTAGGGGTACAATCTGCGAGAGTCTGGGTTATGTGTGGTGGATCTGGTCCTTGGGCAAGTACAACTGTGGTTCTATCTGCATCAACTGGTAGCACTATCTTTTCTGAAGACCGTGTTGTTACTCCCTTAGATACTTCCATCACGCTCTCCAATTCAAATGGCTGATAAACAAGAAAAGTAATTGAAAGTATAGACATTGTATGATAGACAGGTGCAATGGATAGTGGGGAATAAAAGAGGGCATGTAATAATTCATATTTATGTTGTCTAACCAAACATGATAGCATGACACAATTTCACATATATGATGTCTAACTAAACAGGATAGCATGACACAATTTCACATTATGATGGCTAAGTAAAAAAGATGGAAAGACATAGTTCAAAATATGAGACTATGTAAACATGATGACATGACATAACTATATAATGTGTTTATTAAATAGGTTGGCATGCCATAATTCACATACATTCACGGATAGAATGCCATAATTCAAGATATGATGACTGTAAACACTAAATAGGATGAGATGATATAACTATATGATTCTTTATTAAATGGGTTGCCATGCCATAATTCAAATAGATGATGTGTATGTACTATGTAAACATGATGGCATGATATAATTCAAATATATGATTTATATAGCAAGCAAGTAAGCAGATGGCAATCCATATATGATGTAAAAACTAAGCAATGCAAGACAACATGCATGACATGGGTAATATAACCCTGCCAAGTTTGAGCATAGACCTCAGGGGGGAAATAGGACTGGTCATCAGTCTCTGAATCCTCCTCTGAGGAGCTCTCTGTAACCAGCAAGATGTCTGCTTCAGCAGGTAGCATTGTCTGCTCTGAATACCTTGTTTTCACTCCAGATACTTCCATCACCGCATCAAATGGCTGATGCACAGGAAGAGTAGTTGAATATACAAACATTGTCGACAAATGGAACATGTAATACAAAAAAATGATAGCATGATATAATTCACATACATGATGATTGGCTAAACAGCATGGCATTGCATAATTCACATATATAATGCCTTTGCAACAAGATAGCATTGTATAATTCACATATATAATGTCTTGCAACAAGATGGCAATGCATAATTCACATGTATGGTAATTAGACACGGAACAGGTGGCATTCACACAAAGCATGTCTAAACTAATCAAATGACATAGCAATGCGAGACATCATATGCACGATATGAGCAACATAACCCTGCCAAGTTAGAGCATACACCTCAGGGGGGGGATACGACTGGTCATCTATCTCTGAATCCTCCTTTGAGGAGCTATCCGTAACCAGCGAGATATGCGCTTCGTCAGATAGCATAGTCTGCTCTGAAGACCTTGTTTTCACTCCAGAATTTGCCATCACCGTGTCAAATGGCTGATGCACATGAAGAGCAGTTGAATGTACTAACATTGTTGAAAAATGTAATATGTAACGAAAAAAAGGATGGTCTAATATAATTTACATATAAGATGACTGGCTAAGCAGGATGGCATTGCAAAATTCACATATATGATGCCTGGCTAAACAAGATGGCGTTGCATAATTCACATAAATGATGAATAAACTAAACAGATGGCATTCACACAAAGGATGTCTAAACTAAGCAGATGACATATTTGATGTATAAAGTAAGCAATGCAAGACACCATATGCATGATATAACCAACATCAGCATGCCAAGTTAGAGCGAAGACCTCAGGGGGTAAATAGGAGTTGTCTTATCCTTCTGAATCCCCCTCAGAACAGATATCTTCCTCTCGATTACAATCCGAAATGCGTGGAGGGGGGCTGCCTTTGCGCCTACCATGGAGCGACGTCTGCATGAAATTTTATTGCCATTCAAGGCTCGTCTCTTTTGCTCTACATGTTCAGTTCCATTGTTTACAATAACTGTCATGCATAGGAATAAAACATAGTGAGATTATGTAAGGAGTGCATGCAGAAATCCAGAGTGATGGTAGCAACCTGTGGATAGACCCAAAACCAATAATAGCAGGCAGATAATGGCTTCAGTTAAAAAATACAGATAATGGCTTCAGTTAAAAAATACAGATAATGGCTTCTTTACTGTTTGTTTCCCACCCAACATGAAACTCATAGTAGACACCGGAGATTAACCAGATAGTAGATAGATACTATTGATAGCGGCCCCGATATGTACCCCACAACCATTTTAAAACTCAAGTTTGACCATTAGTTTGGAGCTGACTCAGAGTCTAATCGGTGAACAGGGCGATAAAGTAGCATGTAATATTAAGCGATGCATAACGTAAGCAGACACGCAAGAGTGCGACCTCTCTTGCGGATCCGTGTTGTTGGAGTAATGGGCCACGGGTAGGCTAACCCGAGGCCCATAAACTTTTAGGACATCGGGGCTGACAGCGCCCCTCAAGACACGGACGGAGTGCCAACTTCGGGAGGGCTGCTGGAGGAACAGCCGGCTGCCCATAAGCATCTGAGTCCTACGGATGAGATCGAGACTGGCCGACTCCGACTGGCGGCTTCCGAAGCCGCCGACCACGGGAAGTCGGCCCCCGACACCAGCAAAGCCCATGCCCTCATCAGGGGGATGGGACAGGGAGTGGCGACAGTGAAGCCCACTCCCTCCCCTTTTCCGGGGGATGGCCAGGGCACAGTGCGCTGTACCAGCGGAGATCTCCGTCTGGCACAACACTGTTGCCATGCCATCCCTGACGCCAGCAACAGTGGGCAGAGTCCTGTACCCACGACGGTCTGACGGTACGATCCATGGAAGACGGGCCCTACCAGTCAGTGAGAGTCCAGAAGACGGCAAGGGCGCCACCAGTCGGACCCGTAGGGAGCCAGCCCGCGGAAGTCGGCCTGCCCCTCCCATGGGTCCCACGCGCCATTAACCAGACGAGACAGGGAGTGGCTACAGTAATCATCTGCCAGGCGGCAGGACTGTAGCCACGACCCCATGAAGGAAATATGCCCTAGAGGCAATAATAAAGTTATTGTTTATTTCCTTATATCATGATAAATGTTTATTATTCATGCTAGAATTGTATTAACCGGAAACATAATACATGTGTGAATACATAGACAAACTTAGTGTCACTAGTATGCCTCTACTTGACTAGCTCGTTAATCAAAGATGGTTATGTTTCCTAACCATGAACAAGGTGTTGTTATTTGATAAACGAGGTCACATCATTAGTTGAATGATCTGATTGACATGACCCATTTCATTAGCTTAGCACCCGATCGTTTAGTATGTTGCTATTGCTTTCTTCATGACTTATACATGTTCCTATGACTATGAGATTATGCAACTCCCGTTTGCGGGAGGAACACTTTGTGTGCTACCAAACGTCACAATGTTACTGGGTGATTATAAAGGAGCTCTACAGGTGTCTCCAAAGGTAGATGTTGGGTTGGCGTATTTCGAGATTAGGATTTGTCACTCCGATTGTCGGAGAGGTATCTCTGGGCCCTCTCGGTAATGCACATCACATAAGCCTTGCAAGCATTGCAACTAATGAGTTAGTTGCGAGATGATGTATTACGGAATGAGTAAAGAGACTTGCCGGTAATGAGATTGAACTAGGTATTGGATACCGATGATCGAATCTCAGGCAAGTAACATACCGTTGACAAAGGGAACAACGTATGTTGTTATGCGGTCTGACCGATAAAGATCTTCGTAGAATATGTAGGAGCCAATATGGGCATCCAGGTCCTGCTATTGGTTATTGACCGGAGACGTGTCTCGGTCATGTCTACATTGTTCTCGAACCGTAGGGTCCGCACGCTTAACGTTACAATGACAGTTATTATGAGTTTATGCATTTTGATGTACTGAAGGTAGTTCGGAGTCCCGGATGTGATCATGGACATGACGAGGAGTCTCGAAATGGTCGAGACATAAAGATTGATATATTGGAAGCCTATGTTTGGATATCGGAAGTGTTCCGGGTGAAATCGGAATTTTACCGGAGTACCGGGAGGTTACCGGAGCCCCCCGGGAGCTATATGGGCCTTAGTGGGCTTTAGTGGAAAGGAGAAAGGGGCAGCCCAAGGTGGCCGCGCGCCTCCCCCCTTCCCTAGTCCTATTAGGACTAGGAGAGGTGGCCGCCCCCCCCCTCTCTCTTTCCCCCCTCAAGGAGTCCTATTCCAACTAGGATTGGGGGGGGGGAATCCTACTCCCAGAGGGAGTAGGACTCTACTGGCGCGCCCCCCTTGGCCGGCCAGCCCCCTCCCCTTGGATCCTTTATATACGGAGGCAGGGGGGCACCTCTAGACACACAATTTGATCCTTGAGATCGTTCCTTAGCCGTGTGCGGTGCCCCCTGCCACCATATTCCACCTCGATCATATTGTAGCGGTGCTTAGGCGAAGCCCTGCGACAGTAGAACATCAAGATCGTCACCACGCCGTCGTGCTGACGGAACTCCTCCCCGACGCTTTGCTAGATCGGAGCCCGAGGATCGTCATCGAGCTGTACGTGTGCTAAGAACTCGGAGGTGCCGGAGTAACGGTGCTTGGATCGGTCGGATCGGGAAGACGTACGACTACTTCCTCTACATTGCGTCAACGCTTTCGCAGTCGGTCTGCGTGGGTACGTAGACAACACTCTCCCCTCTCGTTGCTATGGATCACCATGATCTTGTGTGTGCGTAGGAATTTTTTTGAAATTACTGCGATCCCTAACAGTGGCATCCGAGCCTAGGTTTTATGGTTTGATGTTATATGCACGAGTAGAACACAAGTGAGTTGTGGGCGATATAAGTCATACTGCCTACCAGCATGTCATACTTTGGTTCGGCGGTATTGTTGGACGAGACGACCCGGACCGACATTACGCCTATGCTTACGCGAGACCGGTTCTCCTGACGTGCTTTGCACATAGGTGGCTTGCGGGCGACAGTCTCTCCAACTTTAGTTGAACCAAGTGTGGCTACGCCCGGTCCTTGCGAAGGTTAAAACAGAGTCTATTTGACAAATTATCGTTGTGGTTTTGATGCGTAGGTGAGATTGGTTATTGCTTAAGCCCGTAGCAGCCACGTAAAACTTGCAACAACAAAGTAGAGGACGCCTAACTTGTTTTTGCAGGGCATGTTGTGATGTGATATGGTCAAGGCATGATACTGAATTTTATTGTATGAGATGATCATATTTTGTAACCGAGTTATCAGCAACTGGCAGGAGCCATATGGTTGTCGCTTTATTGTATGCAATGCAATCGCGATGTAATGCTTTACTTTATCACTAAACGGTAGCGATAGTCGTGGAAGCATAAGATTGGCGAGACGACAACGATGCTACGATGGAGATCAAGGTGTCGCGCCGGTGACGATGGTGATCATGACGGTGCTCCGGAGATGGAGATCACAAGCACAAGATGATGATGGCCATATCATATCACTTATATTGATTGCATGTGATGTTTATCTTTTTATGCATCTTATCTTGCTTTGATTGACGGTAGCATTATAAGATGACCTCTCACTAAATTATCAAGAAGTGTTCTCCCTAAGTATGCACCGTTGCCAAAGTTCGTCGTGCCCAGACACCACGTGATGATCGGGTGTGATAAGCTCTACGTCCATCTACAACGGGTGCAAGCCAGTTTTGCACATGCAGAATACTCGGGTTAAACTTGACGAGCCTAGCATATGCAGATATGGCCTCGGAACACAGAGACCGAAAGGTCGAGCGCGAATCATATAGTAGATATGATCAACATAACGATGTTCACCATTGAAAACTACTCCATCTCATGTGATGATCGGTTATGGTTTAGTTGATTTGGATCACGTGATCACTTAGAGGATTAGAGGGATGTCTATCTAAGTGGGAGTTCTTAAGTAATTTGATTAATTGAACTTAAACTTATCATGAACTTAGTACCTGATAGTATCTTGCTTGTTTATGTTCATTGTAGATAGATGGCTCGTGCTGTTGTTCCGTTGAATTTCAATGCGTTCCTTGAGAAAGCAAAGTTGAAAGATGATGGTAGCAATTACACGGACTGGGTCCGTAACTTGAGGATTATCCTCATTGCTGCTCAGAAGAATTACGTCCTGGAAGCACCGCTGGGTGCCAGGCCTACTGCTGGAGCAACACCAGATGTTATGAACGTCTGGCAGAGCAAAGCTGATGACTACTCGATAGTTCAGTGTGCCATGCTTTACGGCTTAGAATCGGGACTTCAACGACGTTTTGAACGTCATGGAGCATATGAGATGTTCTGGGAGTTGAAGTTAATATTTCAAGCAAATGCCCGGATTGAGAGATATGAAGTCTCCAATAAGTTCTATAGCTGCAAGATGGAGGAGAACAGTTCTGTCAGTGAGCATATACTCAAAATGTCTGGGGTATAATAATCACTTGATTCAGATGGGAGTTAATCTTCCAGATGATTGCGTCATTGACAGAATTCTCCAATCACTACCACCAAGCTACAAGAGCTTCATGATGAACTATAATATGCAAGGGATGAACAAGACTATTCCCGAGCTCTTCGCAATGCTGAAAGCTGCGGAGGTAGAAATCAAGAAGGAGCATCAAGTGTTGATGGTTAACAAGACCACTAGTTTCAAGAAAAAGGGCAAAGGGAAGAAGAAGGGGAACTTCAAGAAGAACGGCAAGCTAGTTGCTGCTCAGGAGAAGAAACCCAAGTCTGGACCTAAGCCTGAAACTGAGTGCTTCTACTGCAAGCAGACTGGTCACTGGAAGCGGAACTGCCCCAAGTATTTGGCGGATAAGAAGGATGGCAAGGTGAACAAAGGTATATGTGATATACATGTTATTGATGTGTACCTTACTAGAGATCGCAGTAGCACCTGGGTATTTGATACTGGTTCTGTTGCTAATATTTGCAACTCGAAACAGGGACTACAGATTAAGCGAACACTGGCGAAGGACAAGGTGACGATGCGCATGGGAAACGGTTCCAAAGTCGATGTGATCGCGGTCGGCACGCTACCTCTACATCTACCTTCGGGATTAGTATTAGACCTAAATAATTGTTATTTGGTGCCAGCGTTGAGCATGAACATTATATATGGATCTTGTTTAATGCGAGACGGTTATTCATTTAAATCAGAGAATAATGGTTGTTCTATTTATATGAGTAATATCTTTTATGGTCATGCACCCTTGAAGAGTGGTCTATTCTTATTGAATCTCGATAGTAGTAATACACATATTCATAATGTTGAAGCCAAAAGATGCAGAGTTGATAATGATAGTGCAACTTATTTGTGGCACTGCCGTTTAGGTCATATTGGTGTAAAGCGCATGAAGAAACTCCATACTGATGGACTTTTGGAACCACTTGATTATGAATCACTTGGTACTTGCGAACCGTGCCTCATGGGCAAGATGACTAAAACACCGTTCTCCGGTACTATGGAGAGAGCAACAGATTTGTTGGAAATCATACATACAGATGTATGTGGTCCGATGAATATTGAGGCTCGTGGCGGATATCATTATTTTCTCACCTTCACAGATGACTTAAGCAGATATGGGTATATCTACTTAATGAAACATAAGTCTGAAACATTTGAAAAGTTCAAAGAATTTCAGAGTGAAGTTGAAAATCATCGTAACAAGAAAATAACATTTCTACGATCTGATCGTGGAGGAGAATATTTGAGTTACGAGTTTGGTGTACATTTGAAAAATTGTGGAATAGTTTCGCAACTCACGCCACCCGGAACACCATAGCGCAATGGTGTTTCCGAACGTCGTAATCTTACTTTACTAGATATGGTGCGATCTATGATGTCTCTTACTGATTTACCGCTATCGTTTTGGGGTTATGCTTTAGAGACGGCCGCATTCACGTTAAATAGGGCACCATCAAAATCCGTTGAGACGATGCCTTATGAACTGTGGTTTGGCAAGAAACCAAAGTTGTCGTTTCTTAAAGTTTGGGGCTGCGATGCTTATGTGAAAAAGCTTCAACCTGATAAGCTCGAACCCAAATCGGAGAAATGTGTCTTCATAGGATACCCAAAGGAGACTGTTGGGTACACCTTCTA
This sequence comes from Triticum urartu, assembly GCF_056163025.1. NCBI lineage: Eukaryota > Viridiplantae > Streptophyta > Magnoliopsida > Poales > Poaceae > Triticum > Triticum urartu. The sequence continues at coordinate 580,662,855 of NC_141875.1, read as the reverse complement.
TCACAGATCCGAAGGCAAGACATTCGTTGCTAAGAATGGATCATTTCTAGAGAAGGAGTTTCTCTCAAAAGAAGTGAGTGGGAGGAAAGTAGAACTTGACGAGGTAACTGTATCTGCTCCCTTATTGGAAAGTAGTACATCACAGAAAACTGTTTCTGCAACACCTATACCAATTAGTGAGGAAGCTAATGATGATGATCATGAAACTTCAGGACAAGATACTACTGAACCTCGTAGATCAACCAGAGCGAGATCCGCACCAGAGTGGTACGGTAATCCTGTTCTGGAAATCATGCTGCTAGATCATGATGAACCTACGAACTATGAAGAAGCGATGGTGAGCCCAGATTCCGCAAAGTGGTTTGAAGCCATGAAATCTGAGATGGGATCCATGTATGAGAACAAAGTATGGACTTTGGTTGACTTGCCGGATAATCGGCAAGCAATTGAGGATAAATGGATCTTCAAGAAGAAGACTGACGCTGACGGTAATATTACTGTCTACAAAGCTCGACTTGTCGCAAAAAGGTTTTCGACAAGTTCAAGGGGTTGACTATGATGAGACCTTCTCACCCGTAGCGATGCTTAAGTCTGTCCGAATCATGTTAGCAATTGCCGCATTTTATGATTATGAAATTTGGCAGATGGATGTCAAAACTGCATTCCTGAATGGATTTCTGGAAGAAGAGTTGTATATGATGCAACCAGAAGGTTTTGTCAATCCAAAGGGAGCTAACAAAGTGTGCAAGCTCCAGCGATCCATTTATGGACTGGTGCAAGCCTCTCGGAGTTGGAATAAACGCTTTGATAGTGTGATCGAAGCATTTGGTTTTATACAGACTTTTGGAGAAGCCTGTATTTACAAGAAAGTGAGTGGGAGCTCTGTAGCATTTCTGATATTATATGTGGATGACATATTAGTAATTGGAAATGATATAGAATTTCTGGATAGCATAAAGGGATACTTGAATAAAAGTTTTTCGATGAAAGACCTCGGTGAAGCTGCTTACATATTAGGCATTAAGATCTATAGAGATAGATCAAGACGCTTAATTGGACTTTCACAAAGAACATACCTTGACAAAGTTTTGAAGAAGTTCAAAATGGATCAAGCAAAGAAAGGGTTCTTGCCTGTGTTACAAGGTGTGAAGTTGAGTAAGACTCAATGCCCGACCACTGCAGAAGATAGAGAGAAAATGAAAGATGTTCCCTATGCTTCAGCCATAGGCTCTATCATGTATGCAATGCTGTGTACCAAACCTGATGTGTGCCTAGCTATAAGTTTAGCAGGGAGGTACCAAAGTAATCCAGGAGTGGATCACTGGACAGCGGTCAAGAACATCCTGAAATACCTGAAAAGGACTAAGGATATGTTTCTCGTATATGGAGGTGACAAAGAGCTCATCGTAAAAGGTTACGTTGATGCGAGCTTTGACACTGATCCGGACGATTCTAAATCGCAAATCGGATACGTGTTTACATTAAACGGTGGAGCTGTCAGTTGGTGCGGTTCTAAACAAAGCATCGTAGCGGGATCTACATGTGAAGCGGAGTACATAGCTGCTTCGGAAGCAGCGAACGAAGGAGTCTGGATGAAGGAGTTCATATCCGATCTAGGTGTCATACCTAGTGCATCGGGTCCAATGAAAATCTTTTGTGACAATACTGGTGCAATTGCCTTGGCAAAGGAATCCAGATTTCACAAGAGGACCAAGCACATCAAGAGACGCTTCAATTCCATCCGGGATCTAGTCCAGGTGGGAGACATGGAGATTTGCAAGATACATACGGATCTGAATGTTGCAGACCCGTTGACTAAGCCTCTTCCACGAGCAAAACATGATCAGCACCAAGGCTCCATGGGTGTTAGAATCATTACTGTGTAATCTAGATTATTGACTCTAGTGCAAGTGGGAGACTGAAGGAAATATGCCCTAGAGGCAATAATAAAGTTATTATTTATTTCCTTATATCCTGATAAATGTTTATTATTCATGCTAGAATTGTATTAACTGGAAACATAATACATGTGTGAATACATAGACAAACTTAGTGTCACTAGTATGTTTCCTAACCATGAACAAGGTGTTGTTATTTGATTAACGAGGTCACATCATTAGTTGAATGATCTGATTGACATGACCCATTTCATTAGCTTAGCACCCGATCGTTTAGTATGTTGCTATTGCTTTCTTCATGACTTATACATGTTCCTATGACTATGAGATTATGCAACTCCCGTTTACCGGAGGAACACTTTGTGTGCTACCAAAAGTCACAACATTACTGGGTGATTATAAAGGAGCTCTACAGGTGTCTCCAAAGGTAGATGTTGGGTTGGCGTATTTTGAGATTAGGATTTGTCACTCCGATTGTCGGAGAGGTATCTCTAGGCCCTCTCGGTAATGCACATCACATAAGCCTTGCAAGCATTGCAACTACTGAGTTAGTTGCGAGATGATGTATTACGAAACGAGTAAAGAGACTTGCCGGTAACGAGATTGAACTAGGTATTGGATACCGGCGATCGAATCTTGGGCAAGTAACATACCGTTGACAAAGGGAACAACGTATGTTGTTATGCGGTCTGACCGATAAAGATCTTCGTAGAATATGTAGGAGCCAATATGGGCATCCAGGTCCCACTATTGGTTATTGACCGGAGACGTGTCTCGGTCATGTCTACATTGTTCTCGAACCGTAGGGTCCGCACGCTTAACGTTACGATGACAGTTATTATGAGTTTATGCATTTTGATGTACCGAAGGTAGTTCGGAGTCCCCGATGTGATCATGGACATGACGAGGAGTCTCGAAATGGCCGAGACATAAAGATTGATATATTGGAAGCCTATGTTTGGATATCGGAAGTGTTCCGGGTGAAATCGGAATTTTACCGGAGTACCGGGAGGTTGCCGGAACCCCCCGAGAGCTATATGGGCCTTAGTGGGCTTTAGTGGAAAGGAGAAAAGGGGCAGCCCAAGGTGGCCTCGCACCTCCCCCCTTCCCTAGTCCTATTAGGACTAGGAGAGGTGGCCGGCCCCCCTCTCTCTCTTTCCCCCCTCAAGGAGTCCTATTCCAACTAGGATTTGGGGGGGGGGAATCCTACTCCCAAAGGGAGTAGGACTCTCCTGGCGCGCCCCCCTTGGCCGGCCAGCCCCCTCCCCTTGGATCCTTTATATACGGAGGCAGGGGGCACCTCTAGACACACAAGTTGATCCTTGAGATCATTCCTTAGCCGTGTGCGGTGCCCCTGCCACCATATTCCACCTCGATCATATTGTAGCGGTGCTTAGGCGAAGCCCTGCGACAGTAGAACATCAAGATCGTGCTGACGGAACTCCTCCCCGACGCTTTGCTGGATCGGAGCCCGGGGATCGTCATTGAGCTGTACGTGTGCTAAGAACTCGGAGGTGCCGGAGTAACGGTGCTTGGATCGGTCGGATCGGGAAGACGTATGACTACTTCCTCTACATTGCGTCAACGCTTCCGCAGTCGGTCTGCGTGGGTACGTAGACAACACTCTCCCCTCTCGTTGCTATGCATCACCATGATCTTGTGTGTGCGTAGGAATTTTTTTGAAATTACTGCGATCCCGAACACCCCATAACCAAGCCTGCGTCATTAGAGGCACGACTATAGTAATCAGCAGCCGGGAGGACCCGCCGGTGGCGGGTGCGGCCTGTCGGCTCCATACCCGACCAGTCGGCTGGGCCCACCAATCGACGGGCCCCAGCAGTCAGCAGGAGGGCCCGCACGCGAAGAGACTGACAGCTGGGCCCTACGTCCCTACAGTTTACCATTGTACCCCTGGGGGTAGGCTTATATAAACCCCCCAGGACACCCATGCAAAGGGTTCCGATCCATTAGAACTAGACCTGACCTTGGAGAAGGGAGAGAGCTAGCCTTGCCTTCTCCTATCCACAGATACAGCTCGAGGAGCACCTTTGTACTCACTTTGCCTTAGTCATCACGCGGAGACCCCGCAAAACAGGATCAGGGGTGTTATCTCCTAGGAGAGCCCCGAACCTGGGTAAAGTACGCCGGTGTTCGTGTCTATGCCTCATCCCGTTTCTAGGCACCGGCGACGTTCTACTCGCCCCCACCATGATAAGCCATCCATTGGCATACGTCACACCCAACCCCCGACACGTGTAGTCCTCAAGGTCATCTGCTCGGTTGATGATGGTAGTGTAGTTTTCATGGCTGCCAGCGGCGGGGAAGAAGATCTGAGGCAGCGAAAGACAGTCTGGAGGCCGGATCCCTGCTGTGCTGGACCCTTCTGTCATTGGAGCAGCTAAGCTGGGGTGGACGACGGCGCATCAGGAGCGGGACAAACCACGCAAGGTTTTCTTTGACAACTATCTGTAAGAGAAGTAATTCTGTAAGGGCTCGTTTGAATTGGAGGATTCCAACAATGCAGGGATAGGAAATAGACAGGAATAGGATAGGAATGCACGTGCAAAACAGAGAATTTAAAAACACAGGGTTTCTGCCAATCTGGGTGTTTGATTCAGAACAACTGGAAGATCACAGGATGCAAAGAAGCATGGTGAGATTAAGTCAAACCACAAGAAAATGTACGGTTATAATGCTATTATGCTACTATCTCTTAGTCTTGTGCTTCATGAATAGGAATTTGAAATGGAGGACAAGTGAAAATTAAAATTCCTATGTTTTTTCTTTCAAGGAGACACTAAAGGAACAAATCCGTGTGCTCAGTGGACAATATATATAACATGTAGAGTAAAAAAGAGATGCAACAAGTGTACAACCTCTTTGGCGAAGCCATGTTGATCTCAGCGTGATTGGGTTGGCCGGTGAGGATGCTCCGGCTGACTTTGCTGTCGGAGGAGGGGAAGAAGATCTTAGGCGTCTGGAGATGGAGCCCGAGGTACTGCTCCACTGTGATGGAGGGTTTCGTCGTTGGAGCAGCTCCGGTGAGTTGTACGACGCCGAGGCTGAAGCAGGACAAGAGAGACAATGAACAACGTTAACCTGAGTGGAATTCTAATAACATCTCCAATACATGACGTAAAATACATAACCACAAAGTGCTAGATGTAAAATACATCAGCCGCTCATCTCTGAACTTAACTATCGAAACTAAACTTAACTGTCGAAACTGAACTTAACTGTCAAAACTGAACTTAACTGTCGTAACTGAATTTTGCTGTCGAAACTGAATTTTGCTGTCGAAACTGAACGCAGTAGCAAGGCGAGGCTACACGTCAGTCGACTAACTTTTTCATCTCTGGTCAGTCGATTTTGCAACCGTTGGATACGAAATCAAGGGCGTGCAGTTCATCTTCAACCTCCACCCCCCTGAGCCGCCAGCCACTACCGGCCAAACATCAGCCCGGCACCGCCCGCGGTGGGCGGTGCGCCGTCCCGCCCACCTTGAAAACACTCCCCACCGCCGGTCCGCCGCCACCCCGACCATCCCTCTAGCCCCCCTGCCGAGCTTTTTCTCCGGCGATCCCCACGCCACCGCCCCGCCAACGCCCCGCCACCGCCGGCAACCACCGCCCCCATCCTGAACCCTAAGATAGATAGTGGGGTACCTCTCCGGCGAGCCCCCCTCCCCGCTACGGCTGGTTCTTCCTTCACCCCAGCGAGCCCCCCCACCCCCTGAAAATCGACTGACCCAAAAGTCGATTCAGTCGACTGAAGTGTAGCTAAATCATAGCAGCATCACAAGCAAGAGCAAGAGCGAGAGCAGCAACACAAGCAAGAGCAATAGCAAGAGTAGACCAGGCAGGGGACCGAGAGCAAGAGCAGAGTAGCAGCGCGAGCGAGAGCTAAAGCAGCAGCAACTCCTACTGATGTGGACGTCGCCGCCGAGGGAGCGACGCAGTGGAGGAAGTGGCCGGCGATGCCAGCGTGGATGGAGCCGCGCCGTGTCGGCTCGGGACCAAGCGCCGGCAGCACCGTGAGATCGAATCAAGAAGAAAATGCGGCGATTAGTGTACAACCTCTTTGGTGGTGCCAATTAGGCCGCAGCTTCATCCGAGGAAACGGTGATGATGATGCTCTTCCGGTGCTGCAGGTGAATACGGTGGTGTGGGAATGGAGGTGGCGCGAAAGACGAGGGGAACGTCGGGGCAGCTCCTTGGAGGTGGAGGACGGGGTGGCTGAACCGGCGGGACGATGAGATCGACAACGGATCCTAATCCGGTACGGTGGATGAGGGATGTCGAGGTGTTGCTGTGGACGACATCGTCGGGGAAGAGGCTCCGGCTGGGTGGCGGACGGAGCAGGGTGTGGGGTTTCGTCGAGGGTTTTTGCAGCCTCGGTGTACGAATGGGTGGGCGGATGGGATGGCAGTGGGGAACCATGGCTTAGAGACGCGCTTGTCGGAAATGTGGGGTAAGTTACAAAAGTACCCCCACCGATTTGAGGCGGTTCTTTCGGTTCAGGGGTACCACGGGCATTTTGCGTGTCGAGATTTCACAGGAGGTGGGAGTTTTCGCGCGCGTTGTAATTTTGGATTAGCAAGGCGCGGGTTGAGATGGAGGGAGTTGTCGGAGCACAACGAGACAAAGATATATCTTAAATATTTCGGGCTAACAAGGCGCGGGTTGAAATTTCCGGACAAGCCTAACGTGTAGTGTACCAAATCAATGCGCACTACAAATGTCATTCAAAACTTTGAATTCATGTTATGTTCAATTAAAATATTTCGCTATGTGTATAATGCATGCAACCTACTACTCAAATGAACGATTTAGTGCATTCCAAACGTATATACTACCGCTTCAATATGAACTAAATTTGAATTCGTTTCTCTATTTGAATAAGATCTACAGTAATGATTGTTGTGAAGTCAAAGCATTTGAATTCGTTTCTCTGTTTTAGTAAGATCTACAATCATCATTATTGTCAAGTTAAACCATCGTTTATGTATTATCTTCATAGCACACCACATGATTAGTCTTGAGTTACATATGAACTATGTGTACTATATGAACTCGAACTAGATTTTTTTGAATCCACTTTATCTTGATTTCAAGTCACATTACACTTCTAGCTCTAGCTAAATCTTCATAATCTAAACCATGTCTCATATGTATAATGTGTTTATCACATTATGTATGGTGCCCCGCCCCCTACGCCTACAAGTATTTAGATGTGAGTTGCAAACACCACACATTACCACAAATTCAAATAAAATGTGAGAATGTTCGATATATAGTATTGTTTAGATTGTTCGATATTTAGTTGTAAGCTGCAAACGCCACACATTATCACAAATTCAAATAAAATGTGAGATTGTTTGATGTATAGTATGGTTTAGATTGTTCGGCATTTAGCTGTGAGTTGCAAATGCCATGCATTATCACATTATGGTATAACATGTGCACATCACGTGTATCACCGCTATATTCATGCATGCAATGTTTAAAACACTATGATCTCCTATTCAAATATATGAATCCGCTTTCATATCAAATTATGATCTTTGTTAGTCTCTTACACCCACACAATCCTCTAACCTTTGTAGCTACCACTAAATTTCTCTCATGCATGCACACGCCCTCCCCCTCCCTCGGCATTCTATACCCCGAGCACATTCATTTTTTTCTTTAGTCCGTTCTCCCAGAGTCTCCACAACTCCTTTCTGACACACACCGATCGATAAACCTCTCCAGTGATGCCTGCCTACAACATACACACACACCTTAAATCTCCTCCTTTATGTGTCCTTGCCTCGTGTATCTCATACGGTCAGACACACGTGTAAACTCTCGCCCCTCTTTTCATCGATCTCACAACCGCACACTCCTCCCCGTATCTAGCTAGTAGTTGGGCCTCTCGCACCACCTCCTAGCTCCATTCTCTCTGTCTATCCATCTCGCTGGGCCTTATTTGCCTCTAACAAATGGACGTACACCGACTGATCTCTCGCTATACATATAGCTAGCTAGTTCCTTATAACTCGTTTTTACCCACACGTCAATCGATCTACCTCATTAGTTGTGTCTCTCCCTTCCTCCGACAAACAACAATTGATCTACCGATCTAGTTAGGTTTGCTTACCAAACACATGGTTCCCCTTCATCATCCATGGATGCGTCCCGACAGATCTATCACGCACAGGCACACACGGAAACACATCCCCACTCTTATTGATAACATTGCAGTTCCACCCTCAGTTTGTCTAGTAGGCCTCTCCCACCATCTTCGAGAAGCAACTCCATCACCCATCCAGCACTCTACCCCTCTCCCTCCCTCTCCCTCCCTCTCTCTCCTCTCTCTCTCTCTATCCCATCATATTTCCCGTCCTTCAGTTATATATGGATGTCGACCGATCTCCCTCAAGACATAGCTGGGTCTCTCCTTCTCAACACATATACGAGTCGTTCTACCTCTATAGTTAGGCCTCTGCCTACCCCTCCCCCCACCCCCTCCCCCCACACACACCGATACATCGAGCGCTCTAGTCATGTCTCCCTGCCACACACAAACTTGACATGTGCCCTCTAACGTTCCGGTAGGCCAGTCGCCCTATATCTTTGACTTGCACACACACACACACACAATTTCAATGGCTCCCTTCATCGATCTCGCACCCACCCACTTGATCCTCTCTTCGACTCTATCGATAGCTATGACCCCTCCCTCTCTTCTCATGGATTGCCTGACCCTCTATGTATGATATGGATAGGCCTCCATTTCACACACATTGCATGCAAAATTTTGTTTGAGATGTCATCGACACATATTCCCACAAATAATTCACGAAATCAACCCCACCCCAAAACAAAAAACACTCACGAACGCGGTTTGTATCTCTCTCTCACACACCCACGTAGGTGGGGGACGTGCACGAAGAGAAGAGGTGCATGCACGGCGCACGTACTCCCGTCTCTTTCCCAACCACACCCGCGCGGGTACACTGTGGAGCTCATTTCTATACGAAAAAGGCAGCCCACGTGGTAATTTGGCACGTGTACTGGTTGTCCACTTGGTGGAGGGAGGATCGTCTACCACGGGTGAACAAACAAATTGCGACTTGACGTGTTATGTTAAAAAAGAGGCGAACCATGTGGGGTCTACCTTAGAGGCAAGGCTCTATACACTAGAGTACTTTTGATGTGTCCCGTCAACTCGCAGAACGAGGAGAAGCTTGCTTAGTACGCCGTCTCCCCCGTTCCTAAATATATGTCTTTGTAGAGATTTCACCATGAACCACATGCAGATGTATATAGATGCATTTTAAGTGTAGATTCATTCATTTTGTTCCGTATGTAGTGTAATCTCTACAAAGACTTATCTACTATTAATAGCTAGCCCCCACTACTAGGAATTCTCTATCCTCTCCTTGAGCCACGTCATCAAAATTGATGTAGCCGTTAGATGAAGTAAATCAGTCCATAATAGCCGTCTGATCTAGACGTTGGGAGGCTCCGCACTAAGCCACATGCAAGCATGAAGAAATATCGTGGCACATGCATGTGAGTGGGTTTTAAATCCCATCAACATGTCTGCATGCAAGCATGCACCGGTAGCATGCATGTAAGTGAGCTTTTAAGTCCCATTAACATGTCAAAAAGAAAAATATAATCCCATTATGCAGTAGGAGTTGGCTGATCTTTTTTCCTTACGTGGGATGATCTAAATGATGATGGGAGTTTATTTAGTTTGGCTACCACATTTGTCATGCGGTTATAGAGTTTTTTTAGTTCTATGAAATCGATAATTTTGCGTAGAGAGATATACCGCTGTTCTGCGGCAACGCGCGGGGACTCATCTAGTAATATTTAGGAACGGAGGGAGTACTATGTAAAGAGTTAGGTGTCGCACGGTGATAGTGTGAGGTGGGCCATGTAATCACTGAGCCTGCATGTTTTCACTGCTCTTGCACGCCTCCACTGTAAGAATGGAGAAAATTGTAATCTAGTAGCAGTACCTCCTTTCGCCGAAAGCGTGGGACATCCAACAGTCCTACCACCTTAGTAATAAAGACCAATGAGCTGTCAAATCACATAGACCCAGCAGCAACCATCACTCTTGCGCCAGTGAGAGGTCGCGCCCGCACTGCCCGGGCATGAATGCGGCACCGATTCTTTGGAGCGGCGCTGACCGTTTCGGGCGGGAAGCGTGTGCGAGCGATGGAGGGGCTTTGGGTGGGCCAGGCTGGTCAGGAGCGGGTGTGGCAGCTGTCCGCATGTCCCTACCGGACACGCCCGGAACGAGAGGATGCACCGACTCTCGCGGCTAAAATCGTACACTACACAACATCTCTCTGTAGGAGTAGGTCGATCTGTCGCTCTCTCTAACACACATGTTGTTAAACACACACACACACGTGCACGCACGCACACAGGCACACACCTTGGTCCCGTTGCACCTTCTAACTTGAGGTCTCGGGTTCGATAACTACACTTGAGCATAATTTGTGCCAGGAGGATTCTTTGACTGGTCAAAATGTTTTCTAGGGTTTGCACGCTTCACACTCTCTCTCCAGTATATATATACACGCTGGAGCCTCAACGCTTGTAGTTGCTCTGTTCACACTCTCTCGCCCTCTCCCTCCGTTTCGAATTACTTGTCGCAGGTATGGATGTATCTAGATGTATTTTAGTTCTAGATACATCCATTTCTTCGACGAGTAATTTGGAACGGAGGGAGTAGTTTCTCTCTTCACTCTCTCGCCCTCTGCAGATCTAAACAAGACTTCGTTGGCCTCTCTCTCCCCTCACTACTGCTCAAAGAGCCGGTAGGATCCGTCCGCCGGGAAGGGAAGGAGGCTTAATGCTGTCGCCGTCAGCGAGGGACTACCGGCGCAGCTGTTCACTTTCCACCCAGCGGCGGCACGGGAGGGCCTCTGACCCCTTCTTCTTCGCCGCCGTCCCGTCGCCCACCAAACCACGCCCCAAGAACCTTAAGGTATAATTTACTTAGTCCACATGCATTGCTCTAGCTTCATGTATACCATGAATCTAGGACGTGGTTCAAAGAGGAAAGGAGTGGGGGAAAGTAGTGGGAAAAGTTGTATATAGCATGAATCTAGGACGTGGTTCAAAGAGGAAATGAAGGGGGAAAGTTGTATAGAATGAATCTAGGACGTGGTTCAAAGAGGAAAGGAATGGGGGAAAGTAGTGGGGAAAGTTGTATCGCATAAATCTAGGACGTGGTTCAAAGAGGAAAGGAAGGGGCGAAAGTACTAGTTCAAAAAGGAAAGGAAGGGACAAGGCTGTAGAGTTTGAGCAGGACTAGATTTGCTGCGCTCACATAGGGAAAGGTGTTAAAGATAACAAAACTGGGACCAACACAAATATGCTCCTTGGTTGTTTGTTCTTTGTTTCAACAAACTGTGCATGACCACAGTACATCGGTAGATGCACATGGTGCTGGTGCGTCCACTGTCCCGTGCAACTCATTAGCTGTTGTTAATCTAAGGCCCTGTTTGGTTAAAAACTACCTAGTCCCTACCTGCTTGGTTCCAGGGACTAAACATGCACTAGAGGTTATTAAATGACATGCTAAAATACCATGTTACCCCTAGTAATGAACTAATAGAGACAAGGTGCGATGCGTGGCAGGGGCAACTGTTGGAAAAAGTCCCAAAAAGACTCCCTCGGGGTCTTCTTTATTTAGTCCCAAATGCCCAATTTTAGTCCCTAAAAGTCCCTCCTATTTAGTTTAGATGGGACTGACACAGAGTTTTTTTAGTCCCTAGACCAAAATGTCCCTGTAAACAAACACCCTCTAATAATGCCGCTGGAAAATTGATGCAATGCCACAATTAAAAGCAAATTACATGTTTAACAAATTTTATTGTTAATATAATCTATATGTTAATATTAATCAATGCCACCGTTTGAGAAATGCTACTGTCTTGCTTTCTTTCCCATTTAGATAAGGTAGATGCTTCTTTTTGTTGGCTTCTGTGTCATCCACCGTTATTGACCACTAATTGTTTCCTTTGCACCTCTGTGTAAACAGGGTTATCTACTTCACCTCGTTGCCATTGTGACGTTTTGTTGCACTGCACAAAACACTTTTGTTTTAAAAGTGTTTTGTGTGCAGTTCAACCAAAATGTCACACCGACAACGTTGCTTGATTGCTTGATCTTAGTGGAACTGCACAAGAGGAGATCTTACTTCCTATCCGTTAAGGAGAATTTGGTTCAGATCTTCTTCTTGTGAGTTGTTTAAATTCCGCATCATGAGAGGTCAGTACTAGCCTTCTTTCACATGATTCTGTAGTGTGCTTTCATATGTTGTGCTACTTGTACGATAATGTTGCTTGATTTTAGTGAACTGCACAAATAGAGACAAGACTTCCAATCTGTATGTGCACCGTAATATCCCATTGAGGTGAGATAAGGATATTTCACAACTGCTGGCCTGTATTTTGCCACTTTCATCAGAAAATTAAGTTTAGTACTATACTTGTGCTCCCTAATTGACATGCCAAATCTTACATTGAAGGCGAAGCTTGTCTGTTATTGAACCAAGTGATGAAGGGGAAGAACAAGCAGAAGAAAAACAAAAATCAACTCCCGGTGCTGTAATGAAGCACTGGAACTGTGATGACACAAGTAATGATATAGTTTTGCATCTTAATTTATTGCTATGGCTAGAACGAGCAATTGTTTTGCCACTGATTTGATGCCACTCTTAGTGTAATATGTAATTATCTCAACTTGTGCAAACAGGGATCTTCTTTGAAGATACCATATATTTTAGTGGAACTACACAAGAAGATGTTGGAAACATTAAACTAATCAAGGAGTATATAGTAAGCATGGCCACCACCATAGATAGTAATAGATGGTTCCGGGGAAATGCTTCATCTATATGCTCTACACAATAAGCCTCCTGACAAAGGTTGGTACTCGCCCACTGATTTCATCCATATGATTGAGCTTTGTCATCTCTATTGGTGTTGTGCTACTGTTTAGATACTGTCATGAAAAAGTGGTATTGTCCTTGAGAAGTGCTTCATTTGTGCTGTTGTAAATATTTCCTTTCCTTTTTTTCGAGCAAACAGGGATGCTAGCATTTAGTAGTCCTCTTGTCTTTGCACAATAGGATCATCTTCCTCTGAAGAAGAATATGGAGTACGTGTAGTGACTAGTTCCGATTATGGTAGGATGAAGAAGCCCTGTCTATCTTCTCATCAGAAGGAGCAGTTGAAGGATGGTTACATTACTCCCCACAAGACCAAACTAACTTCAGCTCAGAAGGACTGACAAATCTCCATCTTTTTGCTGTGATGCACGAGTACAATGTTGTTCTAGGATTCTTTCTCGTGAGTTCCATTTTTCTAAAAGTGTGCTCTACATGGACCATGTATGTGCCTGTTGAAACTGTCAATTCATAGTACAGTTTGCTTTATACTAATCACTTTTTTGTATTTGTGCAAACAGGGGTGCTCAGCTTGATTTCAATGGGAACTGCACAAAATGTTCATGAATACATCGAATCATTCATTTCCACCACAAGAAAGGAGGTGCCGATAAGTTCAAGGCGTTGCAACATATAAGGGCGAAATCATACAAGCTACGCGTGAATTTGGTTGATTTTGGTGGAACTGCACAAAAAGAACAGCTGGTTTATTTAGCACGAGGTGCCATGTCAATGTCCGAACTGATGGAAAACCCTGCCCATTCCATAATCGTAGGCATTTGATATTTTGGAATGGGACAACCTTGTCAAATTTTGCTCATTGATTTTAGCAAGACATGCGTTTGATATTTTTGAATGGGACGCCCTTTGCTGTCAGCAGCGTCGATCAATTTTTTATTTATTCTTTAGTTGTGAAGTAAATATTGCCTCTGACATGTGAGTCGCTGAGATGCATAATCATCGATTGTTTTGAATGTTCTCTATGAATTGCCAGGCCTGTGTGTTTGATTGCAATGTACAGAAATGCGGAAAAGCTGCTCAAACTCTTTGTACTCCTTCTGTTCCTTTTTACTTCGCACATTGTGAAAGTGCATACTGTTTTATATAAGATTGGTCAAAGTAGAGATACTTTGACTGCAGACAAAACTTGTATGCAGACTAGAAACGACCGTAGGGAGTACATGTGAAACTGCTGCAAACGAGGTGATCACCCTGGGAATAATGCTAGTACATATTGTTTTGCATGTTCATCCAATGCCAGTGATACAGGAATTCAAACTAATCGAATTAAATTCATTCATACACAGTTGGATTTCATATAAACATGCCGGATTTCATTACATTTCATAAATTCTTCAACTAAAAAGGGGTGCGCTGGAGGTATAATTAATTAACCGAAGCTACCCACCTGTGTCCCGCTGAGCCGAACAGAAGCTTCAATGATTTAACTGTAGGTGTAGTTGCGTAACTGACATGTGGCCTGTTGGGCCCACGTGTCAGTCAGCTAACTGCACTAGCAGTTAAGTAGAAGCAGCGTTCTTCTCCAGCGCAGCTCTCTGACTCCACGTCGCCGCCAAGAAGCTAACCGGCCGTCAATGGTCAACCCGCCTAGCTTGGCTTCAACCGGAGAGTAGTAGCTGTGGCCTTACTTGGACCCGAGCGACGATGACCTACCATGTTCTACTCTTCCTCGTTTTCTGTGTGGCGCGGCCTCGGCGGAGCCGGTGATGTCCTCTGCCTCATTGTTGGCGGGGCGGGGCCTCGGCGGAGTCGACGGTGTCCTCTTCCTCGTTGTTGGCGGGGCGGGGCCTCGGCGGAGCCGGCAGTGTCCTCTACCTTGTTGTTGGCACTGTGGGGCCTCGGCGGAGCAGGGCCTCATCGACGCCAGCGGAGCGGGGACTCGTCGGAGCCGACATTGTCCTCTACCTCGTCCTCGGTCTCGCCAAACAGCGCCTCCCCCGCTTCATCGCCCTCTTTGCTAGCCTCTTTGCCTCCGCCACCTGCATGCGGTACCGCCAGCACTCGAGGCGGCCCTTGCGGGCGGAGCAATACGAGTCGAGCAGCACCTCATGCTCCGCCCGCTCCGCGGCGATCTGCTCCTCCGCCTGCAGGTGCTCCTCGAGGAGATGGTGGTTGTAGGCGGCGTCGGCCTACGCCTCCCGGAACTGCTCCTCACGCATCTGCCTCACCATGTCCATATATTGGGCACGGGCCTCGCCGATGGTTATGGTGCAATGCACCGGCGAGGATGGCACGGAGGAGGGGGTTGGCGCCGGATCGTCGACTACCATGTTCTCCATTGGGACGTTGTCGTCCTCCGGCTGCCTACCGGCCAACCGGTCGGCAGCAATGGCTGCCATCTCCTTGTGGTCCTTCGTCCGCCCATCCCGAAGAGCGCTAGAGCGCGAGGAAACCATGGTGGGCAGTAGTGGTGTGGACAGGAGAAAGGGAACAAATGCAGATGACTGTGGCTATGGCCGGCGTAGTAGTTTATATAGAAATGGTGGGCGGGCGAAGGGACAGATGTGTGGTGCCGGAGTAGCCGCCTCGGCAACCGCGTATCATTAATGTGGGCGGCAGATGGACGGACGGACGACACTTGTGTCGTTTGAAGGCGGAGCAATCGCCTGCATCGGGAAGCGGGGAGGGCGGTGCTGACTGTTTTGGGCGGAAAGCGCGCGTGGGCGAGGAGATGACTTTACTTGGAGAGGATGACAATGGGGACCCACCAGGTCCATAGCCTCACGTACGCAAGTGCCTCCTTATTATATATATATATATAACTATAATTTATTTTGCTTCCTCCTAGTTTCCTGACATCACGGTCTCACACCATTGTCAACCTATGTAGTAGTCAATAAACGAGAGAATTGCACAAGAAGCGGCCGACAGCTGGGACCAAGCAGCTCGAGCAGTATTTGTGTGTTTGAGGTGTGAGCACAGCAGAGTTTTTCGATGTTTAGCCCAGATATTAATTTTTCTCCTCTGAACAACAACGAAAACATCGCTGCAGGTATTAACTGGGCGGGCTGTGGCCCGTCTAGCCCAGGCCAGATATCCAACCCAGATATTAATTTTTTTCAAGCTAAAAATGGCTAGCCCAGCTATACTTTTTTTTAGAAATACCCAGGCAAGGTCAAGTTGTTATTCTCTGCCCCGCTGGGCTGCAAATCTTTCTTAGGAGGGATGCATTAGGCTTAACAAGAAAATTGACTTTAAGAAATAATAAATGGGATGTAATTATAAAAACTGGGCAGTAACTATAAAAAAATGCACCAAACACGCAATTACTTTATAAAATATTATTTTTGGATATTGAAAATTTTAATTTCATTAATTGTTGCGAGTGCAATGTTTCGTTGGATTTTTATGTAATATAAATTTATATTGAAATTGTATTTATTCTGACTAGAAATTTCGGGATAAAAATATTTCGGATCCCATCAAAATGTGGGAAATTTTATTGAATTCTATTTTGAACGGTTGGTTGAAATGGGTTGTACTTTTAACAAACTGTAAATGGGTTGTAGTAAATTCCATTAGAATTCAAAAATGGGCTACACATTCTTACAAATCTCAAATGGGCTATAAGTTCTCTGCCACACACTTCTTGCCTTACTAAGTTGATGCGTCCCCTAAAGAAAACAGAGTTGACGTGTATGCAAGGCTTTGTCAACTTATAGTCAACACACGGTTCTAGCAGCAGTGGCCATTGGATGTCCATCCAACGGATGTCGTGCTTCTTCTTCAATCTGGGATATTCTAGCTTCACCCGCCCAAAAAATGATTCCTCCCCTGACATCTGGGGCGCACCGTTTCGGAAGCTGACTTGTGGACCTACTAAGTTGACGTACCAAGGGCTTTGTCAACTTAGTCAATATAAACGATTCTAGCTGCAGTGACCGTACGATGTCCATCCAACGGCCGTCGTGCTTCTTCAACCTCTGGTCTTCTTGCTCTAGCCGCCCAAAGCAGCGCCGGTCGTGCCACCTACACCTACCTCCCATGACCGGTTGTCCTGCCGCGGAGGCCTCACCGCCCCCTCCTACTCCCACCGCTAGCCAGGCCATCCCTCCACTCACCCACACCCCTTGTTATTCTGCGGCGACGGCAGCGCAGCCGAACCAGTGAACCCTCGTACTCCTCTCCGCGTGTGCATCCACTGTCGCGTCTTCCCCGGCTCCGCGTCGTCCCCTTCCTAGGCCTCGCCGTCGTCCACCGCCCTGGTGCTCTCGGCGCGGCGTGGTCAACGTGGTCAAGGAACGACTTCCATCAGACGTGGACTGTACATGGAGAGGCTGACAGCTGGGTCCACGGCAGCCGCAAGGAAGTGCCTCCTTATTACGCGCAAAATAATTATTCCTCCACCTGACAGCGGGGACCCACCGGACGGGCCACCGTATTTCGTGAAAAATGATTCGCCCCAGACTGCTGGGACCCACCAGCTACATCTTCACATGCAAGGAAGTGCGTCCGTGAAAAAAAACGATTCGTCCCCTTGACTGTTGGGACCCACCAGCTACATCTTCACACGCAAAGAAGTGCGTCCGAAAAAAACGATTCGCCCCCCAACTGCTGATACGTCTCCAACGTATCTATAATTTTTGATTGCCCCATGCTATATTATCTACTGTTTTGGATGTTTATGGGCTTTATTATACACTTTTATATCATTTTTGGAACTAACCTATTAACCCAGAGCCCAGTGCGAGTTTCTATTTTTACCTTGTTTTAGAGTATCGCAGAAAAGGAAAATCAAACAGAGTCCAATTGACCTAAAACTTCACGGAACTTATTTTTGGAAGGAAAGCAACCCGGGAGACTTGGACTCCACGTAAGGGAAGCAACGAGGAGGCCACGAGCCAGGGGCGCGCGCCCACCCCCCTAGGCGCGCCCTCCCCCTCGTGGGCCCCTCGTGGCCCCCCTGGCGTACTTCTTCCGCCTATATATCTCCATATACCCTAAAAACATCGAGGAGCACAATAGATCAGGAGTTCTTCCGCCAAAAGCCTCTGTAGCCACCGAAAGCCAATCTTGACCGGTTCTGGCACCCTGCCGGAGGGGGTAATCCCTCTCCGGTGGCCATCTTCATCATCCCGGTGCTCTCCATGACGAGGAGGGAGTAGTTCTCCCTCGGGGCTGAGGGTATGTACCAGTAGCTATGTGTTTGATCTCTCTCTCTCTCTCTCTCGTGTTCTCGAGGTGATACGATCTTGATGTATCGCGAGCTTTGCTATTCTAGTTGGATCTGATGTTTTCTCCTCCCCTCTACTCTCTTGTAATGGATTGAGTTTCCCCTTCGAAGTTATCTTATCAGATTGAGTCTTTAAAGATTTGAGAACACTTGATGTATGTCTTGCCGTGCGTATCTGTGGTGACAATGGGATACCACGTGATTCACTTGATGTATGTTTTTGTGATCAACTGCGGGTTCCGCCCATGAACCTATGCATAGGGGTTGGCACACGTTTTCGTCGTGATTCTCTGGTAGAAACTTTGGGGCACTCTTTGAGGTTCTATGTGTTGGTTGAATAGATGAATCTGAGATTGTGTGATGCATATCGTATAATCATACCCACGGATACTTGAGGTGACATTGGAGTATCTAGGTGACATTAGGGTTTTGGTTGATTTGTGTCTTAAGGTGTTATTCTAGTATGAACTCTAGGGCTGTTTGTGACACTTATAGGAATAGCCCAACATATTGATTGGAAAGAATAACTTTGAGGTGGTTTCGTACCCTACCATAATCTCTTCATTCGTTCTCCGCTATTAGTGACTTTGGAGTGACTCTTTGTTGCATGTTGAGGGATAGTTATATGATCCAATTATGTTATTATTGTTGAGGGAACTTGCACTAGAGAAAGTATGAACCCTAGGCCTTGTTTCAACGCATTACGATACCGTTTACGCTCACTTTTATCATTAGTTACCTTACTGTTTTTATAATTTCAGATTACAAATACCTTTATCTACTATCCATATACTACTTGTATCACCATCTCTTCGCCGAACTAGTGCACCTATACAATTTACCATTGTATTGGGTGTGTTGGGGACACAAGAGACTCTTTGTTATTTGGTTGCAGGGTTGCTTGAGAGAGACCATCTTCATCCTATGCCTCCTACGGATTGATAAACCTTAGGTCATCCACTTGAGGGAAATTTGCTACTGTCCTACAAACCTCTGAACTTGGAGCCCAACAACATCTACAAGAAGAAGGTTGTGTAGTAGACATCAAGCTCTTTTCTGGCACCGTTGCCGGGGAGGTTAGCGCTTGAAGGTATATCTTTAGATCTTGCAATCGAGTCTTTTAGCTTCTTGTTTTATCACTAGTTTAGTTTGTAAAAGAAAATTACAAAAAAATGGAATTAAGTTTTCCTCATACGCTTCATCTTTTTAATATCTTTCGTGAGTATGATGGAAAGGATAATTGTGCTCAAGTGCTAGAAGAATAAATCTATAAAATGGTTGGCACTAAATATTTGAATGATGTGCATGATTGCAATGTTGTTAGTACGAATTCCTTGAATATCCATGATACTAATGATGATTCCACTAGTTATGATGAAAATGTCTCCTATAAACATGTCAATTTTTGTGGAGTACATTGGGTTTGTAAGTACACACCAAATAGGGAAGATAGATATTGCAAGAGGCATAAGTACTTAGAAACTACATTGTTGAAAGAAAGGCTAGATGAATGTGCTGAAAATTTAAATTATATTGGCCATACTTGTGAGCTTTGCAATGAACATGATCATTTCAATACCCAATGCAAATGGTTTCATGATCGTATCGTGTCCAAAACTTGTGATGACTTGATTTCCCTTGCACATCATAATGAACTTAGTTTGCTTATGGGTTACGAAGAAATGAAATGTATAACTAATTAACTTCCAGAATTTGCCCGTTATAAACTTCTTGGATTTGATCTAGAGTAAATTTATATGTGTTGTGCAGTAAATTGCATTGAAAATCCTTATATTGCCAATTACATAAAGAAAATAAAACAAATAGAAGATGAAGAGAATACTAATGAAAGGGAAGAGACTTCCCAATACCCTCCTATTATTTCTTATGATGAATCAGGTAACGAGGAGGAGCCTCCTATTTAACCAATCTCATTAATAAGGAGCTCCAAAAAGATGATTGAACCCACACATGATGTGGTGAAGAAGAAGAAAAGAAAAAGGAAGAGAGGTAAGAAGATATCTCTCCCAAATAATGCTGCTCCTATTACTATTGTGCCTCATGAAAATATAATTTTGGAAGATAATGATACTTCTTATGTTCTTGAAAATCTTTTTGGCACTTGCTTGGAAGAATATGATAATTACTATACTATTGGTGCTATCCATACTATTAAGGATGAGAGTGATTATGCTTATGATATGAAAAGGCCCAAGCTTGGGGATGCTATGTTTGAAGAAGATGATGTTTTTGAGAATATATTTTCTGCAATTAATGTTTGTCCCAAGCTTGGGGATGCTACGTTTAATGAAGATGATATTTTTAGTCTCCCAAGTTTTGATATGCAAATTTATAATGATGATAGCATGCCTCCTACTTATGATGATTATTGTAATGATACTTATGCTATAAAAAGTAGTGATTATATTTATAAAACTTGTCATGATTATGATTACCCCTTCTTTGAACATTACTCTTTTAATGTGGAAACAATTTATAGTATTCGAGTCTCTTATGATGCTCCCACTATTCCGGATGAGAAGAATTTTGCTTATGTGGAGAGTAATAAAATTTCTATGCTTGTAGATCATGAAAAGAATGCTTTAGGTGCTGGTTATATTTTTGAATTCATTCATGATTCTACTGAAAATTATTAAGAGGGAGGAATATATGCTTGTAGGAATTGCAATAATATCAAGTTTCCTCTCTATGTGCTTAAAGTTTTGAAGTTATGCTTGTCTTACCTTCCTATGCAAGTTGATTCTTGTTCCCACAAGTTGTTTGCTCACAAAATCCCTATGCATAGGAAGTATGTTAGACTTAAATGTGCTAGTCATATTCTTCATGATGCTCTCTTTATGTTACAATTCTTATCCTTTATGTGAGCATCATTGAAATCATCATGCCTAGCTAGGGGCGTTAAACGATAGCGCTTGTTGGGAGGCAACCCAATATTATTTTTGTTCCTTGATTTTTGCTCCTGTTTAGTAATAAATAATTCATCTAGACTCTGTTTAGATGTGGTTTTATGCTTTTAATTAGTGTTTGTGCCAAGTAGAACCATTGGGAAGACTTGGGGAAAGTCTTGTTGATCATGCTGTAAAAAACAGAAACTTTAACGCTCACGAGAATTGCTGCCATTTTTATTTGGAAAGTACTATTTAGTTATTTCTTTTTTAATATTATTAATAGATAAATTCCTCAGGTCCATAAATTTATTTTATAATTTTATGAGTTCCATAAGTATACGTTTGATTCAGATTACTACAGACTGTTCTGTTTTTGACAGATTGTGTTTTTCATGTGTTGTTTACTTATTTTGATGAATCTATGGCTAGTAAAATAGTTTATAAACCATAGAGAAGTTGGAATACAGTAGGTTTAACACAAATATAAATAAATAATGAGTTCATTATAGTACCTTGAAGTGGTGATTTACTTTCTTATACTAACGGAGCTTACGAGATTTCTGTTAAGTTTTGTGTTGTGAAGTTTTCAAGTTTTGGGTAAAGATTCGATGGAGTATGGAATAAGGAGTGGCAAGAGCCTAAGCTTGGGCATTCCCAAGGCACCCCAAGGTAATATTCAAGGACAACCAAAAGCCTAAACTTGGGGATTCCCCGGAAGGCATCCCCTCTTTCGTCTTCATTCATCGGTAACTTTACTTGGAGCTATATTTTTATTCGCCACATGATATGTGTTTTGCTTGGAGCATCATTTTATTTCATTATGTTTTTCTTGCTGTTTGAATAAAATACCAAGATCTTAAAATCTTAAATGTTAGAGAGTCTTCACATAGTTGCATAATTATTTGACTACTCATTGATCTTCACTTATATCTTTCGGAGTAGTTTGTCGTTTGCTCTAGTGCTTCACTTATATATTTTTAGAGCACGATGGTGGTATTATAGAAATATATGAACTCTCATGCTTCACTTATATCATTTTGATAGTTCTAAATAGCATGGTAATTTTCTTAAATAACCTAATGTGCTAGGCATCCAAGAATAGTAAAAACTTTCATATAGAGTATTGAATACTAAGAGAAGTTTGATGCTTGATGATTGTTTTGAGATATGGAGATGGTGATATTAGAGTCATGCTAGTTGAGTAGTTGTGAATTTGAGAAATACTTGTGTTGAAGTTTGTGATTCCCGGAGCATGCACGTATGGTGAACCGTTATGTGATGAAGTCGGAGCATGATTTATTTATTGACTGTCTTCCTTATGAGTGGCGGTCGGGGACGAGAGATGGTCTTTTCCTACCAATCTATCCCCCTAGGAGCATGTGCGTAGTACTTTGTTTCGATAACTAATAAATTTTTGCAATAAGTATGTGAGTTCTTTATGACTAATGTCGAGTCCATGGATTATACGCACTCTCACCCTCCCACCATTGCTAGCCTCTCTAATACCGCGCAACTTTCGCCAGTACCATAAACCCACCATATATATTCCTTAAAACAGCCACCATACCTACCTATCATGGCATTTCCATAGCCATTCCGAGATATATTGCCATGCAACTTTCCACCGTTCTGTTTATTAGGACACGCTTCATCATT
Source organism: Triticum urartu (assembly GCF_056163025.1). Taxonomy (NCBI): domain Eukaryota; kingdom Viridiplantae; phylum Streptophyta; class Magnoliopsida; order Poales; family Poaceae; genus Triticum; species Triticum urartu. The sequence goes on along the minus strand of NC_141875.1, from coordinate 580,640,236 downwards.
GTCATATTGCTTTGCATGATCATGTAGTTGACATTGTATTTGTGGCAAAGCCACCATTCATAATTCTTTCATACATGTCACTCATGCATCATTGCACATCCCGGTACACCGCCGGAGGCATTCATATGGAGTCATATCTTGTCCTAAGTATCGAGTTGTAATTCTTTAGTTGTAAGAAAATAAAAGTGTGATGATCATCATTATTAGAGCATTGTTCCAGTGAGGAAGGGATGATGGAGACTATGATTCCCCCACAAGTCGGGATGAGACTCCGGATGAAAAATAAAATAAAAGAGGCCAAAGAAGCCCAAAAAAGAGAAAAGAGGCCATAGAAAATAGAGAAAGGCCCAAATAAAAAAATATAAAAAAATGAGAGAAAAAGAGAGAAGGGACAATGCTACTATCCTTTTACCACACTTGTGCTTCGAAGTAGCACCATGATCTTCAAGATAGAGAGTCTCCTATGTTGTCACTTTCATATACTAGTGGGAATCTTTCATTATAGAACTTAGCTTGTATATTCCAATGATGGGCTTCCTCAAAATTCCCTAGGTCTTCGTGAGCAAGCGAGTTGGATGCACACCCACTAGTTTCTTTTGTTGAGCTTTCATATACTTATAGCTCTAGTGCATCCGTTGCATGGCAATCCCTACTCACTCACATTGATATCTATTGATGGGCATATCCATAGCCCATTGATACGCCTAGTTGATGTGAGACTATCTTCTCCTTTTTTTGTCTTCTCCACAACCACCATTCTATTCCACCTATAGTGCTATGTCCATGGCTCACGCTCATGTATTGCGTGAAGATTGAAAAAGTCTGAGAACATCAAAAGTATGAAACAATTGCTTGGCTTGTCATCGGGGTTGTGCATGATTTAAATATTTTGTGTGGTGAAGATGGAGCATAGCCAGACTATATGATTTTGTAGGGATAGCTTTCTTTGGCCATGTTATTTTGAGAAGACATAATTGTTTTGTTAGTATGCTTGAAGTATTATTATTTTTATGTCAATATGAACTTTTGTCTTGAATCTTTTGGATCCGGATATTCATGCCACAATTAAGAAGAATTACATTGAAATTATGCCAAATAGCATTCCGCATAAAAAATTCTGTTTTTATCATTTACCTACTCGAGGTCGAGCAGGAATTAAGCTTGGGGATGCTAATACATCTCCAATGTATCTATAATTTTTTATTGCTCCATGCTATATTATCTACTGTTTTGGATGTTTATGGGCTTTATTATACACTTTTATATCATTTTTGGGACTAACCTATTAACCCAGAGCCCAGTGCCAGTTTCTATTTTTACCTTGTTTTAGAGTATCGCAGAAAAGGAAAACCAAACGGTGTTCCAATTGACCAAAAACTTCACGGAACTTATTTTGGAAGGAAAGCAACCCGGGAGACTTGGACTCCACGTAAGGGAAGCAACGAGGAGGCCACGAGGCAGGGGCGCGCGCCCACCCCCGTAGGCGTGCCCTCCCCCTCGTGGACCCCTCGTGCCCCCCTGACATACTTCTTCCGCCTATATATCTCCATATACCCTAAAAACATCGAGGAGCACAATAGATCAGGAGTTCTTCCGCCAGAAGCCTCTGTAGCCACCGAAAGCCAATCTAGACCCGTTCTGGCACCCTGCCGGAGGGGGTAATCCCTCTCCGGTGGCCATCTTCATCATCCCGGTGCTCTCCATGACAAGGAGGGAGTAGTTCTCCCTCGGGGCTGAGGGTATGCACTAGTAGCTATGTGATTGATCTCTCTCTCTCTCATGTTCTTGAGGTGATACGATCTTGATGTATCACGAGCTTTGCTATTATAGTTGGATCTTATGATGTTTTCTCCTCCCCTCTACTCTCTTGTAATGGATTGAGTTTCCCCTTTGAAGTTATCTTATCGGATTGAGTCTTTAAAAATTTGAGAACACTTGATGTATGACTTGTCGTGCGTATCTGTGGTGACAATGGGATACCACGTGATTCACTTGATGTATGTTTTGGTGATCAACTTGCGGGTTCCGCCCATGAACCTATGCATAGGGGTTGGCACACGTTTTCATCGTGATTATCCGGTAGAAACTTTGGGGCATTCTTTGAGGTTCTATGTGTTGGTTGAATAGATGAATCTGAGATTGTGTGATGCATATCGTATAATCATACCCACGGATACTTGAGGTGACATTGGAGTATCTAGGTGACATTAGGTTTTTGGTTGATTTATGTCTTAAGGTGTTATTCTAGTATGAACTCTAGGGCTGTTTGTGACACTTATAGGAATAGCCCAACGGATTGATTGGAAAGAAGAACTTTGAGGTGGTTTCGTACCCTACCATAATCTCTTCATTCGTTCTCCGCTATTAGTGACTTTGGAGTGACTCTTTGTTGCATGTTGAGGGATAGTTATATGATCCAATTATGTTATTATTGTTGAGGGAACTTGCACTAGCGAAAGTATGAACCCTAGGCCTTGTTTCAACGCATTGCAATACCGTTTACGCTCACTTCTATCATTAGTTACCTTGCTGTTTTTATAATTTCAGATTACAAATACCTTTATGTACTATCCATATACCACTTGTATCACCATCTCTTCGCCGAACTAGTGCACCTATACAATTTACCATTGTATTGGATGTGTTGGGGACACAAGAGACTCTTTGTTATTTGGTTGCAGGGTTTCTTGAGAGAGACCATCTTCATCCTACGCCTCCTACGGATTGATAAACCTTAGGTCATCCACTTGAGGGAAATTTGCTACTATCCTACAAACCTCTGCACTTGGAGGCCCAACAACGTCTACAAGAAGAAGGTTGTGTAGTAGACATCAACTGCTGGGACCAAGCAGCTACACCTTCGCACGCAAGGAAGTGCGTCCGGGAAAAAAAAATGATTCGCCCCCCTGACTGCTGGGACCCAGCAGCTACACCTTCGCATGCAAGGAAGTGTGTTCATGCAAAAAAACAATTCACCCCCCTGACTGCTGGGACCAACCAGCTACATCTTCGCAGGCAAGGAAGTGCCTGACAGTCGGGACCCACCTGGTCGAAGCATACGTAGCGTTGTCATTCTGGTCGCGAACATGTACGTACATACTGGTCGATGTAGAGGCGCACACGTGTCGTAGTAGAGGCGCACACGTGTCGTAGTAGAGGCGCGCACGTAGCATGTACACGTACATACAACGGCCAGGGTGCAAGGATGAAAATACAGCCACGTATGTGTACATACGGGCAGGGTCTCGAATGCCTACTCGCGCATACGTACGGCCAGGGCTCGTGTACATGGCTGGGTCGGAACGGAGAAACAGCGTCGTCGTCGTGTTCATGGGGAGGCAACGGAATGCGTTGTGTTCATGGGGAGGCAACGAAATGCGTCGTGTTCATGGGGAGGCAACGGAATGCGTCGTGTTTAGGGGGAGGCAACGGAATGCGTCGTGTTCATCGGGAGGCAACGAAATGCGTTGTGTTCATTGGGTGGCAACGGAACGCGTGGGATCTAACCGGCTGGGTCAGAACGGAATGCGTGGTCGTGTTCATCGGGAGGGCTTGGACGGAACAGGCGATGGAAACGAGGCCTGGCGTACCGCAGAATGGAGGAAACGGACCTCCTATGGTCGAAACGGGGGTCTTGTTGATCAGGAAGGGTGTGGCGTACCGCATAACATAGGAAACGGACCTCCTACGGTCGAAACGGGGGTCCTGTTGATCGGGAGGGGTGTGGCGTACCGCAAAACAGATGAAACGGACCTCCTACGGTCGAAACGGGGGTCCTGTTCATCGGGAGGGGTGTGGCGTACCGCAAAATGGGACTCCACGGGATACTGTTCATCTCCACCGTCGACCTCCTCCAGCCTCCACGGGCTCCTTTTCATCCAGCCTCCACCGCGCGCTACTCCACCGGCTACTGTTCAACCACCCCTCCACCGTCTACCGTTCATCAAGCCCTCCACACCACGCGGTCCTGTTCAACCACCCCTCCACCGTCTACCGTTCATCAAGCCCTCCACACCACGCGGTCCTGTTCAACCACCCCTCCACCGTCTACCGTTCATCAAGCCCTCCACACCACGCGGTCCTGTTCAACCACCCCTCCACGGGCACCCCTCCACCGTCTACTGTTCATCCAGCCTTCCACCACACCACGGGGTCCTGTTCATCCAAAGGCAACGCCACCGCTCACTGTACATCCAACTCCCACCCCCCCGCCACGCTCACTGTTCATCCAATCGATCGGCTTCAGTTAGCAGCAGTAGCGAAGGAATCGCTCGATCGGGTTCAGTTAACAGCCATAGATCGATCGCTCGGGTTCAGTAACGCATAGCCTGCAGTGCAATCGCTCGGGTTCAGTTAGAGCCCAACGCCTCGCTCGGGTTCAGTTAGAGCCAACGCCTCGCACACACATGCGTACATGTACGACAGAAACGCGCATCGGTCGGCCCCGACCTCCCACCGTAACCGGAAACTCCCCGAAATTTTCCTCGCCCTCGCTTCTACCATGGTTTTTTCCGTCATGGACGGCCCAAAGAATGTCATGCATCTGCGTCTCCGGCCCGCCCAGGACGAAAAGCCCATTTTCTGTCATGATTTTTTGTCATAGAAGTAGGAGCCCACCACATCTATGATGATACCGGGTTTTGTCACAATTATCATCATAGAAGTGTCATATGTATGACAAAAAAATTCGTTCGGCCCAAAATGTCACGGATGTGTCTTTTTTTGTAGTGATGCAACCTACATGCAACAATGCCTCCCAAATTATAAGATTTGTCTCCTAACACAACACTCCTAAGAATACTGAGATCAGGGACACACATGTGACATGCCTCATCTTTACCATTAATGCATCTTCTTATGAAGAGAGCAAAATAATGTATAGCAGGAAAGTGAATGCTCCATATGGTAGCTTGTGTTATATCTCTAGATTCTCCCACAGTTATGCTAGCAAGAAAATCTCTAAATTCAGATTTGCGAGGATCCCTTATACTACCCCATTGTGGAAGTTTGCAAGCAGTGGTAAAATCCTCTAAGTCCATAGTATAAGAATTTTCATAAAGATCAAATAGGACAGTTGGAGAATTACGTGAAGATGAAAATTCAAACATCCTCACAAAGGTACTAGTGAGATTGTGATACTGGCTGCACTTATCTTCCTCGAAGCTCACAAGATCGGCGTTACGCAAATATGCGTTGAATTCTTCCTTAATTCCTGCTCGATCCATAAAATTTTCAGAAGGCCACTCACAAGGACGCACTGGAGCGTCCCTTGGTGGCTCTTCATCAGCATCACGCATTGCAAGCCTGGGTCCTTGCTTCCTTGAGGAACCACCTTGGAACATTTTCCTAAGCATTTTTCTTCCTCAAGGAACAATCTCCCCAAGCAGTTTTGTGAGAGGTGCTTTGAGCAAGGAGATCTAAAATGGCAGCAAAACGAGCCTGGACTCGGGTTTGAGCTGGTTATTCGTGTTTGGGGGAGGAAGAAGGAGTGTGTGGGTGAAAGGATAAGTGGAGGAGGGCCACCGTGGGCCCACGAGGCAGGGGGGCGCGCCCTCCACCCTCGTGGGCAGGTGGTTGACCCCCCTGCTGAGTTCTTTGTGCCAAATATTCTCAAATATTCCGGAAAAAATCATATTTAAATTTCAGGGCATTTGGAGAACTTTTATTTTCGAGGTATTTTTATATTGCAAAGATAATCAGATAACAGACAGAAAAATATTTATTTTATTTTATTTTATATAAATAACAGAAAGTAAAAGTGGGGTACAGAAGGTTGTGCATTCTAGTTTCATCCATCTCATGATCATCAAAAGGAATCCACTAACAAGGTTGATCAAGTCTTGTTAACGAACTCATTCCGAATAACATGGAACCGGAGAAATTTCGAATAACACTATGTTACCTCACCGGGGATATGCACATCCCCAATAATAAGAATATCATATTTCTTCTTGAGTAGGAAGAGGAAATTCAAAACCTCCAAATATAACCGATGGCATTTTTCCAATAGAATTGATGCTATGAACTTGAGGTTGTTTCCTTGGAAAGTGTACCGCATGCTCATTACCATTAACATGAAAAATGACATTGCCTTTAGTGCAATCAATAACAGCCCCTGCAGTATTCAAAAAGGGTCTTCCAAGAATAATAGACATACTATCGTCCTCGGGAATATCAAGAATAACAAAGTCCGTTAAAATAGTAACGTTTGCAACTACAACAGGCACATCCTCACAAATACCGACATGTATAGCAGTTGATTTATTAGCCATTTGCAAAGATATTTCAGTAGGTGTCAACTTATTCAAATCAAGTCTACGATATAAAGAGAGAGGCATAACACTAACACCGGCTCCAAGATCACATAAAGCAGTTTTAACATAATTTCTTTTAATGGAGCATGGTATAGTGGGTACTCCTGGATCTCCAAGTTTCTTTGGTATTCCACCCTTAAAAGTATAATTAGCAAGCATGGTGGAAGTTTCAGCTTCCGGTATCTTTCTTTTATTTGAAATAATATCTTTCATGTACTTAGCATAAGGATTGATTTTGAGTATATCAGTTAATCGCATACGCAAAAAGATAGGTCTAATCATTTCAGCAAAGCGCTCAAAATCCTCATCATCCTTTTTCTTGGATGGTTTGGGAGGAAAAGGCATGGGTTTCTGAACCCATGGTTCTCTTTCTTTACCATGTTTCCTAGCAACAAAGTCTTTCTTATCATAACGTTGATTCTTTGATTGTGGGTTATCAAGATCAACAGCAGGTTCAATTTCTATGTCATTATCATTACTAGGTTGAGCATCATTATGAACATTATTATTAACATTATCACTAGTTTCAGGTTCATTACCAGATTGAGTTTCAGCATCAGAAATAGAAATATCATTTGGATTCTCGGGTGTTTCAGCAATAGGATCACTAGAAGCATGCAAAGTCCTATCATTTTTCTTTTTCTTCTTTTTAGAAGAACTAGGTACATCTATATTATTTCTCTGAGAATCTTGCTCAATTCTCTTAGGGTGGCCTTCAGGATACAAAGGTTCCTGAGTCATTCTACCAGTTCTAGTAGCCACTCTAATAGCATTATCATTATCCTTACTATTCAATTCATTGAGCAAATCATTTTGAGCTTTAAGTACTTGTTCTACTTGAGTGGTAACCATAGAAGCATGTTTACTAATAAGTTTAAGTTCACCTTTTACATTAGCCATATAATCACCCAAGTGTTCAAGCATATTTGAATTGTATTTCAATTGTCTACCAAAATAATCATTAAAGTCTTCTTGCTTAGCCATAAATATATCAAACTCATCTAAGCATGGGCTAGCAAATTTAGTAAATGGGATTTCAGCTTTATCATATCTATAGAGAGAATTTACCTTTACTACCTGTGTCGGGTTATCAAGACCATGAGTTTCTTCAATAGGTAATGGATTAAGATTATATGTTTCTTCAACAGGCGGTAAATTAAGACCATGTATTTCTTCAATAGGAGGTAAATTCTTAACATCTTCAGCTTTAATACCCTTTTCTTTCATAGATTTCTTTGCCTCTTGCATATCTTCAGGACTGAGAAATAGAATACCCCTCTTCTTTGGAGTTGATTTAGGAATAGGCTCAGGAATTGGCTCCGGAGGTGTCCAATTATTTTCATTTGTCAACATATTATTCAATAGAATTTCAGCTTCATCCGGTGTTCTTTCCCTGAAAACAGAACCAGCACAACTATCCAAGTAATCTCTGGAGGCATCGGTTAGTCCATTATAAAAGATATCAAGTATTTCATTTTTCTTAAGAGGATGATCAGGCAAAGCATTAAGTAATTGGAGAAGCCTCCCCCAAGCTTGTGGGAGACTCTCTTCTTCAATTTGCACAAAATTATATATATCCCTTAAAGCAGCTTGTTTCTTATGAGCAGGGAAATATTTAGCAGAGAAGTAATAAATCATATCCTGGGGACTACGCACACAACCAGGATCAAGAGAATTAAACCATATCTTAGCATCACCCTTTAATGAGAACGGAAATATTTGAAGGATGCAAAAGTAACGATTTCTCTCATCTTTAGTGAACAGGGTGGCTATATCATTCAATTTAGTAAGATGTGCCACAACAGTTTCAGATTCATAACCATGAAAATGATCAGATTCAACCAAAGTAATTATATCAGGATCAACAGAGAATTCATAATCCTTATCAGTAACAAAGATAGGTGAAGTAGCAAAAGCAGGGTCAGGTTTCATTCTAGCATTTAGAGATTGCTTACTCCATTTAGCTAATAACCTTTTGAGTTCATTTCTATTTTCGCAAGCTAAAATAGCTAAAGAAGCTTCTTGATAAAAAAAACATAACCCTTAGTAATAACAAGTGATTCTTCATCATCACTTTCATCAGTATCATCAGATTCAATATTTTCAATTTCTCTAGCCCTAGCAAGTTGTTCATCAAGAAAATCACTAAGTGGCATAGTAGTATCAGTCATAGAGGTATTTTCATCATAAGTATCATGCATAGCAGAAGTGGCATCATAAAAAACATGCGACATATCAGAACGAATAGCAGAAGCAGGTGTAGGTGTCGCAAGCTTACTCAAAACAGAAGGTGAATCAAGTGCAGAGCTAGATGGCAGTTCCTTACCTCCCCTCGTAGTTGAGGGATAGATCTTGGTTTTTGGATCTCTCAAGTTCTTCATAATGATAAGCAGATATATATCCCAAGTGACTCAAAGAATAGAGCTATGCTCCCCGGCAACGGCGCCAGAAAATAGTCTTGATAACCCGCAAGTATAGGGGATCGCAACAGTTTTCGAGGGTAAAATATTCAACCCAAATTTATTGATTCGACACAAGGGTTGCCAAAGAATACTCTCAAGTATTAGCAGCTGAGTTGTCAATTCAACCACACCTGGAAACTTAATATCTGCAGCAAAGTATTTAGGAGCAAAGTAATATGATAGTAGTGATAACGGTAGCAAAAGGTAACAGTAGTAAAATCAATGTTTTTGGTATTTTGTAGTGATGATAGCAATAGCAACGGGAAAGTAAATAAGCGAAGAACAATATGTGGAAAGCTCGTAGGCAATGGATCGGTGATGGAGAATTATGCCGGATGCGGTTCATCATGTAACAGTCATAACCTAGGGTGACACAGAACTAGCTCCAGTTCATTGATATAATGTAGGCATGTATTCCGAATATAGTCATACGTGCTTATGGAAAAGAACTTGCATGACATCTTTTTTCCTACCCTCCCGTGGCAGCGGGGTCCTTACGGAAACTAAGGGATATTAAGGCCTCCTTTTAATACAGAACCGGAACAAAGCATTAACACATAGTGAATACATGAACTCCTCAAACTACGGTCATCACCGGTAAGTATCCCGATTATTGTCACTTCGGGGTTAACGGATCATAACACATAATTGGTAACTGTAGACTTGCAAGATATGATCAAGAACACTCGTATATTGATGAAAACATAATAGGTTCAGATCTGAAATCATGGCACTCAGGCCCTAGTGACAAGCATTAAGCATAGCAAAGTCATATCAACATCAATCTCAGAACATAGTGGACACTAGGGATCAAACCCTAACAAAACTAACTCGATTACATGATAGATCTCATCCAATCCATCACCGTCCAGCAAGCCTACGATGGAATTACTCACGTACGATGGTGAGCATCATGAAATTGGTGATGGAGGATGGTTGATGATGACGATGGCGACGGATTCCCCTCTCCGGAGCCCCGAACAGACTCCATATCAGCCCTCCCGAGAGGTTTTAGGGCTTGGCGGCGGCTCCGTATCGTAAAATGCGATGATTTCTTCTCTCTGATTTTTCTCTCCCCGAAACTCAATATATGGAGGTGGAGTTGGAGTCGGAGAGGCAACAGGGGGCCCACGAGGTAGGGGGGGGCGCCCCCCACCCTCGTGGAGAGGTGGTGGGCCCCCTGGCCTTCATCTTTTGCAGGTATTTTTCTTTTTTTCTAAAAAGTGCCTCCGTGAAATTTCAGGTCATTCCGATAACGTTTGCTCCTGCACACAAATAACACCATGGTAATTCTACTGAAAACAACGTCTGTCCGGGTTAGTTTCATTCAAATCATGTAAGTTAGAGTCCAAAACAAGGGCAAAAGTGTTTGGAAAAGTAGATACGTTGGAGACGTATCAATTTTAGCCACCGAATAGCTGACCATCTCTCGCCGCATCATGACAATCAGTTTTCGGCTTTCTCTACTGAGGTGTTTATCCGGATGAACCAGAAACACAATCGCAGTAGTTCTCCCTTTACCGGCCGATAAAACGGGACGCAAGGTAGCAAGTACAGGAGCCGGGCAACCCAACTATTGACCAAAGACATGATTCGGAGCCGATGCATATAATGCAATATTCGGGGCGCCGAATTGTACTATAAAAAGTGTTCGGACTTGTTGCCAACATATGGAGTGCAATGGAGCCCCTGGCGAGTTAAGTCATACCAAAGTGTACATGTGCAATTGATAAAAATGGTTTAAATGTAATGAAGGTGTAAGCCAACGCCACATATGTTGGGCCGCAAACTGTTTCCATTATAATCTGATTGATACGTCAAAGCGTATTTGTACAAATAATGAGATAAGCAACAAGGCTATTTAACATGCCGAGACCAAGGGGAAGCTGCGTGCGGGTCCTGCAAACAGGCAAAGTGATCGTCAAGAAGATCATCTAGATTTTTCTGCCACACATCTATGCTGCTTGCCTCATTGGTATGTTTATCCTTTGAAAGGACCGATGATGAGGCCATCGTGAGGGGCCTGTGGAAAAGAAACCTGAAAAAGGATAGAAAGAAAAAGGGAAAGTATGAGTGCCCAGATAAGGTCGAACTGTATTGTGGACCATGATCAAGTTATGCCTCCGTCTTTGCCCATGGTATTTTTAGTGCGTAGTTATGTACACGCGGTACGTACGCCACAGTTCGGTCGGGACTGAGACGGAGGCCGAATTGCTAGTCCAACTCCTGACGAGCCGGACTATCATGCTGCGGAGTAATCCGGACTCGTTTAATAGTGTCCGGGGGCTTGGCCACCGAATTGATGTTCTGTTTGATAAGGCCGCCCTGTACTTCTGCTGCCAGGGCCCCGGTGTGCTCCTCGGTATGGAGGGAGCGTTCCGTGCTTTCGTTGACTATTATGACACCGCGTGACCCGGGCATCTTAAGCTTGAGATAGGCATAGTGTGGAACAACATTGAAGCGAGCAAATGCGGTTCGTTCAAGCAGTGCGTGATAGCCACTGCGGAAGGGATGATGTCGAAGATCAAGTCTTCGCTTTCGAAGTTGTCCGGTGATCCGAAGACAACTTCCAATGTGATTGAGCCCATGCAATGGGCCTTTAAACATGTTATTACTCCTTTAAAGGTAGTTTTGGTGGGCTTGATCCTTGACGGATCGATGCCCATCTTGCGGACGGTGTCC